>NW_011501852.1:0-31029 GCF_000495115.2 Populus euphratica | reverse complement strand
GCATAAATTGGTCAAATATAAAAAGCCGTAAAAAGTTTAAATTGGATTTGATCCTTCATTTGTGAAACCTTGTATCTTTTGGTTTTATTATTTCTCATACTTGTTTAAATATGTTTCAAGTTTATCAACGTTCGTTGTTTTAGGTGATATCTTCTATACTCTATCTTTCTAACTTAGAATATTAAAAACAATGTCTCGTTGTAGTTGGGGAAAAAGGGTAATAGTTGATACTTAAAAAAAAATTAACTAATTGTGCTTTCTATTTGCAAAACTGTTGTTACTAAGATAGCAGAGTCAAGGAGTTATTTTGTTAAAGTAACTCTCCAAATGCATCTTAGTAAACATTATTAAAGGTCTATTAGAATACTTCTTAAAATATTCAGGTTTACAAACTCTTTCATTATTATTAATTACTACTGCTCATAAACTCATTTAAAAAATATTCTTAAACTTTCATTTTCAAACACACTTTAACATGTGGTTGCGCGTTGCATATTAGATTATTTATGTTCTTTTATTAAAGGTAACAATTAAAGAAAAGGGATAATATATATAATTTGCAAAAAAAAAATGATAATAAATGTAATTAATTAAATAAATAAAAATATAAATAAGTTTAGTTTCATAATCTCTCTAACATAAGCAATTAAGTTCAAAAAGGTGTTTTAACACCTAATACCCTAAAATTAATTGACTTGGGAGCTATTGGCCCAGCGGTTGTTACATGGATTAAAGAGAAAAGTTTAAGGAAATCAAACATTATACTATGTACATATCAATATATACAACCCAAGTTATTAAACTTGAAGGGGTGTCTCAATACCTAATGCTCTAAGACTAACTGGTTTGGGAGTCATTGGCCAAAAACTTATTATATGGGTTAAAGATGCATTGTGTTTTATGTTATATTTATATATATATATATATATATATAAAATTTAATTTAAAAAAATTAACCTTAAACATTAAAACACCAGTAAACTCCAGCTCTCGAGCTCCTCTCATAATAACAAATCAGGTATTATGTTATACGTGTATTTAAAAACTACAAAGAAGTGTTGTTTTTCCCTAACCAATCACCTCATGTTCTAATAATAGGCAGTAGCCAAGAAGACATGCAGTATTGATATACTAAAATAATTGGTAAATATTGTATTCTGCTTGCTCTAGCCATTTTCTTTTTTTCTACTGCTCCTTCGTTAATATATTGGCTTTCATTAAAAAAAAATCAATATTTGATATATATATTTACAACAAAAAGAAGGGAATCATCTCCTTTTCCTTTTCTCTACTTTTTATTGTCAGGTCATAAAGCCGATTGCATTGTGGGAATTGGTCCGTTAAACTTCCTCAATACCGCGTTGCCATTGGAACCTGGTCCCATGAAATATATTCATATATTCAATCAAGGTCGACAGCGAGCTGGTCGGAGGAGTCAATAGTAGCATGAAAGGTAAAGGAGGTATGGGCCAATACCCTTTAAAACATTATAGGCAACTGAAAGCGCACGTAAAGACGAAAATGGATAATTTAAAGAGAAAGGGAGTGGCAATATAAACGGGATGGTTATATTAACGTGGAGCTTGGAGGCAAGTCTCATCAAAAGATTAAGATGGGAACCCTAAAAAGAAGTTCCCATTATAATATTTTCCCCTTCTCGTGGGCCAAAGAATATAGCCCCTCCTTCACGTTGTTAGACAGCCACCAAAGAGTTTTTTTGGTCACATACAGAGGTGGTGGTAGTGGGGGCATGTCTTTGCTACAGCCCTGTAAAAGATGCTAGGCCAAAGAAACTAAGAAGACTATGTCAACACAGCGTACGTTGGCCACTACACCCTTTTCATGCCACCAATGACTAACAACTTTTTATGAGATTCCCAAACATAGCCCAGCCCAGTTGCCGTCCTCAGATTCTAAGGACCCTAATGTGATAACGACCTTTCTATAGTTTAATTAAGCAGTGCTTGCTTGCTTGATATTTAATTTAAAACCCTTAATCTGAGCGGATATCACTTTCTATATGATACCACATACCAAACCCATTTCAATTTTGGACTTATACATAAAAATTCATCGAGAAAAATGATAGTGTATATATATATTAGGGCAAGCCAACTATCTAAATTAAAGCATATGGTTAGGAGTACCTGCCTTTTGTCTTAATGGCACACTAAAGTTGGAGACTATGCAAAGTTGGAACCTGCCCGCCTCTCCCTTTGGAAAAAAAAATAAAAATCTTAATTAAAAAGAATTATTCTCAGAATTACTCTCCTCTCACCTGATAGTAGAATCTATTTCATAATTACAAGTTTCAGATTCCTGTGGGAGGAACTAAGTCTTTGTCATTGTAATGTTTTCTTTAAAAAAAAAATATATAAAATAAATATTTTTTTAAATAATTTTAATGTACTATTATTAAAAAACATTATTTTCATATATTTTTAAGTTCAAAACACCTCACAGTATCATAATAACAAGAAATATAATTCTGGAATAACTTCCCTAAATTAATTCATTTATTTACCCAAAGATAAATCAAATCATGCTCAGCTAATTTGTTTACATCATTGAATTACAAACGTTTCTATGATATGATGATTAAGAAGGCTATTTTTCATAAAAATAAGAAATAACCGCAAATGATAATTAAACAAAGATCAATGAAAATTGATTAACTTCATTTACTATTCCATCAAACGTGCCAATCACTCAAACTAACTTTGAAAAAAAAAATACAAGGAGAAAAGCAAAAACAAAAGAGAAAAGAAAGAAGAAAAGTGAAAAGTGAAAAGTGAAAACCATCACCAATCAATCAGGGCCTCCATGCACTAGCCCACACCACCGGCTGTTCCTTCCAGCACAAGAATATTCCGGCATCCCCGCACTGTGTCATTGACCAACCCTCCTTATACCTCCTCAATAAGGCGCGTACATCATCACAAACCTCATCACTGAAAATTATCGGGCTAAAACCACATGATTGGAGGCGTCCAGACCAGCGCGTGGCTGTTTCCCGCCTTTCGATCGAATCAGATGGAGGACATGCCACTAAGTCAACGATAGCACGGCCTGCTGCTCTTTCAAGCATCAACTGTTCGTTACTGGTTCTTGGAAAGCTCTCATCCAATGACTCAAAGTAAACCCTAAACCATCTTAAACATTCTTGAAAACCCTTGACAAAATCCAGACCATCAAGATCAGCTTCTTCTTCAACAACAGTAATGATTCTTGGTTGCAATCTTCTAAAACTTGATATAACATAATCTCGACGACGAGAAGCTGGAGTGATTGAGTGTAAAGCACCAACACAGTTGATAGCAAGAGCCTCATCATCTTTAACATCCAATTCAGCTAAGTTTAGGTCACATAAATCACCAGCATGGTGGATAACATTAAACTTAAATGGGACTCCCATAAGCCTGGCAAATTTTTCCATTCTGTTACCAATTTCTTTCATTACCTTATGAACTGAAGCTAAACCTCCTGTACTAGTTGCACCAAAATTATTACCACTACTTTTGCTAGCCACTACGGTGGTTAACTTCAAGTGTGGTGTCTCATCAGTGCGAGTTGCTAGGGCTTCGAGCAAAGTAGGCCATTGGGTACAATATGTGTTACTAATATCAATAATATGCAATTTGCTTTCACCTTCAAATGCTTCCATAATTGCGCCATTACAAGATACGTGACCAAAAGTAGTCCAAGGACTCACCTCTTGAAACTTTAATACCATTTTCCTTGTGGACTCAAAAGAGCAAGTTTTCTCTGATGCTGAAGCTAAAGTACGGTAACATCTCTCGCCGGAGTCGTTCATGCGGCTAAACAAAGCTTGGAGAAAATAAGAAGCAAGTTTTTGCTCTGTGTCACCATAAGGTGAACCAAGCTCATTAAGCATCCACATCAATTGCTGGAGACGAGCGCTGTTTTTATCCGCGATGGCATGTGCAGATTCAAGGAGGATATCGGTGACCCACTTGCCGGAAAATTCAAAGTTAAGGTCATGAGAAGGGGAGAAAGAGAAGTCAGCGGAATCAAGGACATGTTGAGTAGAAGGGGTGCTAGTGTTGGTGGTAGTAGTGGTAGGAGTGGTGGTGGTGGTTTGGTGTTGATGTTGTTGTTGGGGATGGTGGTGATAAGGAGGATAGTAGTGCTTAGAAGAAGATGAAGAGAAGTCTTCCTCATCCATGAAAAAGTTGAAGCATTCTTCGTCTTCTTGTTGATAGTGATGATGGTGGTGGTAGTTGTTTTGTCTTGATGATCTAGAGCTACTAGAGGTTCTGCTAGTAGAATTGAAAGATTGTTCAGATTGTTGTTGGAGACTAACTAGCCTAAACAAGGTATCCATTTAACCAAAATCCAGAGACCCACATCAATAGAATTCGGATGGAGTTTGTTGGGGATGGCTTGGAGTGAAGGTCAGGTGATGGGTGTTTGTGTTTTTAACTGTGGGAATATTGGGGTAGAGAATGATAAAGGAGAGGATCTTGAAGCAGTTGGACACACACACACACATATGTTTAAATGTGCTCTTCTTTTTCTGTAGCCGATGTGAATCAAATTGGGTGGGGTTTGGGATATTCTTTTATCTAGCTAGCTCAGTCTTCTTCCTTTTTTCTTTTTCTTTTTTTATAATCAACTTATGAGAGATATGACTAATATACGTTTTCTCTGTAAGAACCTGGGAAGTTGGCATGAAAGAGCTACTGGTGTTGAGAAATAGAAATGTTATCTGACAAAAAGATTAAAAAAACGAAAGATAACAAGGTCTAGCTAGATCACCAAATGGGTTAGTGGATTAGCTTTTCATTGTCCATGAGAAAGATTGAAAGAGAGAAGAGAATATTGTTATAGGTTTTAGTGGGGGCAGGCGTGCCAATTGGATTTTGGGAAGATAAATGAGTAAAGCTGCCGGCGTGCATCATCATTATCAAACCCACTATCATCCCTCCAACCCATCCTATTCACATTCCTTGCCTCCTAATCCCTCTTCAATCTCTGCCACAATTCCACCCCACTTTTTCCTTTTCTACACTGTGTAACATAAATCCACTTCCATTTAATTATAACTAATGCTCTTTTGTAATATAAAAATCAAGGGCGTGCTCTTTCACTTTTTTTCCCCACTTCCACATGATAGTTTAGTTTATACACACACACACAGCAAACACTTACTGATTCATTCATTCCATACGCCATATACGCACCAAACTAGCAAGGCCATTTCTCAAGATGGCCCAACCATATATAGCTAGGCTCTCCTTCCATGTCACAACCTCAAATCTTGCTCCCGCTTGTGACTTGCTCTTTTTTTAGTTAAAATTCATAGCCAAGCCGGTTCACTATGATTACACCCCAACCACGATACTACTTCGCCTTTTATTGTCTTAACCTTGTTGTCCTCAAGCTGAACCTTAATTCTCTCTAGAATTTATATCTATTTTTTTTCTTTTAAATTAACGTGGGTGTCCGGGCCAGCTTGCGCGCACCACGACTAATCCCACGGGTCCTGAAGTTAACGACCATGTAAGCCTCCAGTGGCCATTATATGAGAAATTTATATCTACTTTTGGTTGGCCTACATATAGCTAGGCACAAACATTTAGTTTTTTCTGTGTCAGCTGCTAAACCTCAACGCAGATCAAATATTTGGATTTTAATGTATGTCACG
The DNA here is from genome assembly GCF_000495115.2 of Populus euphratica. NCBI lineage: Eukaryota > Viridiplantae > Streptophyta > Magnoliopsida > Malpighiales > Salicaceae > Populus > Populus euphratica. The sequence continues at coordinate 25,361 of NW_011501852.1, read as the reverse complement.
GTTGGTCTACTCTTTGCTTTTATAGTCAGCAACATTATGCTCTATTGCTATTCTACATTTTCATACGCAAGAGGTGAGAGTGTGTGTCTATATATATATATATATATATATATATATATATGAGTTTCTTTTGTCTGTTGAAATTTTCCTTGTGCCTAATCACTGCTCGTCCTTGGTATGTGTATATATATATATATATATATATATATATATATGAGTTTCTTTTGTCTGTTGAAATTTTCCTTGTGCCTAATCACTGCTCGTCCTTGGTTTTCTCCATCAATCATTAGGAAAACTATCACGTCTGGATTCTGTCTCGTGTAAATCACACGGTTTAAATAAAATTGGAAATCATTATTGTTGACTGCAAGCATATATATATATATATATATATATATATATAGACCCGGTCTTATTAATTGAATAAAGGTGATCTCACTAATTTTGTTTCAAATTTATTGCCGCTTACTTAGTGCTCACATAAGTACATCTATTAAAAAAATAGAACAAGCATAAATCTATTTAAAAAAAAAAATATTTTAATTTTTTTGGTGAGTAGAAGATAAAAAGTAGGTAATTTATTTTATATATTTTCTATAATAGCATTACACCTATATCATATATATTTTTTAATTATTATAACATTCATAATTGAAATAAAAACTTATAATATTTTTAAAAGTAGAAAATACTAACTTTTTTCATCAGAATTGAGACAAAGGACCCTTTAAATAAAAAATAAATTGAAAGCCATGTTAACTATAATAGTGTAATTATTTTTTTCCCTTCCAATAAAAAATCAATTAACTTGTTATAGGAAGTAAAATTGTTTTTTTATGGGATAATTTAGTTTTTTAACCTTTTAAATGCATATTTTAAAAACTTTATTATCTTTAAAAATAAATTTTTTAAAAATATTGATCAAGAATAATTTGATCTTTTTACATTTCAAAAGCATAATATAAAGACTAAATTACCTTTAAAAGCAAAAATTTTCAAACTATCATTCACGTGCTTTTTGATCATTTCATAATGGTTTTCTAGTAATTATCAAGTTGACTTGGAAGCGATTTGATATTTTGATAAATTTAGATATTAGTTAAAAATAAAAAGTGGTTGGTGTGGATGTTGGTTGATACCCCTGTCTTTTAGGCAATGCTTAATGTGTTATTTACCCTCCAAACACCGATTTTCATGGCAAAGATTTGTTCTCCTTTCTTTTTTTCCCTTTTTTTTCCTTGCCAAAATATAAAGGTTTCATTTTATTTGTTTTTTTATATCTAATTTGTTCATTCTTTTGATTGTTATTTATATTTTTTATTAATTTATTTTATTCAATTTTCCCTCATCAATTGGTTTCATTTAATTTTATATCGAATTTAGTTCTTATTTTTTTTACTATTATTTATTCATTTTTATCATTTTTCTTATTGAATTTTGTTTTCATTTTCATCCCTCAGCATTTGATTTCAAATTATTCTTATATCAAATTTAGTTCTCATTTTTTTAATTTTTTTTTTGTTTTGGATCTTTTTTATTGCTTTCTTTTTTCTAATTTTATTCCTTAATATTTTGTTAATTTAGAATTTTATTTTATTATTTTTTAAAGTTTGTCTTCTATTGAGTTAGTTATAAGCTTATAACCAGCGTTACAGATTTTAAAAGTTAACATGAGTTAATTTTTTTAAGTTATTTTAGAAAATTAAATGTTTTTCAATTTTATTCTTTAATAATCTATTGGATCTTTGTGTTTTTTTTTTCAATTTCTCTATCCTTATAGTTATAAAGTTAATGGATTAACTTGAATTGATTTATTTTTTTAATTTTTTATAAAATTTTATCTTTTATTATTAAATTATTTAATAATTTAACTTTATAATTTGAAAGTAATTTACTACTGTCTATTTATTTGCTAATTGCGAGTTAATCAAATATTGGGTCCCTTAATGCCGGAGACATGGACAGGAAAAAATTAAATAGACCTAGTCCACGCGTCTCGATGATGACTTTTAGCCTGATGTGGCATGACGCCATTGCCAATTAGGTCATTAGTCATAAAACTATATCAGATCAATTCTATCATTTCACATACCTTTCTTAGCAACGACAACCGCTTGCTAATAACAGCGTGCTTGTGCGCTATTTATTTAATTTTTACTGTGATTTTTTTATGATATTGTTAAACGTTAAAATTGAAGGTAAATGCTAAAAAATAATTAGATTTAGTTTACTTTTCTTACTTTTATAGTGTTATATTCTGATGGTTACTGGAGTTGTTTTTTATAATATTAGCAATAATATTATTAGAAATTGCATCTACTGGACTCTTGGATTTGTAATGTTTGATGTTGATAAAAACTGTATTTTGACATATGTATATATAACGTGATTAGTTCATTTCCCCATATCCATCATAAATGTGACTATTTTAACATGTCATAATCATAACCTTTCTTCTTTGGTTAAGAGCTTTAGATTAAGTCAATTGTTTTATTAATTAGTTTCTAATATGAATATAGTTACTATACTAGATATTTTATCAATGGATTTCTAACTCAAGTGATAGGAATACTTGCTTATTTTTAATTGGTCACGAGTTTAATTCCTAGAAAGTGTTTGAAAATAAGGTAGAAGAGAATCAACCATTATGCATAAACATAGACAACAATGCCAACTTCGAGTTCAAGTCTAGGTTTATATATCTATTTTCAATATTTAATAACTTGTTACAGAAGACCCTCATACTCATCTTAGAAAATTCCATGTGATTTGTGTTGATATAAAACCATATGGAATTGACAAGAACAAGTTAAGTTCAAAGTTTTCTCTTTCTTTTTAAAAGAGATAGCAAAAACATGGTTTTTCTCCATTCTTCCTCATTTCATTGGAACTTGAAATGGTATAAAGAAGATTTTTTTAGAGAAATATTTCCCATCATTTTGTGATGCGATCCAAGTACCAAAGGATCCATTAGAGGTTCTGATTGGTCCAATTATAAGGTTTAGAGCTAAAAGATTCAAAAAGGTTTTCAATAGAATTCTTTAAGATACATGGGCTTAGGTGGACTTCAAGAGAATATTAAATAAGGAGGAGCAAGCTGAGATTCATCTTATTCATGTTCAAAAGGGGCTTGTTGGTGGAACCAATACCATTACACAAGGATTGAAAGAAGAAAATTAGATTCAGATATTTTGACCTTTCATTACCTTTTTTTAAAAAAAATCATAACTAGAGCTATAGGTTGAATTTTGAAGTGATTTCAGTTGGGTTGGAAAGTAGACTTCCATACCTTTCCAAAGGTATATCAAATGCCTTCTAGTTCTTTAAGATGAGAGAGAACCGTCCGTTTGAAGTTGAGTTTTATTGCTGACACAACTAAAAGATTGATGTCTTCTCCCAAGTGCAGGAGTGTCGAAGTAATAAATAACCTGGCAAGACCGGGGTCGAACCACAGAGAGGATAATTGTACAAACTATAATAACAATAATACAACAATAATAATAACAACAACACCAATAATAATAGTAATAACAATAACAATAACAATAATAACAATAACAATAACAATAATAATAATAATAATAATAATAATAATAATAATAATAATAATAATAATAATAATAAAGAAGAAGAAGAATAAGATGAGAACTTAGAGATGAAATATTAATGTAAGGATTAAACGATGATAATAACAAATGTCAAGGTTAGAGGTTCCACTAATGGTATGTCAAACAAGTATAGTATAAACTTTTATTATTCAATTGGAAACCACACACAAAGGAGATTCCAATCTGATTATAGATTGTTAACATGATTACATTAGTCATCTTATTCGATTAATGCTAATACTTGTAAATCTCGTCAAGCATTCATGATTATAACTTATGTTAATAACAAATCAAGTTCTTTTCATAGCTCAGGTGTCGGTTATACCATACAGTATGGGCTATGAAAGTGTCAAGCATTTGTTGTATCAAGTGTTATACAACATAAATCAAGATTAGTCATTTAACAAGCAAAGTATTAAAGAGTGAACAAGATGACAAATACAAAACATGTTAGTATCAAACATTAAAGTCCATATTAAGTTTACACTATACTTATTCTTACACCATTAGTGTAATCTTTTCACCTTGACATAATAAACTTAGCTAGACATAATAAAAGAAAGAAAAATAAATAAACAAAATAAGAACATAAATAAGATAAAAGCTAGCTAAGTAAATGAAAGGAAATGAAAGGCATAAACTTGATATTAATGAAAGTAAAGCATAAACATTACAAAAAATACAAAGAGAGAAAGGAAGAGCATGATCTTGATCTGGAAACCAAAATGCCTAAATGCATGGCAAATGCCTCCTTTTATAGGCCAAAATTGGGAACTATTGATTTGATGACTAATTGATGAGTGGGTGGCCAACTCTTGACTTGATGACAATCCTTATCTTCTCTTGTCTGCCCAAAACATCATTGATAACGTCAAAATTGAAGCCACTCGAAAACATAAAAGTCGTAGGCAATTGTCTCAGCTTTCTTATGTAACAAATTCAGGTCATTTGGACTTCTAGAACTCCAGATATGGCCAAAATACTAAACAATGCTCAGGCTGGAGGACAAATTCAGGCTTCTTTGTTGTTGCAACAATTTGGACTTGAAAATGACCTTTTTAGATCTTAGGCTCCATATAAAAGTTGTAGATCTATGTCTTACCTTTCCATCCATATAAAGTAGACCTAAATCTGAGATCTAGACCTCCAAATATGACCCAATTATCGAACAGTGTTCCAATTTGGATTGCACCGACATCTCTTTTCTAAGTTTGGCCATCTCTAAATCCTTTCAATTTCAGTTCTTAAATTCATCAATCAATCCTTTCATTTATGTGATAGGCCTGTATTTAAAATGAACATTTACCACAAATTAAAGGTATCTTATATTATTAGATATATTATTCTAAAACATGCTTTAGTTAAGGAGTTATTGATACTTTAAGTGCAAAATGATGATATAAAACCTTGATAAAAATGCACTTTTAAGTACTAATCACCCCCCCAACCAGCTTATTATTAGTCCCTAGTAATCAAAGCGTTAAAATAGAAAAACAATTTGCAAATTCCATAAAGCAAGGTATTCATCATTGAACTTCCATTAATCTATCCAAATAAATAAACTCTTATTAAATTTATATAGCTGCTCAATACCTCTTAACAAGATATTCATAAACCTTTCTTTTGTGCTCAATGTATCAACATATAATTATAGGGCTTTTCTTGGAAGAAAATAATTTTTTTGTTCTAATGTTTAAGGTTAACTTCCTTGGGTTGGGATTATTATTTTTGTCTCTTTTTTTTTATTTTTTTTAAATATATATACATATAATTTAAAAACACCATGCATCTTTAACTCATGTAATGAGCTTTCGGCTAATGACTCCCAGACCAGTTGGTCTTAGGGTATTAGGTGGTAAGACACCCTTACGAGCTTAATAACTCAGGTTGCAAATACTGATATGTAGATAGTGCGATGTTTGATTCCCTTAAGCTTTTCTCCTGAACCCATGTAACAAGCGTTGGGCCAATAGCTCCCAAGTCAGTTGACTTTAGGATATTAGGTGTTAAAACACCCATTCGGGCTTAATTGCTTAGGTTAGGGAGGCTACGAAACCAAACTTATCTACATTTTTATTATTATCATTTTTTTTCTTTTTTTCTTTTTTCTTTTTTTTTAAATTATATACAATCATTTTCCCTTAGTTGTTACCTTTAACAAAAGAACATAAATAATGTAATAATCCAATATGCAACCCACAATCATATGTTAAAGTGTGTGTGTGTAAATTAAGGTTTAAGAATACATGTTATATGAGTATATGAGCAGAATTAAATGATAATAATGCGAGAGTTTGTAAATCTGAATATTTCAAGAAGTATTATAATAGACCTTGTTAAGAATGGTTACTGAGATGCGTCTCAAGAGTCACTTTAACAAAAGAGCTCCTTTACTCTATCATCCTAGTAACAACAATTATGCACATGTTTTATGAAATGGAAAATATTTTTTTTTTATCAACAACTACCCTCTCCCCCTAACCAAAATGAGACATTGTCCTTAATTTTCTAAGGTAGAAAGATAGAGTATAGAAGATATCACCTGAAATAACGAACATTGACAAGCCTGAAACACACTTAAACAAAAATAAGAAATAATAAAACAAAACAACACAAAAATTACAAATGAAGACTCAAATCTAATCTAAGCTTTTTACGGCTTTCCTTAGATGACCAATTTATGCGATTCATGGAGGGATCACTTACAAGAATGAAAGATTGTAGTTGGTCAATCAATTATTCAGCGATAGTAGTAGAGATTATGATTAGTCGTGCAGAAGATGTTAGAAATTCTTGTTCCACAGCATGATCAAGAAAGGACAACAACTTATCATAATAACCATTAATATTTAACATACCTATAGGTTTATGGTGAATGTGCAGTTGGGCCCAAGAGGAAATATGAAAGATCTCTTCCAATGTGCCTAGACCACCTAATAAAGCAATGAAGGCATCAACATGGTTAAACATTGCATTCATTCGAGCTGACATTGTGGAAACCTGAAGTTCCTCCCCAATTGTTTTTCCAATGATGTCCCCTAAAGCTTTGGGGATAACCCCCAAAACTTGACTACCTCCTAAAAATGCAGCTATTGACACACCTCCTATTAACCCAAGACTGCCTCCCTTATACACTAAATGAATCTTTCTCTTAGCTAGCACTTGACCAAGATGATTTGCTGATTCTAAAAACTCCTTTTCTTTTCTAGGACTAGATCCACCGAAAACACAAATATTTCTTATATGATGACCTGAGGAACTTGTCATTTCTACACATTTATTTATTTGTTGAATGTATGGGTTGAGTAGAAATGAAAGGAAAGAAGATGGGATTTTATAGATGAGAAATTAAAAAGGCAATCATACCACCTATATGTAGGCCAGCTGGAGTCTCACACAGACTCTCTCTCTCTCTTTATTTATTTATTTATTTACTTTTGAAAAAGCATGTGTATGTACAGGTAGTTGTGATTGTGGCTTAAACGCCCTCTATGGGTCGGGGATAGGCTTCCGATCTAGTTTTCTTAAAAACTGGCAAACAGGGTCTTTTTTAGTCAGATTCCCAAGACTAAGTCGATCATGTTCTTTATGAAATAGTGGCCATAAATCATGAATTGCACGATGCACATCTCTTCTAGGATGCGTCTCAAGAGTCAATAGAAGATTATCTAAAGACTCCTTACTCAGACCATCCTTAATGAATTGTATTTTATCTTCACGGTTTATAGATTCCATTTCTAAAGAACGACATTGTGTATTACAAGTCCATTTAGCACATCGATGACAGACTTTCAGTCATTTTGCATGACGTTTCTTTGCAAAAGTGCTTTTACCTGTTCCAGGTGCTTGACCTCTTTTTATGATCGGCTTATTTTAACTCGCAAGTGCACGAGTGTGCGATGTAGCAATTAACTCGGTAAGATCGAGGTCATATCCACAGAGAGCTAGATCTGGAAATTGAGCTAAGTAACAAAAAAAAACTCAAGAGAAATTAAATTAACAATAACTTGGTTGAAAATAATTGATGGATTTGTTTTCAAAGATAAAAAAAATGTAAATAGATTTTAAATGACAAGAAAAGTAAGTCTTGGTCCAAATCAATTTTAATGGTGATGTATTGGTGATTTCTTCAACATATATAAGATAACTCAACCTAATCTCAACGATGGTGATATTAGATCGGAAGATATTACAATAAAGATTAGAAAGATGAAGATTGATTATTGTTTAAGAATGAACAAGTACTTTCATATTAAGTAAGACATTGAATCAAGCAATCTCTATACCAAAACTAAAGTTTGTGCATAAAAATTCAAGATTATAACATTACCTAAATGATTTCTAAAATTTCTTTACAATAATAAATCATTCATGAAGAAAATAAGAAGATAAACATTAAGATTCATTCATATCCTACTTTGGGCAAAACACCGAAAGGTGTTCTGAAAAATCAAATCAAGACAGCTTTACAACTACTTTGGTGCACGTTTTTCTTCCTCATTTATGAGGTGTCTCCTTCTTCTTTTTGACCCAAAATAATGTTAAAATATCCCCTCCAGCTTTCCATCCATGTGCTTGCCTTCTTGGATCAATGGATTACCCAAAATAAATCAATTGTTATTTGTTGTGTGGACATGTAAGATCATGGATTGTGTTTGGGTTGATTTGGGGTTGATTTAGGGCTGATTTTGGGCTGAATTTGAGCATCAAATAAGTATACAAATGTACTTATTATTTGGGCTAAGATTGACATTGAAACCTTGAGTGTTTAATGGTTGAAGTTTGCACACAACATGATATTCTTTTCTAGAATTGGAATAGAATTGATTTTTGGGACAAATTTGGAGCACTTATTTGAACCAAGATTTGCTTCAATCTTCAACTAAATGTCTCTTCAATTCTTTGTTCTGAATTCCGACGTTGAATTTTCTGAATTAATTCATTTAAGCTCCAAAAACCTATCAAAACATTAAAACAAACTTCATTACTAAAAAACACATCAATTATTATAAAAACAACCAAATAAAAACAATAAATACATATGTAAAATAAGAGCTTAATGACACTTTTGATGCACAATCACACCCCCCAACTTAGATTTTGCTAGTCCTCAAGCAAAAGAAAACATAAAACCTTTAAAATAAAAATAATAATAATAACAACCATAATTAGGCTCGATTCATCACACTTGAAGGACCTATCATGCAAACATTGGTATCTTTAACTTAGTGTACACAATAGCAAATAAAGAAAAATAAGCATACTCACACTCTAAATCAAACATCCATACAAAATTTCCAAATTCAGTCATATTTATCGTGCAACCAACATAATTGATTCATATGAAAACTCAACTTGTAATCTTCCCTTCTCACCAACACAAACAAGGTAGCAAACTAGAGAAATATCTATATATATATATTTTTCTTTTTCTTTTTTTTTTCTTTTTTTTTCTTTTTTTTTTTTTTTTTTAGCCTTGAGAAATATCTATATATTTTTTTTCTTTGTTTGTTTTTTTTTTTTTTGAAGATATGATTTATTCTTTGTCTTTAAGTTGTCACTTCCCTTTTGATGCGAATACAAACATTTGTGATGAATGCACCCGGTTACTCACAAAGTCACAAATTTAAAGTGCTTTGCATACTCATATTTCAAGCTGCCGTTTGACGTAAAGATAAACATTTGTGATGAATACCCCTAGTTACTAAGCAACTCAAAACATTGGAGTAGATAGAACTTTGTACACATTTATTTATTTATTTATTTATGTAATGATTATTACTCTATTTACTTAAACCTTGTTTAGGACTATATTAAAAGGGATAATCACAAGTAAAGCATCATACTCATCTTTCATGCATATTCACACAACTCACACAACTTTTACAAGGAAAGATGTACTTCAGTAATCTTAAAAAAAAGTATGATATATCTTGCTTTATAAGATATTATCTATCCCAAATTAAAGCATGCAATGTTTAACACAATAATGAACCCAAAAAGGTAATGATGATCCTAAACAAGTCTCATTCACATATCAATGCAAGTATTTTTTTTTTTTAACAAGCATGGTTATCTCAAGCATTCAACATAATGAAATATCTAAAATTAAGTTTTACATTATCCTCAATGTAAAAGAGAAAGAGAAGAAAAGTATAAAGATTAGAAAATTGTTACTCCCCTTCTGTTTTCAAGGATGAATGTCTGATTGAATTGGGCATGAGCTGACTTCTTGCTTGATTTTTTTTTAACCTGCATATCACAACTAAAAGAAAACATTGATGTTTTTTTTTTTTTGAAAATAAAGATTTTTGAAAATAAAGAACCTCACACCGCCCAACTTAAAATAATGCATTATCCCAAATGCATGAACAAGAAAATATAAGAGATGGAAGAAAGAAGAAAAAAATAAAAATGAAAAATAAAAATAAAAATAAAATAAAAATAAAAACTCATTACTTCTAATACTACAATGGTATTGGATCTTCAAGATCCAATGTCTCAACTTCAGCCACAACTTTTTCAAGATAAGGTTTCAATCGATGACCATTTACTTTGAAAATATTTCCATTCTTGGGATTTTCTACCTCAAATGCACCATGCTCAAAGATGGATTTAATCACAAATGGACCAATCCATTTTGTCCTCAACTTCCCAGGAAAGAGATGTAATCGTGAATTATACAAGAGAACCTTTTGACCAACATGAAAGGATTTTCTAAGAATATGTTTATCATGCAAAGTTTTCATCTTATGTTTTGAAATTTTTGCATTTTCAAATGCATCATTTCTCAACTCCTCTAATTCATCCAATTGAAGCTTTCTATTTTTGCCAACCTCGTTTTCATTGTCATTGAATTGCTGAATGGCCCAATATGCACGGTGCTCAATCTCAACAGGGAGATGACAAGGCTTTCCATAAACTAGCCTATAAGGAGACATTCCTAAAGAGGTCTTATAAGCAGTGCGATATGCCCACAAAGCATCAACTAGTCGTAGGGACCAATCTTTATGGTTTGGATTGACTGTTTTCTCTAAAATGTTCTTGATCTCCCTATTTGCCAACTCAGCTTGGCCACTAGTTTGTGGGTGATAGGGGGTACTGACCTTGTGAATTACACCATATTTTCTCATCAAAATCCCAACGGGTTGTTACAAAAATGTTTTCCCCCATCACTAATCATAGCCCGGGGCATGCCAAAACGAGAGAAAATATTTTCTTTCAAGAATTTGACCACAACTCGATGGTCATTGGTTCGAGATGCAATGGCCTCTACCCATTTAGACACATAATCAACAGCTACAAGGATGAATTGGTAACCAAATGAACTTGGAAAAGGTCCCATGAAATCAATCCCCCAACAATCAAATATTTCCAAAACAAGGATGGGGTTAAGGGGCATCATGTTACGCCTAGTGAGGCTACCTAGTCGTTGGCATCAGTCACATGCAACACAGAAGGCATGAACATCTTTAAACATGGTGGGCCAATAAAAACCACACTACAAGATTTTGGCAATGGTTTTCTTGGAAGAGAAATGCCCACCACAGGCTAATGCATGACAAAAATTAATGGGATGCACCGCCTAATAATTTGGTCAAGACAGTATTTAAATAGGTAGGGGTCATCCCAAAAAAAGGTGCGCACATTGCGCAAGAATTTTTGTTTGTCAAGTTTAGACCAATGAGAAGGAATCTGACTTGTGGCTAGGTAATTTGCTATGTCAGCATACCATGGAGAACCAATGTAGGAGACAATACCTGTACAAAATAAATTTTCATCAGCAAAGAGTTCATTTATTGGAGGTTCATCAATTATGGTCTCATAGCTTGAAAGACGAGACAAATGATCAGCCACTACATTCTCTACTCCCTTTTTATCTCAAATTTCAAGGTTAAACTCTTGGAGTAGGAGGATCCATCGAATCAAACGTGGTTTGGCATCTTGTTTTGTGAGCAAATATTTCAATGCTGCATGATCAGTGAAAACAATAACAAGAGATCCAACCAAATAAGACCTAAACTTGTCTAATGCAAAGACCACAGCTAAGAGTTCTTTTTTAGTTGTAGTGTAATTCAATTGAGCATCATTCAAAGTCTTGCTAGCATAATATATGACATGAGATTTCTTGTCTTTTCTTTGCCCTAAAACAGCCCCACCGCAAAATCACTAGCATCACACATCAGTTCAAATGGTAAAGACCAATCAGGAGCTTGCATGATTGGTGCAGTTGTCAACAACCCTTTAAGCTTTTCAAAAGCTTCTTGACATTTTGATGTCCAATCAAATTGGACATCTTGTGACAACAAGTTACACAATGGTTTGGCAATAGTACTAAAAGAATGAATGAATCTTCGATAAAAACCAGCATGTCCTAAAAAGGATCTCACATCTTTCACAGTCTTAGGGGTAGTTAATTTTTGAATGACTTCCACTTTTGACTTATCTACCTCTATGCCTTTTGAAGAGACAATGTGACCTAAAACAATGTCATGTGTCACCATAAAATGACACTTCTCCCAATTGAGTACAAGATTGCTCTCTTCACATCTTTCAAGGACTTTTTCTAAATGCATTAGACACAACTCATAAGAATCCCCATAAACTAAAAAATCATCCATGAAAACTTCCAAAAAATTTTCCTCCATGTCACTAAAGATACTCATCATGCACCTTTGAAAAGTGGTTGGTGCATTACACAAACCAAAAGGCATTCTTCTATAAGCATAGGTACCAAAAGGACAAGTGAAAGTGGTTTTTTCTTGGTCTTCTAAAGAAATCTCAATTTGGTTGTAACCTGAGTATCCATCAAGAAAACAATAGAAAGCTCTTCCAGCTACTCTTTCAAGCACTTGGTCTAAAAATGGAAGCGAAAAATGGTCCTTCCTAGTCACCATGTTCAATTTACGATAATCAATGCACATACACCATCCAATTTGGATTCTAGTTGGTACCAGCTCATTATTTTCATTCTTCACTACCGTGACTCCAGATTTTTTAGGGACAACTTGGGTTGGACTAACCCATTTTGAGTTTGCAATAGGGTAAATGATACCTACATCAAGTAGCTTAAGCACTTCACCTCTCACTACTTCCTTCATGTTTGGGTTCAATCGTCTTTGCATTTGCCTCACAGATTTAGCTTCTTCTTCAAGATAGATTCTATGTGTACATAAAAGAGGGCTAATTCCTTTCAAGTCAGTAATTTTCCACCCAATTGCTTTCTTGTATTTTCTCACCACTCTCAAAAGTTTTTGTTCTTGCTCTATGCTAAGTTTTGATGAGATCACAATAGGATATGATTCATCTTCCCCTAGAAATGCATACTTAAGATCACTCAGTAAAGGCTTCCTTTCTGGTTTATAAGGCTGGACAAGAGATGCCTCAACTTTTACATGGGTTGAAATCAAAGGCTCAAACGATGGGGTCCATTGACCTATTGACATAATAGGAATTGGATCTAGATAAGTCTCGAGTTCTCTTACTTCCTCATCAATATATTCCAAAGAACCAAATCTTTCATCATGAATTAAAGTTCTCTCCAATGGATCCTTGATCCACACTCTCTCAAAGTGTTCTTGACAAACTGTTTGGACCAAATCTACCTCTCTAATGTCCTCATGTTCCCCAATTTGTTTGGAGACATTGAATATATTCATCTCCACAGTCATATTCCCAAAAGACAATTTCATCAGCCCATTCTTACAGTTAATTAAGGCATTAGATGTAGCTAGGAAAGGTCTCCCTAAAATGACTGGGATGGGAGCATTAGAACCTTGAATTGGTGCGGGGTCTAACACTACAAAATCAATAGGAAAGTAGAATTTATCCACTTGGACCAACACATCCTCAACGATACCCCTGGGAATCTTGATTGACCTATCAGCTAATTGAAGGGTGATTCGAGTAGGCTTGATTTCTCCTAAACCTAATTGTTCGTAAACAGTGTAGGGTATTAAATTCACACTTGCTCCTAAATCCAACAAAGCTTGATCTATCTTATGACTTCCAATAATGCATGAAATGGTAGGACAACCAGGATCTTTGTATTTGGGAGGGGTCTTAAACTGGATGATGGCACTAGCATGTTCAGTCAGAAAAGCTCTTTCTTTCACATTTAATCTCCTTTTGACTGTGCATAAATCCTTAAGAAACTTTGCATAAGATGGAACTTGTTTAATTGCATCAAGGAGTGGAATATTGACTTTCACTTGTTTGAACAATTCATAGATTTCTGAGTTCATAAGATCTTGTTTAGGTTTCCCTAACCTTTATGGAAATGGTGCTCTAGGAACAAATTCTAAATCACTCACTTTGACTCCAATTTTTCTTGAATCATCTCCTTTCTCACTCATCTCTTTCTCATTTATCTCACCTTCTTTGTCACTTAAACTCTCATTTGTCACTTGTGTTTTGATTCCCTCTTCACTTTCCCTAGATTTCTCCTCCATAATACCTTTAGGAATCCTAAAACCTATACCTTTGTCAACAATCTTTCCACTTCTAAGGGTAGTGATTGCTTGGACTTGTTCATGGTTTGAAGGTTCACTAGGTGAGGATTCACTCATGTGTACCTGACCTCTAGGATTGGGCATTGGTTGAGCTGGGATTTTTCCCTTCTCTTGAATGATTAATGATTGAGTCAACTTAGTTAGTTGACTTCGAATGTCATCTAAGGTCCTATTGGTCTGGTCTTGGAATTTGTAAACTTGGTTGTTGATTCCTCCTTGTGTTTGCATGAATTGTTGAAGAGTATCCTCTAAGGATCTCTTATGAGGTGGTTGGTATGTGTTATGTGTGGGAGCATGAAATGGTTGGGGTGGAGGTTGAAATGTTTGAGGTACTGAAGAGCCCTCATTTCTCCATCCAAAATTTGGGTGGTTCCTCCATCCAAGATTATAGGTCTCAGAGTAGGGATTGCCTACTTGGTTTGGAAATGGCTTTCTAACATTACTTGAATCAGAAGTTTGGCCATATAGCACTTCCTTGAAGGCTGGAATGGTAAGACACTCAGTTGTCCTATGCCCTTTGCTCTCACAAACAACATAACTTTCCTCTTGTTGTTCACTCATGACATGCACTTTTTTAATCTCAAGAGACTCTACTTTCCTAACCAATGAGGCTAATCTAGCATTGAGGTCATCAGTCTCTTTCAATTGAAACTTCCCACTTGAATGAGAAATGGTGTTTCTAGACTCAACATGAACTGGGAGAGAAGTCTCCCATTGCTTTGTGTTTTCAGCCAATTGATCAAAAAAATCAAAGGCCTCACTTGGTTCTTTGTCATAAAACTCACCATTACACATGGTTGCCACTAGCTTTTTAAAATCTGCGGTAAGAGAGTCATAGAAGAAACTCACTAACCTCCACATCTCAAAACCATGGTGCGGGCACGCATTTAACAAGTCTTTGAACCTTTCCCAAGCTTGGTGAAATGACTCATTTGGACTACAAGAAAAATTCATCATTTGACGTTGTAAGGCTGCTGTCCTATGAGTCGGGAAGTATTTTTTTCAAAAATTCAGCTTGCATTTCTTTCCATGTACCTATAGACCTAGGACGCAGGGAGTTTAGCCAAAGCTTGGCTTTATCCTTTAAAGAGAATGGGAATAATTTTAGCCGAATAGTTTCTTCAGTGCATGTTCTATCAATAAAAGTATTACATACCTCTTCAAAGTCCTTAATGTGTATATATGGATTTTCAGAATCCATACCATGATATATGGGAAGAAGTTGGATCATGCCTGTTGGTTCAGAGGCAAGATAATACACGAAGGTGTACTTTGTCTAGCTGGGTGAAGATACTCTCTAAGAGTTCGAAAATTAGGTTGATCATTGAATTGTGGAGGTCCATTACCTTGAACACTCCCTTCACCCTCTATATCTTCAACATTGGCCATGATGAAAAAATAATAATAATATAACAATTATATGAATATGAAAAGAAAGGAAAAAAGAAAAAGAAGATTGCAAATAAAAGTAATGAAATGTAAAAGATAAAGTAAGAGCTCAAAAATAAAAATACAACAAATTAGAAAATTCACACTTCAACTAATAAGCAATATTAACAATAATAAACATTAAAAGACAATTATAACAAGCATGAATAAAGAGGCGGTAATACCAGCCAAGTACTTCAAATAATAAATACAAGAAAAATAATCACAATAAAAAAATAAAATAAAATAAACAAGAGGCGGTAATACCAGCCAAGTACTTAAAAAAAAAACAACAACAACAATACAACAAGATAAAATAAAATAAACAAGAGGCTGTAAAACCAGCCTTATAATATAAACAATAAATATTATAAACTAATTAGAATAAACATCAAAAGAAAAATGGTTGAGCCAACCAAAAGCTAACAATTAGTAGTCCAACAGTCCAATATCCGAAAAGTTGAGGTCAATTTTTTTTTTTAGGCGGTAAAACCAGCCACTTGATATTTTTTTCAATTTTTTTTTGAGGGGGTAAAACCAGCCAATTGATTTTTTTATATGATTTTTTTTTTAGTTTTTCAATAATCAAATCTAAATTTGTTACCTTTGCTTGCTAGCTCCCCGGCAACGGCGCCAAAATTGCTTGACCGCTTTTTATGATCGGCTTGTTTTAACTCGCAAGTGCACGAGTGTGCGATGTAGTAATTAACTCGGTAAGATCGAGGTCATATCCACATAGAGCTAGATCTGGAAATTAAGCTAGGTAACAAAAAAAAACTCAAGAGAAATTAAATTAACAATAACTTGGTTGAAAATAATTGATGGATTTGTTTTCAAAGATGAAAAAGTGTAAATAGATTTTAAATGACAAGAAAAAGTAAGTCTTGGTCCAAATCAATTTTAATGGTGATGTATTGGTGATTTCTTCAACATATATAAGATAACTCAACCTAATATCAACGATGGTGATATTAGATCGGAACATATTACAATGATGTTTAGAAAGATGAAGATTGATTATTGCTTAAGAATGAACAAGTACTTTCATATTAAGTAAGACATTGAATCAAGCAATCTCTATACCAAAACTAAAGTTTGTGCATAAAAATTCAAGATTATAACATTACCTAAATGATTTCTAAAATTTCTTTGCAATAATAAATCATTCATAAAGAAAATGAGAAGATAAACATTAATATTCATTCATATCCTAAAGAACTCACCTCAATCACCGTTATTCGCTATTTAACCGGGGTGAGAGAAACTAGCAAAAATCACTCAAAAAGAAACACAAAAATAATATGAGAAAAAAATCAATCTTTATATACAGGCTCACCCAATTCAATAGAGTCATATTCAACTGAAAAATTGTCAAAGTAAACTTTCAAACGATGTCCATTTACCTTGAAAACATTGTCATTCTTTGGATTCTCGATGTCAGAGGCCCCATATGGATACACATGTTTCACAATAAAAGGACCGCTCCATCTTGATCTTAATTTTCCAGGAAATAAATGCAGTCGAGAATTATAAAGCAAGACTTTTTTACCAACATTGAATGTTTTTCTCAATATTTTCTTGTCATGAAACTCTTTGATTCTTGATTTATGAATTCTTGAATTTTCATATGCATCATTTCTTATTTCCTCAAGCTCATTTATTTGTAATTTTCGCAGTTGACTAGCATCATCCAGATTTGAATTGAAAGCTTTAATAGCCCAATAAGCTTTATGTTCAAATTCCGCAGGCAAGTGACAAGGTTTTCCATAGACTAGTCTATAAGGTGACATACCTAATGATGTTTTATAAGCAGTTCGATAAGCCCAAGGTGCATCATTAAGTCTTAAAGACCAGTCTTTCCTATTAGGGTTCACTGTTTTCTCCAAAATATGTTTGATCTCCCTATTAGCAAGCTCTACTTGTCCACTTGTTTGAGGGTGATAACGGGTGGCAATGTTGTGTGTGGTTCCATATTTCTTCACTAAAGACTCAAATGGCTTGTTGCAAAAATGTGTTCCACCATCACTTATTATGGCTCGAGGGACTCCAAATCGACTCAAAATATTATGTTAAGGTGAAAAGGTTACACTAATGGTGGAAGAATAAATATAGTGTAAACTCAACATGGACTTTAATGTTTGATATAGACATGTTTTCTATTTGTTATCTTGTTTACTCTTGAATACTTTGCTTGTTAAATGACTAATCTTGATTTATGTTGTATAACTCTTGGTACAACAAATGCTTAGCACTTTCATAGCCCATACTATATGGTATAACTAACACCTGAACTATGAAAGGAACTTGATTTGTTGTTAACATAAGTTATAATTATGAATGCCTAATGAGATTTACAAGTATTAGCATTAATCGAATAAGATAACTAATGTAATCATGTTAATAATTTATAAACTGATTGGAACCTCCTTTGTATGTGGTTTCCAATTGAATAATAAGAATATATACTATATTTGTTTGACATACCATTAGTGGATCCTCTAACCTTGACATTTATTGTTATCATTGTTTAATTTTTACGTTAATCTTCCATCTCAAAGTTCTCATCAACTTCTTCTTCTTCTTCTTCATTATTATTATTATTATTACTAGTATTACTACTACTAATATTATTATTATTGTTACTATTATTGTTGTTATTATTGTTGTTGTATTATTGTTATTTATAATTTATATAATTAACCTCCCTATGGTTCGACCCCGGTCTTGCCGAGTTATTTATTACTTTAACACTCCTGCACTTGAAAGAAGATATCAATCTTTTGGTCGTGTCAGAGGACCATGATATAGGATTGTTGCCCAAAACGATTACTAAGCCAGTAATGGAGCGTCTGTCATTAGGGTCCCCTCAGCATCACTAAACGCCTTTAACTGCAAATCTCCTATAATGTAAGAAATACCAACATGCAGTGTGCCTTTTAAAATTCATTTCACAACAGTGAAATGAGACACCATTGGATTCTGCATAAATTGGCAAACTTGATGCATAGAAAACGCAATGTCAGGTCGAGTGAAGGTTAAGTATTACAGAGCCCCTACAATACTGCGATATATTATAGGATTAGGATACGGTGCCCCATCTTCTTTAAGTAGGCAATGATAAGGAAGATATGGTGTATCACATGGTTTAGCATTAACCATCTACTAGATTGTGATAGGAACAAGTTAGTAGAGGTATGAGTGATCTGCATCCCAAGGAAGAAATAAAGGGAGCCTAAATCTATGATATCAAATTTAATGGTAAGAGCTTAGATAACTTGTAGAATGGCAGAAGATGCACTTCTTGTGAGGATAATATCATCCATATAGAGTAGCAAGACCACAATTTGAGAACCAACATGCTTGACAAACAAGGATGAATCAGAATAGGTGGTGGCAAACCCCAAGAAAGGCAGAAACTGAGTAAATCATTCATTTCAGGCCCTAGGTGCTTGTTTTAAGCCATAAAGGGATTTATGCAGTTTGCACATATAATGAGGATGTAATGAATCTTCAAAGCCAGGGGGCTGGGACATGTAAACCTCTTCTTAAAGAATGTCATACAGGAATGCATTTTTGACATATAATTGTCTGAGAGGCCAATTGAAATGAGCAATAAAGGCAAGAACTAGTCGAATGGTGGTAGGTTTCACCACAAGCCTAAAAGTGTCACCATAATCCAAGCCACGTTCCTAACTAAACCCTTTAGTAACCAACCATGCTTTGTGTCTAGCAATAGACCCATCCAAATGACATTTGATCTTGAAAATCCACTTACACCCCACCAAGTTCCTCTTTGCTGGTAATGGAATAAGACTCCAGGTGCCTTGAGTAAGTTGCTAGCTTTGTCAAAGACATATCAACCATGCTAGAATCCTAAATAATGGCTAAGAAAACCTTTCATTTAGTAATGCCACTTTTGCTTCTAGTTTGCATGGGATGCAAATTGAGAGAAAGAATGGACAAGACCACTTGCAAGCTATCAGGATTAAAAATAGTAGGACTGATATTGATATCAAGCGCTATAGGAGGAGGAGAAGAAGCTTGAATGGAAGCAGTAATGGATTGAGAACTTGAAGAAACTATAGATAAACTAGGTGTATGGTGGGAAGGGGAACCAAGTCTAGAAGGAATAATTGTGTTCTCTATATTAACAAGAAGCACAAGACATGTAGAGGAAGAAGAGGATGGTGAGGACTGAGCTGTAAGCGAGGATTGTGAGAATTCAGGATATTAAAATTGTGTTTCATCAAATATAACATGTCTTAAAACAAACAATCATAGTGGGCACATGATAGCACAAATAACCTTTGTATTTGATGTTGTATCCAAGAAACACACACTTGGAAGTTTTGAGCTGTAGTTTGTTATGATTATAAGAATGAAGAAGAGGAAAACATGCACAGCCAAATATCCTAAGGTGATTAAGCTCTGGAGAAGACCCAAATAACATCTCAAAATGAGACTTGTCAAGAAGGATAGGAGTTGGCATACGGTTGATGAGATATGTAGCTGTTAAACATGCATAAAACCAAAATTGAGATGGTAGTTTGGCTATGTGCAATAAAGTGATTGTGGTTTCCATAATATGTATATGTTTCCTCTCAGGTACCCCCATTTTGTTTAGAGGTGTGTGGATAAGAGAGGTGATGGACTATTGCGATGTCGCAGTTGCATAAATTAATTACCTTAGCTTAAAACACAACACACAAGATAGTATAGAGCAAGCAAGGGGTCGATCCCACGAGGAAGATTTAGTTTAGATTTTTATGCTATAAGTTATGCAATTGGGGGGTTTTGATTTGTGATGATCTAAACTATGGAAGAAACTAAACTAGCAGACAAAATCAATTGAAACCGAAATCAATCAAGAAAGCAAACCTTGGTCACAAGCACACATCCACCAACGAAAATTAGAACCGATCCTTGAAAAAAAACTATAATTTATATTCTGAATTTTTATCTTTTCTTAACATTGCTTAATTAACAAATCCGCCGTATAACTAACCCTAACCAACAAACAATCACAATGTCTGCATTAATGATTTAGTTCAATGGCAGCCCTAAGAACTAGATATTTAAGTGTTCTCCCTAAGTTTAATAATGTAGTTCCGCCATAATTATCAAGCTTAGTTCCTTCACAAGTTCATAAATCACAACTTTGGTTTTGATATCAAACTTAGCAATATATTGTTCACAATAATAACTTAGAGTCCGCTTTAGCAATTATCAACAACAATCATAGAAAATATGCATAGGAAAACAATCATACTTAATCATAATATAAACTGCAAAATAAAAGGAAGAATAAAGCTCATAGTTTTTAAAGTCCAAAGGTTTGTTGTGTCCTTGCAACCAAGAAAACGAGCTTAGCCTTGCATATTTGTGGAACAACTACTCTTAGAGATAGCAGAAAGCATTATTTCTGGTTTATAAAGAGGGGAGTTTGTGTTTTTTCACTTTTGGCTGATGCCTCTGATTAGTACTTAAAAGTGCATTTTTATCAAGGTTTTATATCATCATTTTGCACTTGAAGTATCAATAACTCCTTAACTAAAGCATGTTTTATAATAATATATCTAATAATATAAGATACCTTTAATTTGTGGTAAATGTTCATTTTAAATGTAGGCCTATTACATAAATGAAAGGATTGATTGATGAATTTAAGAACTGAAATTGCAAGGGCAAAGAGATGACCAAAATTAGAAAAGAGATGTCGGTGCAATCCAAACTAGAACACTATTTGATAATTGGGTCATATTTGGAGTTATAGATCTCAGATTTAGGTCTACTTTATATGAATGGAAAGGTAAGACATAGGCATACAACTTTTATATGGAGCCCAAGATCTAAAAAGGCTATTTTCAAGTCCAAATTGTTGCAACAACAAAGAAGCCCGAATCTGTCCTCCAGCCCGAGCACTGTTCAGTATTTTGGCCATATCTGGAGTTCTAGAAGTTGAAATGAGCTGAATTGTTTTACACAAGAAAGCCGAGACAATTGCCTACAACTTTCATGTTTTTAAGTGGCTCTAATTTTGATGTTATCAATGACGTTTTGGGCAGACAAGAGAAGATAAGGATTGTCACCAAGTCAAGAGTTGGCCACCCACTCATCAATTAGTCATCAAATCAATAGTTCCCAATTTTGGCCTATAAAAGGAGGCATTTGCCATGCATTTAGGCAACTTGGTGTCCAGATTAAGATCATGCTCTGCCTTTCTCTCTTTGTATTTTTTGTAATGTTTATGCTTTGCTTGCATTAATATCAAGTTTATGCCTTTCATTTCCTTTCCTTTACTTAATTAACTTTTATGTTTTTATTTTGTTTATTTATTTTTCTTTCTTTTATTATGTCTAGCTAAGTTTACTATGTCAAGGGGAAAAGGCTACACTAATGGTGTAAGAATAAGTAAAGTGTAAACTTAATATGGACTTTAATGTTTGATACTAACATGTTTTGTATTTGTTATCTTGTTCACTCTTTAATACTTTGCTTGTTAAATGACTAAACTTGATTTATGTTGTATAACTCTTGGTACAACAAATAATTGGCACTCTCATAGCTCATACTGTATGGTATAACCGACACCTGAGCTATGAAAGGAACTTGATTTGTTGTTAACATAAGTTATAATCATGAATGCTTGACGAGATTTACAAGTATTAGCATTATTCGAATAAGATGACTAATGTAATCATGTTAACAATCTATCATCTGATTGGAACCTCCTTTGTGTGTGGTTTTCAATTGACTAATAAAAGTTTATACTATACTTGTTTGACATACCATTAGTGGATCCTCTAACCTTGACATTTATTATTATCATTGTTAAATCTTTACGTTAATATTTCATCTCAAAGTTCTCATCTTCATCTTCTTCTTCTTCTTTTTCTTTATTATTATTATTATTATTATTATTATTATTATTATTACTACTACTACTAATACTATTATTGTTGTTGTTGTTGTTGTTGTTCTTACTATTATTATTGTTGTTGTTGTTGTATTATTGTTATTTATAATTTGTACAATTAACCTCCCTGTGGTTCGACCCTAGTCTTGCCGGGTTATTTATTACTTCGACACTCCTACACTTGGGAAAAGACATCAATCTTTTAGTCGTGTCAAGTTTTTGGCGTCGTTATCGGGGAGGTAAGTTTTGTATAAATTATAATATTTATTTTATTTTCTCTTTTCACTTTTCTTGTATATAACTTTGTTTCTTTTCTGTTGTTTCATCTTCTTTTTTTTTTCCTTTTATTCTATTCCTACACGTGCATGAGAGTGTGATCACGTACATGAAGTGGTAGACTTTGTAGGGTATCCTCATCATTTTCAGAAAATACGGCTGAAGAAAATAATCAATCACTTCATAATGAGAATAATGAGAATAACCGTGCTAGAACACTTAGAGACCACATGAATCCCACAAGAACAAGTGCACCATCATGCATAGTTTTTCCTCCCGATGCATCTCATTTTAATTTTAAACCAGGTATTATTCAACTTTTACCTTCTTGGTCAGCAAATCATCTTGGTCAGGTGCTAGCTGAGAGAAAGATTCATTTAGTGTATGGGGGAGGCAGTCTTGGGTTAATAGGAGCTGTGTCAATAACTGTATTTTTAGGAGGTAGTCAAGTTTTGGGAGTCGTCCCCGAAGCATTAGCACAAGGGGACATCATTGGAAAAACAATTGGAGAGGAACTTCAGGTCTCCACAATGTCGGCTCGAATGAATGCAATGTTTAACCATGATGATGCCTTCATTGCTTTACCAGGTGGTCTAGGCACATTGGAACAGATCTTTCATATTTCCTCTTGGGCCCAACTTCACATTCACCATAAACTCATAGGTTTGTTAAATGTTAATGGTTATTATGATAAGTTGTTGTCTTTTCTTGATCATGCTGTGGAATAGGAATTTCTAACATCTTCTGCATGACAAATCATAATCTCTGCTGCTACTGTTGAACAATTGATTGACCAACTACAATCTTTCATTCCTGTAATTGATCCTTCCATGAGTCGCATAAATTGGTCAACTAAGGAAAGCCGTAAAAAGCTTAAATTAGATTTGAGCCTTCATTTGTGAATCTTTGTGTCTTTTGGTTTTATTATTGTGTTTTGTTGTTTCTTATATTTGTTTCAATGTGTTTCAGGTTTGTTAGTGGTCGTTATTTCAGGTGATATCTTCTATACTCTATCTTTCTATCTTAGAACATTGAGGACAATGTCTCGTTTTGGTTGGGGGGAGAGGGTAGTAGCTTAAAAGAAATAAAAAAAAAATGTGTTTTCTAATTCATAAAGCATGTGCAAATTGTTGTTACTATGATGGCAGAGTAAAGGAGATCTTTTTATGACTCTTGAGGCACATCTTAGTAACCATTCTTAATAAGGTTTATCATAATACTTCTTAAAATATTCAGGTTTACAAACTCTTGCATTACTATCACTTAATTCTGCTCTTATACTTATTTAATATGTATTCTTAAACCTTAATTTATACACACACACACTTTAACATATGATTATGGGTTGCATATTGGATTATTATATTATTTGTGTTCTTTTGTTAAAGGTAACAACTAAGGGAAAAGGATAGTATATAATTAAAAAAAAAGAAAAAAAATGAATGAAATGATGATAATAAACAAAAAAAGAAGAAAAAAAATGATGATAATAAAAATGTAGATAAGTTTGGTTTCGTAGCCTCCCTAACCTAAGCAATTAAGCCCGAAGGGGTGTTTTAACACCTAATACCCTAAAGTCAACTGACTTGGGAGCTATTGGCCCAACGCTTGTTACATGGGTTGAGGAGAAAAGCTTAAGGGAATCAAACATTGCACTATCTACATATCAATATCTGCAACCCGAGTTACTAAGCTCATAGGGGTGTCTCAACACCTAATGCCTTAAGATCAACTAGTATGGGAGTCATTAGCTGAAAGCTCGTTACATGGGTTAAAGATGCATGGTGTTTTTAAATTATATGTATATATATTTAAAAATAAAAGAAGAAAAAAAAAGACAAAAATAATAATCTCAACCCAAGGAAGTTAACCTTAAACATTAGAACAAAAATTTTGTTTTCTTCCAAGAAAAGCCCCATAATTATGTGTTGATACATTGAGCACAAAAGAAAGGTTTATGAATATCTTGTTAAGAGGTATTGAGCAGGTATATAAATTTAACGAGAGTTTGTTTCTCTGGATAGATTAATAGAAGTTAAATGATGAATACCTTGCTTTGCGGAATTTGCAAATTGTTTTTCTATTTTAACGCTTTGATTACTAGGGACTAGTAATAAGCTGGTTGGGGGGTGTGATTAGTACTTAAAAGTGCATTTTTATCAAGGTTTTATATCATCATTTTGC
This sequence comes from Populus euphratica, assembly GCF_000495115.2. Lineage (NCBI taxonomy): Eukaryota > Viridiplantae > Streptophyta > Magnoliopsida > Malpighiales > Salicaceae > Populus > Populus euphratica. The sequence continues at coordinate 438 of NW_011501852.1, read as the reverse complement.
ACTTGAAGTATCAATAACTCCTTAACTAAAGCATGTTTTATAATAATATATCTAATAATATAAGATACCTTTAATTTGTGGTAAATGTTCATTTTAAATGCAGGCCTATCACATAAATGAAAGGATTGATTGATGAATTTAAGAACTGAAATTGCAAGGGCAAAGAGATGACCAAAATTAGAAAAGAGATGTTGGTGCAATCCAAACTGGAACATTATTCAGTAATTGGGTCATATCTGGAGCTATAGATCTCAGATTTAAGTCTATTTTATATGAATGGAAAGGTAAGACATAGGCCTACAACTTTCATATGGAGCCCAAGATCTAAAAAGGCTATTTTCAAATCCAAATTGTTGCAACAACAAAGAAGCCCGAATCTATCCTCCAGCCCGAGCACTGTTCAGTATTTTGGCCATATCTGGAGTTCTAGAAGTCGAA
>NW_011501864.1:7673-30650 GCF_000495115.2 Populus euphratica | reverse complement strand
CCATAAAAAGATTAGATTGGATTTGAGCCTTCATTTGTGAATTTTTGTGTCTTTTGGTTTTATTATTGTGTTTTGTTATTTCTTATTTTTGTTTCAATGTGTTTCAAGTTTGTCGATGTTTGTTATTTCAGGTGATATCTTCTATACTCTATCTTTCTACCTTTAAACATTGAGGACAATGTCTCATTTTGGTTGGGGGGAGAGGGTAGTATTTGATAAAAAAAAAAAATTGTTTTTCATTTCATAAAGCATGTGCATAATTGTTGTTACTACGATGACAGAGACGCATCTTAGTAACCATTCTTAACAAGGTCTATTATAATACTTCTTGAAATATTCAGGTTTACAAACTCTCGCATTGTTATCACTTAATTCTGCTCATATACTTTTTAACATGTATTATTAAACCTTAATTTACACACACACACTTTAACGTATGATTGTGGGTTGCATATTGGATTATTACATTATTTATGTTCTTTTGTTAAAGATAACAACTAAGGGAAAGGGATTGTATATAATTAAAAAAAATAAAAAAAAAAGAAAAAAAAATGATAATAATAAAAATGTAGATAAGTTTGGTTTTATAGCCTCCCTAACCTAAGCAATTAAGCCCGAATGGGTGTTTTAACACCTAATACCCTAAAGTCAACTAACTTGGGAGCTATTGGCCCAACGCTTATTACATGGGTTGAGGAGAAAAGCTTAAGGAAATCAAACATTGCACTATCTACATATCAGTATCTGCAACCCGAGTTACTAAGCTCGTAGGGGTGTCTTAACACCTAATGCCCTAAGACCAACTGGTCTGGGAGTCATTAGCTGAAAGCTCGTTACATGGGTTAAAGATGCATGGTGTTTTTAAATTATATGTATATATTTTTTAAAAAAAAAAAGAAAAAGAAAAAAAAAGACAAAAATAATAATCCTAACCCAAGGAAGTTAACCTTACACATTAGAACAAAAATTTTATTTTCTTCCAAGAAAAGCCCCATAATTATGTGTTGATACATTGAGCACAAAAGAAAGGTTTATGAATATCTTGTTAAGAGGTATTGAGCAGGTATATAAATCCTTATCTTCTCTTGTCTGCCCAAAACGTCATTGATAACGTCAAAAGTGGAGCTAGTTGCAAACATGAAAGTTGTAGGCAATTGTCTCATCCTTCTTGTGTAAAAACGTCAGCTCATTTGGACTTCTAGAACTCCAGATATGACAAAAATACTGAACAGTGCTCGGGCTAGAAGACAGATTCGGGCTTCTTTGTTGTTGCTACAATTTGGACTTGCAAATGGCCTTTTTAGATCTTGGGCTCCATATGAAAGTTGTAGACCTATGTCTTACCTTTCCATCCATATAAATTGGAACTAAATCTGAGATATATAACTCCAGATATGACCCAATTACCGAACAGTGTTCCGGTTTGGATTGCACCGACATCTCTTTTCTAAGTTTGGCCATCTCTTTATCCTTGCAATTTAAGTTCTTAAAGTCATGAATCAATCCTTTCATTTATGTGATAGGCCTGCATTTAAAATGAACATTTACCACAAATTAAAGGTATCTTATATTATTAGATATATTATTATAAAACATGCTTTGGTTAAGGAGTTATTGATACTTGAAGTGCAAAATGATGATATAAAACCATGATAAAAATGCACTTTTAAGTACTAATCACACCCCCCAACCAGCTTATTACTAGTCCCTTGTAATCAAAGCGTAAAATAGAAAAACAATTTGCAAATTCCACAAAGCAAAGTATTCATCATTTAACTTCCATTAATCTATCCAGATAAACAAACTCTCGTTAAATTTATATACCTGCTCAATACCTCTTAACAAGATATTCATAAACCTTTCTTTTGTGCTCAATGTATCAACACATAATTATAGGGCTTTTCTTGAAAGAAAACAAAATTTTTGTTCTAATGTTTAAGGTTAACTTCCTTGGGTTGGGATTATTATTTTTGTCTTTTTTTTCTTTTTTTTTTTTAAAAAATATACATATAATTTAAAAACACCATGCATCTTTAACCCATGTAACAAGCTTTCAGCTAATGACTCCCAGACCAGGTGGTCTTAGGGCATTAGGTGTTAAGACACCCCTATGAGCTTAGTAACTCGGGTCGCAGATACTGATATGTAGATAGTGCAATGTTTGATTTCCTTAAGCTTTTCTCCTCAACCCATGTAACAAGCGTTGGGCGAATAGCTTCCAAGTCAGTTGACTTTAGGGTATTAGGTGTTAAAACACCCCTTCGGGCTTAATTGCTTAGGTTAGGGAGGCTACGAAACCAAATTTATCTATATTTTTATTATCATTTTTTTCTTTTTTTTTCTTTTTTTTTAATTATATACAATCCCTTTCCCTTAGTTGTTACCTTTAATAAAAGAATATAAATAATGTAATAATCCAATATGCAACCCACAATCATATGTTAAAGTGTGTGTGTGTGTGTGTAAATTAGGGTTTAAGAATACATGTTAAATAAGTATATGAGCAGAATTAAGTGATAACAATGCGAGAGTTTGTAAACCTAAATATTGCAAGAAGTATTATAATAGACCTTGTTAAGAATAGTTACTAAGATGCGTCTCAAGAGTCACTTTAACAAAAGAGCTCATTTACTCTGCCATCCTAGTAACAACAATTATGCACATGCTTTATGAAATGAAAAACAATTTTTTTTTTATCAAATACTACCCTCTCCCCCCAACCAAAACGAGACATTATCCTCAATGTTTAAAGGTAGAAAGATAGAGTATAGAAGATATCACTTCAAATAACAAACACCAACAAACTTGAAACACACTGAAACAAAAATAAGAAATAACAAAACACAATAATAAAACCAAAAGACACAAAAATTCACAAATGAAGGCTCACATCCAATCTAAGCTTTTTACGGCTTTCCTTAGATGACCAATTTATACGACTCATGGAGGGATCAATCACAGGAATGAAAGATTGTAGTTGGTCAATCAATTGTTCAGCAGTAGCAGCAGAGATTATGATTTGTCGTGCAGAAGATGTTAGAAATTCCTATTCCACAGCATGATCAAGAAAAGACAACAACTTATCATAATAACCATTAACATTTAACAAACCTATGGGTTTATGCTGAATGTGCAGTTGAGCCCAAGAGGAAATATGAAAGATCTCTTCTAATGTGCCTAGACCACCTGGTAAAGCAATGAAGGCATCAGCATGGTTAAACATTGCATTCATTCGAGCTGACATTGTGGAGACCTGAAGTTCCTCTCCAATTATTTTTCCAATGATGTCCCCTTGTGCCAAAGCTTCGGGGACAACCCCCAAAACTTGACTACCTCCTAAAAATGCAGCTATTGACACACCTCCCATTAACCCAAGACTGCCTCCCCCATACACCAAATGAATCTTTCTCTCAGCTAGCACTTGACCAAGATGATTTGCTGATTCTAAAAACTCCTTTTCTTTCCCAGGACTAGATCCACCAAAAACACAAATATTTCTTATATGATGACTTGAGGAACTTGCCATTTCTACACACTTCTGTATTTGTTGAATGTATGGGTTGAGTAGAAATAAAAGGAAGGAAGAGAGGGTTTTATAGATGAGAAATTAGAAAGGCAATCATAACACCTATATGGAGGCCAGCTGGAGTCTCACACTCTCTCTCTCTCTCTTTATTTAGTTACTTTAAAAAAAAAAACATGTGTATGTACAGGTAGTTGTGATTGTGGCTCACATCTTCCCTTGGTTTTACGTCCAAGAACGGCTTAAACGCCCTCTATGGGTCGGGGATAGGCTTCCCATCCAGTTTTCTTAAAAACTGGCAAACAGGGGCTTTTTTAGTCAGATTCCCAAGACTAACTCGATCATGTTCTTTATGAAATAGTGGCCATAAATCATGAAGTACACGATGCATATCTCTACTAGGATGCATCTCAAGAGTCAATAGAAGATTATTTAAAGACTCCTTACTCAGGCCATCCTTAATGAATTGTATTTTATCTTCATGGTTTATAGATACCATTCCTAAAGAATGACATTGTGTATTACAAGTCCATCTAGCACATCGATAATAGACTTCTAGTCGTTTTGCACGATGTTTCTTTACAAAAGTGCTTTTACCTGTTCTAGGCATGTGTGAAATGAAGGAGTTAGAGGACTCACCTGATAATCGGACCTTTGCTTCAATCAACCAGCAAATATCTTCAGGAATTCCATGATTCATTAACAATCTCAATCTTGCACATCTAGCACGGTAAATTTTTGTAATCGTATTCTGAGGCAGAGCGGGAAAATACTTTTTCAATTTTTCAAGATTAGTGTCCATTTTCAAATGAGAATTGGAAGAGAGATTCAAAGAATTGCACAAATATATACACAGATATCAGTTATTGTGGGAAACTGAAAGAACCGACTTAAGTCACGGAGTACCGTTATCCGCCATTTAACCGGGGTGAGAGAAACTAGCAAAAATCACTCAAAAAGAAACACAAAAACAATGTGAGAAAAACAAAATAATCAACCTTTATCTACAAGATCATTCCAACCAGTTGATTCATTTTCACTAGGAAACTTATCAAAGTAAGCTTTCAAACGATGTCCATTTTTCTTAAAAACATTGTCATTCATTGAATTCTCAATATCACAGGCCCCATAAGAATTGTTCCATCTTGATCTTAGATCTCTAGGGAATGCATAAAGTTGAGAATTATAAAACAAAACTTTTTGATCAGTATCAACTTTTTGACAATTTTCACAAGTTTTGCAGAATGCATGCGTGTCCTTGAACATGGTGGGCCAATAAAATCCATTTTAAAAGATTTTTATAGTTGTCTTTTTTGACGAGAAATAACTTCCACATGCTTTAGAATGACAAAGTTTAATGACACTACTTACCTCATTGTCAGGAATGAATCTTTGAAATATTTTATCAGGACAATATTTGAATAAGTTAGGGTCATCACAATAAAAATTCTTTACTTCGTTCAAAAACTTTTCTTTGTCTTGGGTACTCCAATCAGCTGGCAAATCTCCTAAAGCAAGAAAATTAATATTTTTATCATACCAAGGCATTGGACTAAGAGAAAGTAAGGATTCGTTAGGAAAGTAATCATCGATTGGTGTGATGTTAGATGTCGAATCTGTTGTCGTTGTTGACAAAAGATTCGCATCAACATTTTCGGTGCTTGTTTCATCCGTGATTTCTTCCTTAGAATAAATCATTTGCAAATCTTCAGATTCATCTAACTCATTTTTACTTAAAGTAGATTCAAGTTGATCATAAACTAATTCGTCAATATGATCTACTTCTTGTAAATCGTTATCATCTCCAGGTTGCTTGCAAATGTTGAAAATATTCATCTCCAATGTCATGTTTCCAAATGATAGCTTCATCAGTCCATTCCTACAATTAATCAATGCGTTAGAGGTTGCAAGAAATGGACGTCCTAAAATAACAGGAAATGAATTACATGCTTCAACAGGTTCTGTGTCCAAGACAATAAAATCCACAGAATAAATGAATTTATCGACTTGTACTAACACATCTTCAATTATTCCTCTAGGCACTTTTACAGATCTATCGGCAAGTAAAAGAGATATAGAAGTTGGTTTTAACTCACCTAGATTGAGACTCTGAAAAACTGAATATGGAAGTAAATTCACACTAGCTCCAAGATCAAGTAAGGCTCTTTCAATTTTATGCTCTCTAATAAAGCAAGAAATTGTAGGACAACCAGGGTCTTTATATTTCAAAGCATTATTGTTCTGAAGAATAGCACTTACTTGTTCGGCTAGAAAGACTTTCTTTTTCACATTCAGTTTCCTCTTCACAGTGCATAGATCTTTCAAAAATTTAGCATAGGAAGGAACCTGCTTAATAGCATCCAACAAAGGTATATTGATCCTTACCTGTTTGAAAATTTCAAAAATTTCAGAGTTGTGATTGACTTTCCTTTATTTGGTCATGGCATGAGGAAATGGAAGTGCTGACGGTGAATCAGTCGTTTCTTTGCAATTTTCAAATTCAACCCCTTCCTTACCCTCAGAGATTAACTCATCATCTTTCTCATAAGGTTCAAGAGAGGGTTTTTCAATAACCTTACCACTGTGCAGAGTAGTGATTGATTTGACTTGATCCATGTGTTGGCTTCTGGAACTACTTGCATTTGCATTGTATTGCCCCTTTGGATTTTGTTGTGGTTGAGATGGAAACTTACCTTTCTCTTGGAAACTGAGAGCAGATGTTAATTTTGCAAGAGTATCTTTAAAATCTGTCATGTTTTGAGCAAGTTGAGTATTGATTGTCTCTTGCTTTTCAATGAATGCATGCAATGTTTCCTCAAGATTTCTTCTAGGAGGTGGAGCATAAGGAGGTGCATATCCATGAGAATTTTGGAAATTGTGGTGTGCTTGAAACGGTGGTTGTGAAGTTTATGCATTGTTGTTCTCACTCTTCCAACTAAAATTTGGGTGATTTCTCCAACCAGGGTTGTATGTTTGGGAGTATGGGTTATGGTTGGCCCTTTGAAAACTGTTTAAAGCATGGGCTTGTTCATGGAGACATTCCTTAAAAGAAGGCAAGGTTGGACAATCGTTGGTTAAGTGTTCATTTGTTTCACAGATTTGACACACAATGTTTTCAACATATTTTAATTGACCACTCTTTTTCAATTCTAGTGCCTGGACTTTTCTAGCTAAAGATGCAAACTTGGCTTGAAGGTCATGATCTTCCCTAAGGTTGTACATGCCTCCACTAGATATGTGAGATTGATTTTTACTCGGTGCCTCATAAGTACCCGCGGTGTTCCAATTTTGAGCATTTTCAGCTAACAAGTCTAAGTACTCCATTGCTTCATCAGGGTCTTTATCTTCAAAAGTTCCATTGCACATCAATTCAACCATTTGCCTATCTTTAGGTGTTAACCCTTCATAGAAATGTGAAACCAATCTCCATGTTTCAAAACCATGATGAGGGCAAGTACTAAGCAAGTCTCAATACCTATCCCAACATTGGTAAACTGTTTCTCCTGGTTTTTGAGTGAAAGTGGTGATTTGTCTCTTGAAAGAGTTTGTTCTATGAGATGGGAAAAACATCTTTAAAAATTGTTGTTGCATTTCATCCCAAGCACGAATGGATCCTGGTGTTAAATTTTATAGCCATGTTTTAGCTTTAACTTTTAATGAAAAAGGAAAAAGCTTTAATCTAATGGTGTTTATGCTACAATTTAAATTATTATATATGTTGCAGACCTCCTCAAATTCCCTTAAATGCAAGTATGGATTTTCCAATTCTAAGCCATGAAAAGAAGGTAAAAGTTGAATAATACCTAGTTTAAAATTAAAATGAGATGCATCAGAAGGAAAAACTATACATGATGGTGCACTTGTTCTTGTGGGATTCATGTGGTCTCTAAGTGTTCTAACACGATTATTCTCATTATGAAGTGATTGATTATCTTCTTCAGCCATATTTTCTGAAAATGATGAGGATACCCTACAAAGTCTACCACTTGATGTACATGACCACACTCTCATGCACGTGTAGGAATAGAATAAAATAAAAAAGAAAACAAAAAAAGAAGAAGGAAGAAAACAAAATAAAGACTAACAAAACAAAAGAAACAAAGTTTTATACAAGAAAAGTGAAAAGTGAAAATAAAATAACTACTATAATTTATACAAGAACTTACCTCCCCGACAACGGCGCCAAAAACTTGACACGACTAAAAGATTGATGTCTTCTCCCAAGTGCAGGAGTGTCGAAGTAATAAATAACCCGGCAAGACCGGGGTCGAACCACATGGAGGTTATTTGTACTAATTATAAATAACAATAACAATAACAATAACAACAACAATAATAATAATAATAATAACAATAATAATAATAATAATAATACTAATAATAATAGTGGTAGTAGTAGTAGTAGTAGTAGTAGTACTAATAGTAGTAATAATAATAATAATAATAAAGAAAGAGAAGAAGAAGAAGATGATGAGAACTTGGAGATGGAAAATTAATGTAAGGATTAAACAATAATAATAAAAAATGTCAAGGTTAGAGGTTCCACTAATGGTATATCAAACAAGTATAGTATAAACTCTTATTATTGAATTGGAAACCACACACAAAGGAGGTTCCAATCAGATTATATATTGTTAACATGATTACATTAGTCATCTTATTCAATTAATGCTAATACTTGTAAATCTCGTCAAGCATTCATGATTATAACTTATGTTAACAACAAATCAAGTTTCTTTCATAGCTCAGGTGTCGGTTATACCATACATTATGGGCTATGAAAGTGCCAAGCATTTGTTGTACCAAGTGTTATACAACATAAATCAAGATTAGTCATTTAACAAGCAAAGTATTAAAGAGTGAACAAGATAACAAATATAAAACATGTTAGTATCAAACATTAAAGTCCATATTAAGTTTACATTATACTTATTCTTACACCATTAGTGTAACCTTTTCACCTTGACATAACTAAGTTAGCTAGACATAATGAAAGACAGCAAAATAGATAAACAAAATAAGAACATAAAAGTTAACTAAGTAAAGGAAAGGAAATGAAAGGCATAAACTTAATATTAATGAAAGCAAAGCATAAACATTACAAAAAATACAAAGAGAGAAAGGAAGAGCATGATCTTGATCTAGAAACCAAGATGCCTAAATGCATGGCAAATGCCTCCTTTTATAGGCCAAAATTGGGAACTATTGATTTGATGACTAATTGATAAGTGGGTGGCCAACTTTTGACTTGGTGACAATCCTTATCTTCTCTTGTCTGCCCCAAACGTCATTGATAATGTCACAATTGGAGCTAGTTGCAAACATGAAAGTTGTAGGCAATTGTCTCAATTTTCTTGTGTAAAAACTTCAGCTCATTTGGACTTCTAGAGCTCTAGAAATGACCCAATTACCGAATAGTGTTCCAGTTTGGATTGCACCGACATCTCCTTTCTAAGTTTGGCCATCTCTTTATCCTTGCAATTTAAGTTCTTAAAGTCATCAATCAATCCTTTCATTTATGTGATAGGCCTGCATTAAAAATAGACATTTAACACAAATTATAGGTATCTTATATTATTAGATACATTATTATAAAACATATTTTAGTTAAGGAGTTATTGATACTTCAAGTGCAAAATGATGATATAAAACCATGATAAAAATGCACTTTTAAGTACTAATCACACCCCCCAACCAGCTTATTACTAATGACATAAAACCATGATAAAAATGCACTTTTAAGTACTAATCACCTTGCTTTGTGGAATTTGCAAATTGTTTTTCTATTTTAATGCTTTGATTACTAGGGACTGGTAATAAGCTGGTTGGGGGGTGTGATTAGTACTTAAACTCCTGCACTTGGGAGAAGACATCAATCTTTTAGTCGTGTCACTGTTCGGTAAAGAGAAGAGATGTCGGTGCAATCCAAACCGGAACACTGTTTGGTAATTGGGTCATATCTGGAGCTATATATCTCATATTTAGGTCCAATTTATATGGATGGAAAGGTAAGACATAGGCCTACAACTTTCATATGGAGTCCAAGAGGTATTTTGGCCATTTTCAAGTCCAAATTCTAGCAACAAGAAAGCTGAGACAATTGTTTAGTATTTTGGTCATATCTGGAGTTCTAAAAGTCGAAATGAGCTGAATTGTTTACATAAGAAAGCTGAGACAATTGCCTACAACTTTCATGTTTTCAAGTGGCTCCAATTTTGATGTTATCAATGATGTTTTGGGTAGACAAGAGAAGATAAAGATTGTCACCAAGTCAAGAGTTAGCCATCCACTCATCAATTAGTCATCAAATCAATAGTTTTCAATTTTGGCCTATAAAAGGAGGCATTTGCCATGCATTTAGGCATCTTGGTGTCCAGATCAAGATCATACTCTTGCTTTCTCTCTTTGTATTTTTTTGTAATTTTTATGCTTTGCTTTCATTAATATCAAGTTTATGCCATTCATTTCCTTGCATTTACTTAGTTAACTTTAATCTTATTCATGTTCTTATTTTGTTTATTTATTTTTCTTTCTTTCATTATGTCTAGCTAAGTTTATTATGTAAAGGTGAAAAGGTTACACTAATGGTGTAAGAATAAGTATAGTGTAAACTCAATATGGACTTTAATGTTTGATACTAATATGTTTTGTATTTGTTATCTTGTTCACTCTTTAATACTTTGCTTGTTAAATGACTAATCTTGATTTATGTTGTATAACACTTGGCACAACAAATGCTTGGCACTTTCATAGCCCATACTATATGGTATAACCGACACCTAAGCTATGAAAGGAACTTGATTTGTTGTTAACATAAGTTATAATCATGAATGCTTGACGAAATTTACAAGTAGTAGCATTAATCGAATAAGATAACTAATGTAATCATGTTAACAATCTATAATCTGATTGGAACCTCCTTTTTGTGTGGTTTCCAATTAAATAATAAGAGTTTATACTATACTTGTTTGACATACCATTAGTGGATCCTCTAACATTGACATTTATTATTATCATTGTTTAATCGTTACATTAATATTCCATCTCAAAGTTCTCATCATCTTCTTCTTCTTCTCCTTCTTTTTCTTTATTACTACTACTACTACTACTACTACTACTACTACTACTACTACTACTACTACTACTACTACTACTATTATTATTATTATTATTATTATTGTTATTACTATTATTATTGTTGTATTATTGCTATTTATAATTTATACAATTAACGTCCTTGTGGTTCGACCTCGGTCTTGTCGGGTTATTTATTACTTTGACACTCCTACACTTGGGAGAAGACATCAATCTTTTAGTCATGTCAAGTTTTTTAAAAAATTGTTTTTCACTTCATAAAGCATGTGCATAATTATTGTTACTAAGATGACAGAGTAAATGAGCTTTTTTGTTAAAGTGACTCTTGAGACGCATCTTAGTAACCATTCTTAACAAGGTCTATTATAATACTTCTTGAAATATTCAGGTTTACAAACTCTCGCATTGTTATCACTTAATTCTGCTCATATACTTATTTAACACGTATTCTTAAACCTTAATTTACACACACACACACTTTAACATATGATTGTGGGTTGCATATTGGATTATTACATTATTTATGTTCTTTTGTTAAAGGTAACAACTAAGGGAAAGGGATTGTATATAATTAACAAAAAGAAAAAGAAAAAGATTGTATATAATTAAAAAAAATGATAATAATAAAAATGTAGATAAGTTTGGTTTCGTAGCCTCCCTAATCTAAGCAATTAAGCTCGAAGGGGTGTTTTAATACCTAATACCCTAAAGTCAACTCACTTGGGAGCTATTGGCCTAACGCTTGTTACATGGGTTGAGGAGAAAAGCTTAAGGGAATCAAACATTGCACTATCTACGTATCAGTATCGGCGACCCGAGTTACTAAGCTCGTAGGGGTGTCTCAACACCTAATGCCCTAAGACCAACTGGTCTGGGAGTCATTAGCTGAAAAATTGTTACATGGGTTAAAGATGCATGGTGTTTTAAGTTATATGTATATATATAAAAAATAAAAAAAAATAAAAAAGAAAAAAAAAGACAAAAATAATAATCCTAACCCAAGGAAGTTAACCTTAAACATTAGAACAAGAATTTTGTTTTCTTCCAAGAAAAGGCCCATAATTATGTGTTGATATATTGAGCACAAAAGAAAGGTTTATTAATATCTTGTTAAGAAGTATTGAGCAGATATATAAATTTAATGAGAGTTTGTTTATCTGGATAGATTAATAGAAGTTGAATGATGAATACCTTGCTTTGTGGAATTTATAAATTGTTTTTCTATTTTAACGCTTTGATTACTAGGGACTGGTAATAAGCTGGTTGGGGGGTGTGATTAGTACTTAAAATTGCATTTTTATCATGGTTTTATATCATCATTTTGCACTTGAAGTATCAATAACTCCTTAACTAAAGAATGTTTTATAATAATATATCTAATAATATAAGATACCTTTAATTTGTGGTAAATGTTCATTTTAAATGCAGGCCTATCACATAAATGAAAGGATTGATTGATGACTTTAAAAACTTAAATTGCAAGGGCAAAGAGATGACCAAAATTAGAAAAGAGATGTCGGTGCAATCCAAACTAGAACACTGTTCAGTAATTGGGTCATATCTAGAGCTATAAATCTCAGATTTAGGTCTACTTTATATGGATGGAAAGGTAAGACATAGGCCTACAACTTTCACATGGAGTCCAAGATCTAAAAAGGTCATTTTCAAGTCTAAATTATTGCAACAACAAAGAAGCCCGAAGCTGTCCTCCAACCCGAGCACTGTTAAGTATTTTGGCCATATCTGCAGTTCTAGAAGTCCAAATGAGCTGACGTTTTTACACAAGAAAGCTGAGATAATTGCCTACAACTTTCATGTTATCAAGTGGATCCAATTTTGACGTTATCAAAGATGTTTTGGGCAGACAAGGGAAGATAAGGATTGTCACCAAGTCAAGAGTTAGCTACCCACTCATCAATTAGTCATCAAATCAATAGTTCTCAATTTTGGCCTATAAAAGGAGGCATTTGCCATGTATTTAGGCATCTTGGTTTCCAGATCAAGATCATGCTCTTGCTTTCTCTCTTTGTATTTTTTGTAATGTTTATGCTTTGCTTTCATTAATATCAAGTTTATGCCTTTCATTTCCTTTCCATTACTTAGTTAACTTTTATCTTATTTATGTTCTTATTTTGCTTATCTATTTTTTTTTCTTTCATTATGTATAGCTAAGTTTATCATGTCAAGGTGAAAAGGTTACACTACTGGTGTAAGAATAAGTATAGCGTAAACTTAATATGGACTTCAATGTTTGGTACTAACATGTTTTGTATTTGTTATCTTGTTCACTCTTTAATACTTTGCTTGTTAAATGACTAATCTTGATTTATGTTATATAACACTTGGTACAACAAATGCTTGGCACTTTCATAGTTGATACTGTATGGTATAACTGATACCTGAGTTATGAAAGGAACTTGATTTGTTGTTAACATAATATATAATCATGAATGCTTGATGAAATTTACAAGTACTAGCATTAATCGAATTAGATGACTAATGTAATCATGTTAACAATCTATAATCTGATTGGAACCTCCTTTATGTGTGGTTTCCAATTGAATAATAAGAGTTTATACTATACTTGTTTGACATACCATTAGTGAAACCTCTAACCTTGACATTTGTTAGTATTATTGTTTAATCCTTACATTAATTTTCCATCTCCAAGTTCTCATCATCTTCTTCTTCTTCTCTTTCTTTATTATTACTACTACTACTACTACTACTACTACTACTACTACTACTATTATTATTATAGTTATTATTGTTATTTTCATTGTTGTTATTATTGTTATTACTATTATTATTGTTGTTGTTATTATTATTGTTGTTGTTGTACTATTGTCGTTTTTAATTTATATAATTAACCTCCTTGTGGTTCGACCCCGGTCTTACTGGGTTATTTATTACTTCGACACTCCTGCACTTGGGAGAAGACATCAATCTTTTAGTCGTGTCATGCATCATGCAATTTATGATTTATGATTATTCCATAAAGAAGATGCTTGGTATAGTCTTGGAAATCTGACTAAAAAAGACCCTGTTTTCTAGTTTTTAAGAAAACTGGATGGGAAGCCTATCCCTAACCTATAGAGGGTGTTTAAGCCGTATTTGGATGTAAAACTAAGGGAAGATGTGAGCCACAATCACAACTGCGATTTGAGTCTTAGTTTGTAAAAATTTGTGTCTTTTAGTTTTATTAATAGCATAATATTTATGTTTTATTGTTTCTTATATTTGTTTAAGTGTGTTTTAGGTTTGTCAGTGTTCGGTGTTTCAGGTCATGTCTTCTGTATTCTATCGTTCTATCTTAAGACATTGAGGACAATGTCTCGTTTTGGTTAAGGGGAGAAGGTAGTAGATGATATTAAAAAAAAAAAAATTGTGTTTTCTTTTTCATAAACCATTTGCAAACTGTTGTTACTAAGATGGTAGAGTAAGGAGAAATTTCATTAACTCTTGAGACGAATCTTGGTTAACATTTTTCAATGGTTATTTACAATATTCATAACAAGGTCTATCAAAATACTTTTCAAAATATTCAGGTTTACAAACTCTCGTATTATTATCACTTAATTATACTTATATACTCATTCAACATGTATTCTTAAACCTTAATTTTCACACACACACACTTTAACATATGATTATGGGTTGCACATTGGATTATTATATTATTTATGTTCCTTTGTTAAAGCTAACAACTAAGGAAAAAGGATAGTATATAGTTTGAAGAAAACAAAAAAAACAAAAACAAAAAAAAGAGCAAAAAAAATGATGATAATAAAAATATAGATAAGTTTGGTTTCATAGCCTCTCTAACCTAAGCAATTAAGCCCGAAGGGGTGTTTGAACACCTAATACCCTAAAATCAACTGACTTGGGAGCTATTAGCCCAACGATTGTTATATGAGTTGAGGAGAAAAGCTTAAGAAAATCAAACATTGCACTATCTACGTATCATTATTAGCAACTTAAGTTACTAAGCTTGTAGGGGTGTCTCAACACCTAATGCCCTAAGACCTATTAGTCTAGGAGTTATTAGCTGAAAGCTTATTACATGGGTTAAAGATGCATGGTGTTTTAAGTTATATGTATATATATTAAAAAATAAGAAAAAAAAATTCCAACCTAAAGAAGTTAACCTTAAAAATTAGAATATGAATTTTGTTTTCTTCCAAGTAAAGCCCTCATTATGGTTTTGAAACATGAAGATTGGTTTCGAATTTTTATGAAGGGTTAACACCTAAAGATAGACAAATGGTGGAATTGATGTGCAATGGAACTTTTGAAAATAAAGACTCTGATGAAGCAATGGAGTACTTAGACTTGCTGGCTGAAAATGTTCAAATTTAGGACACTACAGGTACTTATGAGGCACCAAGTAAGACTCAACCTCATACATCTAGTGGAGGTATGTACAACCTTAGAGCAGATTATGACCTCCAAGCTAAGTTTGCATCTTTAGCTAGAAAAGTTGAAGCATTAAAATAAAAAAAAAAAGGTCAATTAAAATCTATTCAAGACATTGTGTGTCAAATCTGTGAAACCAATGAACATTCAACCAATGACTGTCCAACTTTGCCTTCTTTTAAGGAATGTCTCCATAAACAACCCATGCTTTAAATAGTTTCCAAAGACCCAATCATAACCCATACTCGCAAACATACAACCCTGGATAGAAAAAACCACCCAAATTTGAGTTAGAAGAGTGGTAACAACAATGCACAAGCTTCACAGCCACTGTTTCAAGCAAACTATAATTTCTAAAATTCTCATAGATATGCACCTCTTTATGCTCCACCTCCTAGAAGAAATCTTGAGGAAACATTGCATGCATTCATTGAAAAGCAAGAAACAATCAATACTCAACTTACTCAAAACATGAAGATTTTTAAAGATAATCTAGCAAAATTGACATATGCTTTCAGTTTTTAAGAGAAAGATAAGTTTCCATCTCAAATTTTAAAGATACTCTAGCAAAATTGACATCTGCTTTCAGTTTTTAAGAGAAAGGTAAGTTTCCATCTTAACCACAACAAAATCCTAAGGGGCAATACAATGCAAATGCTAGTTTAGAAAGCCAACACATGGATCAAGTCAAATTAGTCACTACTCTTGAACCTTGTGAGAAAGATGATGAGTCAATCTCTAAGGGTAAGGAAGGGGTTGAATCTGAAAATTGCAAAGAAAAGACTAATTCCCTATCAGCACTTCTATTTCCTCATGTCATGACCAAACAAAGAAAAGTCAATCACAACTCTGAAATCTTTGAAACTTTCAAACAGGTAAGGATCAATATACCTTGGTTGGATGCTATTAAACAAGTACCTTCTTATGCTAAATTTTTGAAAGATCTGTGCTTTATAATAATAATAATAGTAGCAGTAGTAGTAGTAGTAGTAGTAGTAGTAGTAGTAGTAGTAGTAGTAGTAGTAGTAGTAGTAGTAGTAGTAGTAGTAGTAGTAGTAGTAGTAGTAGTAGTAGTAGTAATACTAATAATAATAGTAGTAATAGTAGTAGTAATAATAATAATAATAATAAAGAGGAAGAAAAAGAAGAAGTTGATAAGAACTTTGAGATAGAAGATTAACGTAAGAATTAAACAATGATAACAATAAATGTCAAGGTCAGAGGATCCACTTGGTATATCAAACAAGTATAATATAAACTCTTACTACTCAATTGGAAACCATACATAAAGGAGGTTTCAATCAGATTATAAATTATTAACATGATAACATTAGTCATCTTATTTGATTAATGTTAATACTTGTACATCTCGTTAGGCATTCATGATTATAACTTATGTTAACAACAAATCAAGTTCCTTTCATAACTTAAGTGTTGCTTATACCATATAGTATGGGCTATAAGAGTGCCAAGTATTTGTTATACCAACATAAATCTAGATTAGTCATTTAACAAGTAAAGTATTAAAGAGTGAATAAGATAACAAATACAAAACATGTTAGTATCAAACATTAAAGTCCATATTAAGTTTACACTATACTTATTCTTACACCATCAGTGCGACCTTCTCACCTTGACACAATAAACTTAGCTAAACATAATAAAAGAAAAAAAAATAAACAAAATAAGAACATAAATAAGATAAAAGTTAATTAAGTAAATAAAAGGAAATGACAGGCATAAACTTGATATTAATGAAAGCAAAGATAAACATTACAAAAAATACAAAGAGAGAAAGCAAGAGCATGATCTTGATCTGAAAACCAAGATGCCTAAATGCATGGCAAATGCCTCCTTTTATAGGCCACAATTGGGAACTATTGATTTGATGACTAATTGATGAGTGGGTGACCAACTATTGACTTGGTGATAATCCTTATCTTCTTTTGTCTGTCCAAAACGTCATTGATAACGTCAAAATTGGGACCACTTGTAAAATAAAAGTTGTAGAAAATTATCTCAGCTTTCTTGTATAAAAAATTGAGGTCATTTAGACTTATAGAACTTCAGATATAGGCCAAACACTGAATAGTGCTCGAGCTGAAGGACAGATTCGAACTTCTTCGTTATTACTCTAATTTAGACTTGAAAATGGCCTTTTTAAATCTTGGGCTATAAAAGTTGTAGGCCTCTGTCTTACCTTTCTATCCATATAAAGTAGACCTAAATCTAAGATCTATAGCTCCATATATGACCCAATTACCGAACAGTGTTCCAGTTTGGACTATACCGACATCTTTTTTCTAAGTTTGGCCATCTGTTTATCCTTTTAATTTCAGTTCTTAAAGTCATCAATCAATCCTTTCATTTATGTGATAGGCCTACATTTAAAATATCATCAATTAATCCTTTCATTTATGTGATAGGCCTGCATTTAAAATAAATATTTGCCACAAATTAAAGGTATCTTATATTATTAGATATGTTATTATAAAACATGTTTTAATTAAGGAGTTATTGATGCTTCAAGTGCAAAATAATGATATAAAACCTTGATAAAAAATACACTTTTAAGTACTAATCACACCCCCTCAACCAGCTTATTACTAGTCTCTAGTAATCAAAGCGTTAAAATAGAAAAACAATTTGCAAATTCCACAAAGCAAGGTATTCATCATTCAACTTCCATTATTCTATCTAGATAAACAAACTCTCATTAAAGTTATATGTCTGCTCAATACCTCTTAAACAAGATATTAATAAACCTTTCTTTTATGTTTAATATATCAACAATAGTTATGGGTCTTTACTTAGAAGAAAACAAATTTCTTGTTCTAATGTTTAAGGTTAACTTCCCTGGGTTGGGATTTTTTTTTTCTTTTTTTTAAATATATATACATGTAACTTAAAACACAATGCATCTTTAACCCATGTAATAAGCTTTTGGCTAATGACTCTCAAACCAGTTAGTCTTAGGGCATTAGGTGTTGAGACACCCCTACGAGCTTAGTAACTCGGGTTTCAGATACTGATACGTAGATAGTGCAATGTTTAATTCCCCTAAGCTTTTCTCCTCAACCCATGTAACAAGCATTGGGCCAATAACTTCCAAGTTAGTTGACTTTAGGGTATTAGGTGTTAAAACACCCCTTCGGGCTTAGTTGCTTAGGTTAGGGAGGCTACAAAACCAAACTTATCTATATTTTTATTATCATCATTTTTTTTTCAAATTATATACTATCCCTTTCCCTTAGTTGTTACCTTTACTAAAAGAATATAAATAATGTAATAATTCAATGTGCAACCCATAATCATATGTTAAAGTGTGTGTGAAAATTAAGGTTTAAGAATACATGTTGAATGAGTATATGAACAAAATTAAGTGATCATAATGCGAGAGTTTGTAAACCTGAATATTTCAAGAAGTATTATAATAGACTTTGTTAAGAATGGTTACTAAGATGCGTTTCAAGAGTCACTTTAACAAATGAGCTCCTTTACTCTGTCATCCTAGTAACAAAATTTTGCACATGCTTTATAAAATGGAAAACAATTTTTTTTTATCAACTACTACCCTCTCCCACTAACCAAAACGAGACATTGTCCTCAATGTCCTAAAGTATAAAGATAGAGTACAGAAGACAATACCTGAAATAACGAACATTGACAAACCTGGAACATACTTAAACAAAAATAAGAAATAACAAAACTCAATAATAAAACAAAAAGACATAAAAATTCACAAATGAAAACTCAAATCCAATCTAAGTTTTTTACGGCTTTCCTTAGATGATCAATTTATGCGACTCATGGAGGGATCAATTATAGAAATGAAAGATTGTAGTTGGTCAATCAATTGTTCAATAGTAGCGGCAAAGATTATAATTTGTTGTGCAGAAGATCTTAGAAATTCCTATTCCTCAGCATGATCAAGAAAATACAACAACTTATCATAATAACTATTAACATTTAACAGACCTATAGGTTTATGATGAATGTGCAGTTGGGCCCAAGAGGAAATATGAAAGATCTCTTCCAATGTGCTTTGATCACTTGGTATGGCAATGAAGGCATCAGCGTGGTTAAACATTGCATTCATTCGAGTAGACATTGTGGAGACCTATAGTTCCTTTCCAATTGTTTTTTCAATGATATCCCCTTATGTTAAAGCTTCGGGGATAACCCTCAAAACTTGACTACTTCCTAAAAATACAGCTACTAACACACCTCCCATTAACCCAAGACTGCCTCCCCCATACACTAAATGAATCTTTCTCTCATCTAGCACCTGATCAAGATGATTTGCTAATTCTAAACACTCATTTTCTTTCCCAGGACTAGATCCACCGAAAACACAAATATTTCTTATATAATGACTTGAGGAACTTACCATTTCTACACACTTTTATATTTGTTGAATGTATGGGTTGAGTAGAAATGAAAGGAAGGAAGAGAGGATTTTATAAATGAGAAATTAAAAAGGCAATCATACCACATATATGTAGGCCAGCTTGAGTCTCACACACACACACTCTCTCTCTCTCTATTTATTTATTTATTTTTGAAAAAGCACACACACACACACACACACACACACACATATATATATATATAAGTAGTTGTGATTGTGGCTCACATCTTTCCTTGGTTTTATGTCCAAGAACAGCTTAAACGCCCTCTATGGGTCGGGGGTAAGCTTCCCATCTAGTTTTCTTAAAAACTGGCAAACAAGGTTTTTTTTAGTCAGATTCCCTAGACTAAGTCAATCATGTTCTTTATGAAAATAGGGCTATAAATCATGAATTGCACGATGCATATCTTCACTAGGATGTGTCTCAAGAGTTAATAGAAGATTATCTAAACACTCCTTACTCAGGCCATCCTTAATGAATTGTATTTTATCTTCACGGTTTATAGATATCATTCCTAAAGAATGACATTGTGCATTATAAGTCCATTTGGCACGTCGATGACAAACTTTCAGTCGTTTTGCGCGATGTTCTTTGTAAAAGTGCTTTTACCTGTTCCAAACATGTGTGAAATGAAGAATTAGAGGACTTACCTGATAATCAGACCTTTGCTTCAATCAATTAGTGAATATCTTCAGGAATTTTATGATTTATTAACAACCTCAATCTTGCACATCTAGCACGGTAAATTTTTGTAATCGCATTCTAAGGCAGAGCGAGAAAATACTTTTTCAATTTTGCAAGATTAGTGTCCATTTTTAAATGAGAATTGGAAGAGAAATTCAAAGAATTGCACAAATATATATACAGATATCAGTTATTATAGAAAACTAAAAGAACCGACTTAAGTCACGGAGTACCGTTATCCGCCATTTGACCGGGGTGAGAGAAACTAGCAAAAATCACTTAAAAAGAAACGCAAAAACAATGTGAGAAAAAAAAAATCAATCTTTATATACAGTATCACCCAATTCACAATTTGGACTTAATAATGGCCTTTTTAGATCTTGGGCTCCATATGAAAGTTGTAGGCCTATGTCTTACCTTTCCATCCATATAAATTGGACCTAAATCTGAGATATATAGCTCTAGATATGACCCAATTACCGAACAGTGTTCCGGTTTGGATTGCACCGACATCTCTTTTCTAAGTTTGGCCATCTCTTTATCCTTGCAATTTAAGTTCTTCAAGTCATCAATCAATCCTTTCATTTATGTGATAGACCTGCATTAAAAATAGACATTTACCACAAATTATAGGTATCTTATATTATTAGATACATTATTATAAAACATATTTTAGTTAAGGAGTTATTGATACTTCTAGTGCAAAATGATGATATAAAACCATGATAAAAATGCACTTTTAAGTACTAATCATCCCAAAACAGCACCTACAGCATAATCACTAGCATCACACATTATTTCAAAAGGTAATGACCAATCGGGAGGTTGAATGATAGGAGCACAAGTAAGCAAGTTTTTAAGTTTAACAAAGGCTTCTTCACAATGTTCTGTCCATTCAAAAATAGTATCCTTTGTTAGAAAGTTACTTAAAGGCTTAGATATTACACTAAAATCTTTGATTAACCTTCTATAAAAACCAGCATGTCCTAGGAATGATCTAATATCTTTAAGAGATTTTGGTGTTGGCAAGTTTGTAATTAACTCGATTTTAGATTTGTCAACCTTAATTCCTTTTTATTAAACAATGTGACCAAGTACAATACCGTTTGTTACCATAAAATGATATTTTTCCCAATTCAGCACAAGATTCTTCTCTTCACACCTGGTCAAAACCTTTCCTAAGTTAGTCAAATAATCATCAAATGAATTGCCAAAAATAGAAAAATCATCCATGAAAATCTCAAGAAAATGTTCAACCATATCGCTAAATATACTAAGCATGCATCTTTGAAATGTGGCTGGTGCATTACATAATCCAAAAGGCATCCTTCGATATGCAAAAGTACCAAATGGACATGTGAAAGTAGTCTTTTCTTGATCTTCCAATGCAATTTCAATTTGGTTGTAACTCGAATAGCCATCTAGGAAATAATAAAATTCATGACCTGCAACTCTTTCTAGGATTTGATCCATGAAAGGTAAAGGAAAATGATCTTTTCTAGTCATTGAATTAAGTTTCCTATAGTCAATGCACATGCGTCAACCAGTAGCAGTTCTAGTGGGAATTAACTCATTGTTCTCATTTGTTATCACAGTGACTCTAGACTTTTTGGGTACAACTTGGGTAGGACTTACCCATTTGCTATCAGAAATAGGATAAATGATTTCATTATCTAGAAGCTTAATGACTTCATTTTTCACTACTTCTTTCATATTAGGATTTAACCTTCGTTGCATTTCTTTAGAGGGCTTAGCATTTTCCTCTAAATAAATTTTGTGTGTACAAATCAAAGGACTAATTCCTTTTATATCAGCTATGGTCCATCCTAATGCATTTTTGTGTATTTTCAGAGTTTGTAATAACTTACCTTCTTGATGTGCATTAAGTTTGGAAGAGATTATTACTGGACAAGTTTCATTTTTTCCCAAAAATGAGTATTTGAGATTAGATGGCAATGGCTTCAAATCAGGTTTTGGTGGTTGAACACTTGAAGGTATGGACTTAATTGATCGTGGTGGCAATTCCTCAATTTGTGGCCTCCAATTACTTGTCTTTGATTCTTCCTGAAAATAAATCATTTCCAAATCATCAGATTCATCAATCTTAATTTCACTAGAACTGGTTGGAAATTGATCATGAATTAATTTTTCAGTAAAGTCCACTTCCTATAAATCATTATCATCTCTAGGTTGCTTGAAAATGTTGAAAATATTCATCTCCAATGTCATGTTTTCAAATGATAGCTTCATCAGTCCATTCCTATAATTAATCAATGCATTAGAAGTTGCAAGAAATGGACGTCCTAAAATAACAGGAAATGAATTACATACTTCAACAGGTTGTGTGTCCAAGAGCATGATCTTGATCTGGACACCAAGATGCCTAAATGCATGGCAAATGCCTCTTTTTATAGGCCAAAATTGGGAACTATTGATTTGATGACTAATTGATGAGTGGGTGGCCAACTCTTGACTTGGTGACAATCCTTATCTTCTCTTGTCTGCCCAAAACGTCATTGATAATGTCAAAATTGGAGCCACTTGAAAACATGAAAGTTGTAGACAATTGTCTCATATTTCTTGTGTAAACAATTCAGCTCATTTGGACTTCTAGAACTCCAGATATGGCCAAAATACTGAATAGTGCTCGGGCTAGTGGACAGATTCGGGCTTCTTTGTTATTGCTACAATTTGGACTTGAAAATGGCCCTTCCAGATCTTCGGCTCCATATGAAAGTTGTAAGTCTATGTCTTACCTTTCCATCCATATAAAGTAGACCTAAATCTGAGATCTATAGCTCCACATATGACCCAATTACCGAATAGTGTAGATATGACCCAATTACC
>NW_011501864.1:4713-7632 GCF_000495115.2 Populus euphratica | reverse complement strand
GAATAGTGTTCCGGTTTGGATTGCATCGACATCTCTTTCTAATTTTGGTCATCTCTTTGCCCTTGCAATTTAAGTTCTTAAAGTCATCAATCAATCCTTTCATTTATGTGATAGGCCTGCATTTAAAATGAACATTTACCATAAATTAACGGTATCTTATATTATTAGATATATTATTATAAAACATGCTTTAGTTAAGGAGTTATTGATACTTCAAGTGCAAAATGATGATATAAAACTATGATAAAAATGCACTTTTAAGTACTAATCACAATGTCGTTCTTTAGGAATGGCATCTATAAACCGTGAAGATAAAATACAATTTATTAAGGATGGCCTGAGTAAGGAGTCTTTAAATAATCTTGTATTGACTCTTAAGACGCATCCTAGTGGAGATGTGCATCGTACAATTCATGATTAATGGCCCCATTTTCATAAAGAACATGATCGACTTAGTCTTGGGAATCTGACTAAAAAAGACCTTGTTTGCCAGTTTTTAAGAAAACTAGATGGGAAGCCTATCCCCGACCCATAGAGGGCGTTTAAGCCGTTCTTGGACATAAAACCAAAGGAAGATGTGAGCCACAATCACAATTACCTGTACATAGACATGCTTTTTCAAAAATAAATAAATTAATAAAGAGAGAGAGTGTGTGTGAGACTCCAGTTGGCCTACATATAGGTGGTATGATTGCTCTTTTAATTTCTCATCTATAAAATCCTCTGTTCCTGCCCTTCATTTCCACTCAACCCATACATTTATCAAATATAGAAGTGTGTAGAAATGGCAAGTTCCTCAAGTCATAAAAAAAAAAGTATTTGTGTTTTCGGTGGATCTAGTTATGGGAAAGAAAAGGAGTTTTTAGAATCAGCAAATCATCTTGGTCAAGTGCTAACTGAGAGAAAGATTTATTTAGTGTATGGGGGAGGTAGTCTGGGGTTAATAGGAGGTGTGTCAATAGCTGTATTTTTAGAAGGTAGTCAAGTTTTGGGGGTCGTCCCCGAAGCTTTAGCACAAGGGGACATCATTGGAAAAACAATTGGAGAGGAACTTCAGGTCTCCACAATGTCGGCTCGAATGAATGCAATGTTTAACCATGCTGATGCTTTCATTGCTTTACAAGGTGGTCTAGGCACATTGGAAGAGATCTTTCATATTTTCTCTTAGGTCCAACTACACATTCACCATAAACCTATAGGTTTGTTAAATGTTAATAGTTATTATGATAAGTTGTTGTCTTTTCTTGATCATGCTGTGGAATAGGAATTTCTAACATCTTCTGCACGATAAATCATAATCTCTACTGCTACTGCTGAACAATTGATTGACCAACTACAATCTTTCATTCCTGTAATTGATCCTTCCATGAGTCGTGATTAGTACTTAAAAGTGTATTTTTATCAAGGTTTTGTATCATCATTTTGCACTTGAAGTATCAATAACTCCTTAACTAAAGCATGTTTTATAATAATATATCTAATAATATAAGATACCTTTAATTTATGGTAAATGTTCATTTTAAATGTAGGCCTATCACATAAATGAAAGGATTGATTGATGAATTTAAGAACTAAAAATTGAAAGGATAAAGAGATGGCCAAACTTAGAAAAGAGATATCGGTGCAATCTAAACCGGAACACTGTTTGGTAATTGGGTCATATCTGGAGCTATAGATCTCAGATTTAGGTCTACTTTATATGGATGGAAAGGTAAGAAATAGGCCTACAACTTTCTGGAAAGGTAAGACATAGTTTAGGTCCAATTTATATGGATGGAAAGGTAAGACATAGGCCTACAAATTTCATATGGAGCCCAAGATCTAAAAAGGTCATTTTCAAGTCCAAATTGTAGCAACAACAAAGAAGCCCGAATCTATCCTCCAGCCCGAGCATTGTTCAGTATTTTGGCCATATCTGGAGTTATAGAAGTCAAAATGAGCTAAGTTTTTTACACAAGAAATTTGAGACAATTGCCTACAACTTTCATGTTTCGAGTGGCTTCAATTTTGACATTATCAATGACGTTTAGGCAGACAAGAGAAGATAAGGATTGTCACCAAGTCAAGAGTTGGCCACCCACTCATCAATTAGTCATCAAATCAATAGTTCCCAATTTTAGCCTATACAAGGAGGCATTTGCCATGCATTTAGGCATCTTAGTTTCCAGATCAAGATCATGCTCTTGCTTTCTCTTTTTGTATTTTTTGTATTACTTATGCTTTGCTTTCATTAATATCAAGTTTATGCCTTTCATTTCCTTTCATTTAGTTAGTTTGTTTATTTATTTTTCTTTCTTTCATTATGTCTAGCTAAGTTTATTATGTCAAGGTGAAAAGGTTACACTAATGGTGTAAGAATAAGTATAGTGTAAACTTAATATGGACTTTAATGTTTGATACTCACATGTTTTGTATTTGTTATCTTGTTTACTCTTTAATACTTTGTTTGTTAAATGACTAATCTTGATTTATGTTGTATAACACTTGGTACAACAAATGCTTGGCACTTTCATAGCCCATACTGTATGGTATAACCGACACCTAAGCTATGAATGGAACTTGATTTGTTGTTAACATAAGTTATAATCATGAATGCTTGACGAGATTTACAAGTATTAGCATTAATCGAATAAGATGACTAATGTAATCATGTTAACAATCTATAATCAGATTGGAACCTCCTTTGTGTGTGGTTTCCAATTGAGTAATAAGAGTTTATACTATACTTGTTTGACATACCATTAGTGAAACCTCTAACCTTGACATTTGTTATTATCATTGTTTAGTCCTTACGTTAATCTTTCCATCTCAAAGCTCCTATCAACTTCTTCTTTTTCTTCTTCTTCTATTATTATTATTATTATTATTATTATTATTATTATTATTATTACTACTACTACCACCATTATTATTATTGTG
>NW_011501864.1:0-4689 GCF_000495115.2 Populus euphratica | reverse complement strand
ATTATTGTTATTGTTGTTATTATATTATTATTATTGTTATTGTTACTATTATTATTGTTGTTGTTGTTGTTACTATTGTTGTTGTTTATAATTTGTACAATTAACCTCCCTCTGGTTCGATCCCGGTCTTGCAGGGTTATTTATTACTTCAACACTCCTGCACTTGGGAGAAGACATCAATCTTTTCGTCATGTCAAGTTTTTGGCGCCGTTGCCGGGGAGGTAAGTTTTGTATAAATTATAATATTTATTTTATTTTCTCTTTTCACTTTTCTTGTATATAACTTTGTTTCTTTTCTCTTGTTTCTTCTTCTTTTGTTTTCTTTTTTTTTATTCTATTCCTACACGTGCATGAGAGTGTGGTCACGTACATCACGTGGTAGACTTTGTAGGGTAAACTCATCATTTTCAGAAAATATGGCCGAAGAAGATAATCAATCACTTCATAATGAGAATAATGAGAATAACCGTGCTAGAACACTTAGAGACCACATGAATCCCACAAGAACAAGTGCACCATCATGCATAGTTTTTCCTCCCAATGCATCTCATTTTAATTTTAAACCAGACATTATTCAACTTTTACCTTCTTTTCATGGCTTAGAATTGGAAAATCCATACTTGCATTTAAGGGAATTTGAGGAGGTTTGTAACACATATAATAATTTAAATTGTAGCATGAACACCATCAGATTAAAGATTTTTTCTTTTTCATTAAAAGATAAAGCTAAAACATGGTTACAAAATTTGAGAACAGGATCCATTCGTGCTTGGGATGAAATGCAACAACAGTTTTTGAAGAAGTTTTTCCCATCTCACAGAACAAACTCTTTCAAAAGACAAATCACCACTTTCACTCAAAAACTAGGAGAAACATTTTACCAATGTTGGGATAGGTATCGAGACTTGCTTAGTACTTGCCCTCATCATGGTTTTGAAACATGGAGATTGGTTTCACATTTCTATGAAGGGTTAACACCTAAAGATAGGCAAATGGTTGAATTGATGTGCAATGGAACTTTTAAAGATAAAGACCCTGATGAAGTAATGGAGTACTTAGACTTGTTAGCTGAAAATACTCAAAATTGGAACACCGCTGGTACTTATGAGGCACCAAGTAAAACTCAACCTCACACATCTAGTGGAGGCATGTACAACCTTAGGAAAGATCATGACCTTCAAGCCAAGTTTGCATCTTTAGCTAGAAAAGTCGAGGCACTAGAATTGAAAAAGAGTGGTCAATTAAAATCTGTTGAAAACATTGTGTGTCAAATCTGTGAAACAAATGAACACTCAACCAATGATTGTCCAACCTTGCCTTCTTTTAAGGAATGTCTCCATGAACAAGCCCATGCTTTAAACAGTTTTGAAAGGCCCAATCATAACCCATATTTGCAAACATACAACCCTGGTTGGAGAACTCACCAAAATTTCAATTGGAAGAGTGACAATGCAAAAACTTCACAACCACAGTTTCAAGCACACCATAATTTCCAAAATTATCATGGATATGTACCTCCTCATGCTCCACCTCCTACAAGAAATTTTGAGGAAACTTTGTATGCATTCATTGAAAAGCAAGAGACAATCAACACTCAACTTGCTCAAAGCATAACAGATTTTAAAGATACTCTTGCAAAATTCACATCTGCTCTCAATTTTCAAGAGACAGGTAAGTTTCCATCTCAACCACAGCAAAATCCCAAGGGGCAATACAATGCAAATGCAAGTAGTTCTGGAAGTCAACACATGGATCAAGTCAAATCAGTCATCACTCTTCGCAGTGGTAAGGTTATTAAAAAACCCACTCTTGAACCTTGTGAGAAAGATGATGAGTCAATCTCTAAGGGTAAGGAAGGGGTTGAATCTGAATATTGCAAGGAAAAGACTGATTCCCTGCCAGCACTTCCATTTCCTCATGCCATGACCAATCAGGAAGCCATCGATGATGAAAAAAGCACCGAAAATGTTGATGCGGATCTTTTATCAAAAGTGACAACAGATTCGACACCCGACATTACACCAATCAATTATTCTTTTCCTGATGAATCTCTACTTTCTCTTAGTTCAATGCCTTGGTTTGCTAAAAATATCAATTTTCTTGCTTCAGGATTTTTGCCAGCTCACTGGAGTACCGAAGACAAAAGAAAATTTTTGAGCAACGTGCAAAACTTTTATTGGGTTGACCCTTACTTATTCAATTATCGTCCTGATCAAATATGTCAAAGATGTTTTCCCGATAATGAGGTAAGTAATTTCATTAAATTTTGTCACTCTAAGGCATGTGGGGATCATTTCCCGTCAAAAAAGAGGATTGTAGAAATCTTACAGAGTGGATTTTACTTGCCTACCATATTCAAGGAGTTACATGCATTTCGTAAAAACTGTGAAAATTGTCAAAAAGTGGGATTTATTTCAAAACACAGAGAGTCTTTAGATAATCTTCTATTGACTCTTAAGTCTCATCATAGTCAAGATAAGCATCGTGCAATTCATAACTTAGGAACCCATTTTCATAAAGAACATGTTTGGCATAATCTTGGGAATCTGACTAAAAAAAGACCATGTTTGCCAGTTTTTAAGAAAACTGGATGGGAAGCCTATCCTCGACCCATAGAGGGCGTTTAAGTGGGAAGCCTATCCCCGACCCATTGAGGGCGTTTAAGTCGTTCTTGGACGTAAAACCAAGGGAAGATGTGAGCCACAATCACAATTGCAATTTGAATTTTTTTTTTTTGTAAAAATTTGTGTCTTTTGGTTTTGTTATTGTGTTTTGTTATTTCTTATTTTTGTTTCAGTGTGTTTCAGGTTTTGTCAGTGTTCGTTATTTCAGGTAATATCTTCTATACTCTATCTTTCTACCTTAGAACATTGAGGACAATGTCTCGTTTTGGTTGGGGGGAAGAGGGTAGTAGTTGATAAAAAAAAATGTTTTTCATTTCATAAAGCATGTGCATAATTGTTGTTACTAGGATGGTAGGGTAAAGGAGCTCTTTTGTTAAAGTGACTCTTGAGACGCATCTTAGTAACCATTCTTAACAAGGTCTATTATAATACTTCCTGAAATATTCAGGTTTACAAACTCTCGTATTGTTACCACTTAATTATGCTCATATACTTATTTAATATGTATTCTTAAACCTTAATTTACACACACACACTTCAACATATGATTGTGGGTTGCATATTGGATTATTACATTATTTATGTTCTTTTGTTAAAGGTAACAACTAAGGGAAAGGGATTGTATATAATTAAAAAACAAAAACATGAAAAAAAAAGAAGAAAAAAAAAAGAAAAAAAAAAGAAAACAATGATGATAATAAAAATGTAGATAAGTTTGGTTTCGTAGCCTCCCTAACCTAAGCAATTAAGCCTGAAGGGGTGTTTTAACACCTAATACCCTAAAGTCAACTAACTTGGGAGCTATTGGCCCAATGCTTGTTACATGGGTTGAGGAGAAAAGCTTAAGGGAATCAAACATTGCACTATCTACATATCAGTATCTGCGACCCGAGTTACTAAGCTCGTAGGGGTGTCTTAACACCTAATGCCCTAAGACCAACTGGTCTGGGAGTCATTAGCTGAAAGCTCGTTACATGGGTTAAAGATGCATGATGTTTTTAAATTATATGTATATATATTTAAAACAAAAGGAAAAAAAAGACAAAAATAATAATCCCAACCCAAGGAAGTTAACCTTAAACATTAGAACAAAAATTTTGTTTTCTTCCAAGAAAAGCCCCATAATTATGTGTTGATACATTGAGCACAAAAGAAAGGTTTATTAATATCTTGTTAAGTGGTATTGAGCAGCTATATAAATTTAATGAGAGTTTGTTTATCTGGATAGATTAATGGAAGTTAAATGATGAATACCTTGCTTTGTGAAATTTACAAATTATTTTAACGCTTTGATTACTAGGGACTAGTAATAAGCTGGTTGAGGGGTGTGATTAGTACTTAAAAGTGCATTTTTATCATGATTTTATATCATCATTTTGCACTTGAAGTATCAATAACTCCTTAACTAAAGCATGTTTTATAATAATATATCTAATAATATAAGATACCTTTAATTTGTGGTAAATGTTCATTTTAAATGCAGGCTTATCACATAAATGAAAGGATTGATTGATGACTTTAAGAACTTAAATTGCAAGGGCAAAGATATGACCAAAATTAGAAAAGAGATGTCGGTGCAATCCAAACCAGAACACTGTTCGGTAATTGGGTCATATCTGGAGTTCTAGATCTCAGATTTAGGTCAACTTTATATGGATGGAAAGGTAAGACATAGGCCTACACCTTTCATATGGAGCCCAAGATCTAAAAAAGCCATTTTCAAGTCCAAATTGTAGCAACAACAAAGAAGCCCGAATCTATCCTCCAGCCCGAGCACTATTCAGTATTTTGGCCATATCTGGAGTTCTAAAAGTCCAAATGAGCTGAATGTTTTACACAAGAAAGCTGAGACAATTGGCTACAACTTTTATGTTTTCAAGTGGCTCCAATTTTGACGTTATCAATGACATTTTGGGCAGACAAGAGAAGATAAAGATTGTCACCAAGTCAAGAGTTGGTCACCCACTCATCAATTAGTCATCAAATCAATAGTTCCCAATTTTGGCCTATAAAAGGAGGCATTTGCCATGCATTTAGGCATCTTGGTTTTCAGATCAAGATCATG
>NW_011501860.1:28361-30792 GCF_000495115.2 Populus euphratica | reverse complement strand
TATTGATACTTCAAGTGCAAAATGATGATATACAACCTTGATAAAAATACACTTTTAAGTACTAATCACCTGCAGCCTAGATACTATTAAGTGTTTAACCCATATCTTAAGTTCTAAAAGTCTAAAAGTACAAATGACCTCAATTTTGTTTTTTGAAAAGTTATGACAATTTTCTAAAACTTTCATGATTTAAGTCTATTCAAATTTTGATATTAGTAATTACGTTTTTGGTAGACAAGAAGATAAAGATTGTTACCAAGTCAAAAGTTAGCTAACCACTTAATAATTAATCATCAAATCAATAGTTCCAAATTTTAACCTATAAAAGGAGGTATTTTCCATGCATTTAGGTATCTTGATTTTCAGATTAAGATCATGCTTTTTATTTCTTTCTTTATATTTTTGTAATGTTTATTTCATGTTATATTTTTCTTAATCTCTTGTTTATGCTTTTTATTTTTTTTACTGTACTTATGTTCTTATCTTGTTTATTTATGTTTTTCTACTTTCATTATGTTTAGTTAAGTTTTATTATATCAAGATGAAAATGTTATACTAATGGTGTAAGAATAAGTATAGTGTAAACTCAACATAGACTTTAATGTTTGATACTAATATATTTTATATTTGTTATCTTGTTCACTCTTAATACTTAGCTTGTTAAAAGATTAATCTAGATTTGTGTTGTATAACACTTGGTACAATGATTAGTACTCAAAAATATTTACGCTTTGATTACTAGGGACTAGTAATAAGCTGGTTGGGGGGTGTGATTAGTACTTAAAAGTGCATTTTTATCATGGTTTTATATCATCATTTTGCACTTGAAGTATCAATAACTCCTTAACTAAAATATGTTTTATAATAATGTATCTAATAATATAAGATACCTATAATTTGTGGTAAATGTCTATTTTTAATGCAGGTCTATCACATAAATGAAAGGATTGATTGATGACTTGAAGAACTTAAATTGCATGGATAAAGAGATGGTCAAACTTAGAAAAGAGATGTCGGTGCAATCCAAACCGGAACACTGTTTGGTAATTGGGTCATATCTGGAGCTATAGATCTCAGATTTAGGTCTACTTTATATGGATGGAAAGGTAAGACCAGGCCTACAACTTTCATATGGAGCCCAAGATCTAAAAAGGCCATTATCAAGTCCAAATTGTAGCAACAACAAAGAAGCCCGAATCTGTCTTCCAGCCCGAGCACTGTTCGGTATTTTGGCCATATCTGGAGTTCTAGAAGTCCAAATGAGCTGAATTTTTTACACAAGAAAGCTGAGACAATTGCCTACAACTTTCATGTTTGCACCTGGCTCCAGTTTTGACGTTATCAATGACGTTTTGGGCAGACAAGAGAAGATAAGGATTGTCACCAAGTCAAAAGTTGGCCACCCACTTATCAATTAGTCATCAAATCAATAGTTCTCAATTTTGGCCTATAAAAGGAGGCATTTGCCATGCATTTAGGCATCTTGGTTTCCAGATCAAGATCATGCTTTTTCTTTCTCTCTTTGTATGTTTTGCTTTGCTTTCATTAATATCAAGTTTATATGCCTTTCATTTCCTTAGTTAACTTTTATCTTATTTATGTTTTTATTTTGTTTATCTATTTTTTTTCATTTCCTTTCCTTTACTTAGTTAACTTTTATGTTCTTATTTTGTTTATCTATTTTGCTTTCTTTCATTATGTCTAGCTAAGTTAGTTATGTCAAGGTGAAAAGGTTACACTAATGGTGTAAGAATAAGTATAATGTAAACTTAATATGGACTTTAATGTTTGATACTAACATGTTTTATATTTGTTATCTTGTTTACTCTTTAATACTTTGCTTGTTAAATGACTAATCTTGATTTATGTTGTGTAACACTTGGTACAACAAATGCTTGGCACTTTCATAGTTCATACTGTATGGTATAACCGACACTTGAGCTATGAAAGGAACTTGATTTGTTGTTAACATAAGTTATAATCATGAATGCTTGACGAAATTTACAAGTATTAGCATTAATTGAATAAGATGACTAATATAATTATGTTAACAATCTATAATATGATTGGAACCTCTTTTGTGTGTGGTTTCCAATTGAATAATAAGAGTTTATACTATACTTGTTTGACATACCATTAGTGGAACCTCTAACCTTGACATTTGTTATTATCATTGTTTAATCCTTACATTAATATCCTTACAAGTATTAGCAGTAGAATTGAAAAAGAGTGGTAAATTAAAATCTGTTGAAAACATTGTGTGTCAAATGTGTGAAATAAATGAACACTTAACCAATAATTGTCCAACCTTGCCTTCTTTTAAGGAATGTCTCCATGAACAAGCCCATGCTTTAAACAGTTTCCAAAGGGCCAACCACAACCCATACTCCCAAACATACAACCCTGGTTGGAGAAATCACCAAAATTTCAG
>NW_011501860.1:25025-28177 GCF_000495115.2 Populus euphratica | reverse complement strand
CTACAAGAAATTTTGAGGAAACTTTGTATGCATTCATTGAAAAGCAAGAGACAATCAACACTCAACTTGCTTAAAGCATAAGAGATTTTAAAGATAATCTTGCAAAATTCACATCTGCTCTCAGTTTTCAAGAGCAAGGTAAGTTTCCATCTCAACCACAACAAAATCCCAAGGGGCAATACAAAAAAATGCAAGTAGTCTTGGAAGTCAACACATGGATCAATTAAGTTTCCATCTCAACCACAATAAAATCCCAAGGGGCAATACAAAAAAATACAAGTAGTCTTGGAAGTCAACACATGGATCAAGTCAAATCAGTCACCACTCTTCGTAATGGTAAGGTTATTCACAAACCAATTCTTGACCCCTGTGAGAAAGATGATGAGTCAATCTCTAAGGGTAAGGAAGGGGTTGAATCTGAACATTGCAAAGAAAAGACTGATTCCCCTCAAACACTTCCATTTTCTCATGCCATGACCAATCACGAAGAAATCAAGGATAAAAAAGACATCGAAAATGTTGATGCGGATCTTTTATCAAAAGTGACAACAGATTTGACACCCGACGTCACACCAATCGATGATTACTTTCCTGATGAATCTCTACTTTCTCTTAGTTCAATGCCTTGGATTGCTAAAAAATGTTGATTACTTTGCTTGTTAAATGACTAATCTTGATTTATGTTGTATAACACTTGGTACAACAAATGCTTGGCACTTTCATAGCCCATACTGTATAGTATAACCGACACCTGAGCTATGAAAGAAACTTGATTTGTTGTTAACATAAGTTATAATCATGAATGCTTGACGAAATTTACAAGTATTAGCATTAATTGAATAAGATGACTAATATAATCATGTTAACAATCTATAATATGATTGGAACCTCTTTTGTGTGTGGTTTCCAATTGAATAATAAGAGTTTATACTATACTTGTTTGACATACCATTAGTTCAATAATAAGAGTTTATACTATACTTGTTTGATATACCATTAGTGGAATCTCTAACCTTGACATTTGTTATTATCATTGTTTAATCTTTACATTAATATTCCATTTCAAAGTTCTCATCATCTTCTTTTTCTTCTTCTTCTCCTTCTTTTTATTTATTATTATTATTATTATCATTACTATTACTACTACTAGTAATATTATTAGTATTATTATCGCTACTATTATTATTGTTGTTGTTTATAATTGTTGTTTATAATTTGTACAATTAACCTCCCTGTGGTTCGACCCTGGTCTTGCCGGGTTATTTATTACTTCGACACTCTTGCACTTGGGAGAAGACATCAATCTTTTCGTCGTGTCAGATACACCACCTTATCGTATGTATTTCTAAATGTTTCAACAATAAAATACTCATGACAAAAATCCTCTAATTTCATTCTCTTATGATGTATACAATTAAATCAAATGTCTTTATGGTATATTAGATATTATTCATTTACCCCACAAGCATTATTTCAAGCCATATCAACATAAATTTTGGTTTGGTTTTCAATGACTCTATATTAATTAGAATTTGTTGCAAGTACTTTTATATTTTTTGACTTCTCAACAAACTTGTCTAATAACTTTCTAATATAGATGTAGTCTCCTTCCCAACTTACGACCTTAGTGATTAGTACTTAAAACTATATTTTTATCAAGATTTTATATCATTATTTAGCACTTAAAATATCAAGAACTCCTTAACTAAAGCATGTTTTATAATAACATATATAATAATATAAGATACCTTTAATTTGTGGTAAATTTTCATTTTAAATGTAGGCCTATCACATAAATGAAAGGATTGATTGATAAGTTTAAGAACTGAAATTGAAAGGACAAAGAAATGGTCAAACTTAGAAAAAAGATACTGGTGCAGTTCAAACGAGAACACTTTTCAGTAATTGGGTCATATCTGGAGCTATAGATCTCGGATTTAGGTCCCATTTATATGGATGGAAAGGTAAGACATAGGCCTACAACTTTTATATGGAGCCCAAGATCTAAAAAGGCCATTTTCAAGTCCAAATTGTAACAACAACAAAGAAGCCCGAATTTGTCCTCCAGCCCGAGCGCTGTTCAGTATTTTGGCCATATCTGGAGTTCTAGAAGTCGAAATAAGTTGAATTGTTTACACAAAAAAGCTGAGACAATTTCCTACAACTTTCATGTTTTCAAGTGGCTCCAATATTGACGTTATTGATGACATTTTGGGCAGACAAAAGAAGATAAGGATTGTCACCAAGTCAAGAGTTGGCCACCCACTCATCAATTAGTTATCAAATCAATAGTTCCCAATTTTGGCCTATAAAAGGAGGCATTTCCCATGCATTTAGGCATCTTGGTTTCCAGATCAAGATCATGCTCTTGCTTTCTCTCTTTGTATTTTTTGTAATGTTTATGCTTTGGTTTCATTAATATCAAGTTTATGCCTTTCATTTCCTTTCCTTTACTTAGTTAACTTTTATCTTATTTATGTTCTTATTTTATTCATTTATTTTTCTTTCTTTCATTATGTCTAGCTAAGTTTATTATGTCAAGGTGAAAAGGTTACACTAATGGTGTAAGAATAAGTATAGTGTAAACTTAATATGGACTTTAATGTTTGATACTAACATGTTTTGTATTTGTTATCTTGTTCACTCTTTAATACTTTGCTTGTTAAATGACTAATCTTGATTTATGTTGTAAAACACTTGGTACAACAAATGCTTGGCACTTTCATAGCCCATACTGTATGGTATAACCGACACTTGAGCTATTAAAGGAATTTGATTTGTTGTTAACATAAGTTATAATCATGAATGCTTGACGAGATTTACAAGTATTAGCATTAATCGAATAAGATGACTAATGTAATCATGTTATCAATCTATAATCAGATTGGAACCTCCTTTGTGTGTGGTTTCCAATTGAATAATAAGAGTTTATACTATACTTGTGTGACATACCATTAATGGAACCTCTAACCTTAACATTTGTTATTATAATTGTTTAATCCTTACATTAATCTTTCCATCTCAAAGTTCTTATCAACTTCTTCTTTTTCTTCTTCTTCTATTACTATTACTATTACTACTACTACTACTACTACTACTACTACTATTATTATTATTGTAATTATTGTTATTGTTGTTATTACTATTATTAT
>NW_011501860.1:20758-24984 GCF_000495115.2 Populus euphratica | reverse complement strand
TATTATTAGTATTTTTGTTGTTGTTGTTATTATTGTTGTTGTTTATAATTGTTGTATATAATTTGTACAATTAACCTCTCTGTGGTTCGACCCTGGTATTGCCGGGTTATTTATTACTTCGACACTCCTGCACTTGTAAGAAGACATCAATCTTTTAGTCGTGTCAAGTTTTTGGCGCTGTTGCCGGGGAGGTAAGTTCTTGTACAAATTATAGTATTTATTTTATTTTCACTTTTCACTTTTCTTGTATATAACTTTGTTTCTTTTCTCTTGTTTCTTCTTCTTTTATTTTCTTTTTCCTTTTATTCTATTTCTACACATGCATGAGAGTGTGGTCACGTACATCAAGTGGTAGACTTTGTAGGGTATCCTCATCATTTTTAGAAAATATATCCGAAGAAGATAATCAATCACTTCATAATGAGAATAATGACAATAACCGTGCTAGAACACTTAGAGACCACATGAATCCCACAAGAACAAGTGCACCATCATGCATAGTTTTCCCTCCTGATGCATCTCATTTTAATTTTAAGCCAAGCATTATTCAACTCTTACCTTCTTTTCACGGCTTAGAATTGGAAAATCCATACTTGCATTTAAGGGAACTTGAGGAGGTCTGCAACACATATAATAATTTAAATTGTAGCATGAACACTATCAGATTAAAGCTTTTTCCTCTTTCATTAAAAGATAAAGCTAAAACATAGCTATAAAATTTAAGACCAAGATCCATTCATGCTTGGGATGAAATGCAACAACAATTTTTAAAGAAGTTTTTCCCATCTTATAGAACAAACTCTTTCAAAAGACGAATCACCACTTTCACTCAAAAACCAGGAGAAACATTTTACCAATGTTGGGATAGGTATCGAGACTTGCTTAGTACTTGCCCTCATCATGGTTTTGAAACATGGAGATTGGTTTCATATTTTTATGAAGGGTTAACACTTAGAGATAGACAAATGGTTGAATTGATGTGCAATGAAACTTTTAAAGATAAAGACCCTGATGAAGTAATGGAGTACTTAGACTTGTTAGCTGAAAATGCTCAAAATTGGGACACCGCGGGTACTTATGAGGCACCGAGTAAAACTCAACCTCATACATCTAGTGGAGGTATGTACAACCTTAGGGAAGATCATGACCTTCAAGCTAAGTTTGCATCTTTAGCTAGAAAAGTCGAGACACTAGAATTGAAAAAGAGTGGTCAATTAAGATCTGTTGAAAACATTGTGTGTCAAATATGTGAAACAAATAAACACTCAACCAATAATTGTCCAACCTTGCCTTCTTTTAAGGAATGTCTCCATGAATAAGTCCATGCTTTAAATAATTTCCAAAAGGTCAACCACAACCCATACTCACAAACATACAATCCTGGTTGGAGCAATCACCCAAATTTTAGTTGGAAGAATGAGAACAACAATGCACAAACTTCACAACCAGCATTTCAAGCACACCACAATTTCCAAAATTCTCATGAATGATCTTGTAGATAAAGGTTGATTATTTTGTTTTTCTTACATTGTTTTTGTGTTTCTTTTTGAGTGATTTTTGATAGTTTCTCTCACTCCAGTCAAATGACGGACAACAGTACTCCATAACTTAAGTCGGTTCTTTTAGTTTCCCACAATAACTGATATCTATGTATATATTTGTGCAATTTTTTAAATCTCTGTTCTAATTCTCATCTAATAATGAACACTAATCTTGAAAATTTAAAAAAGTATTTTTTTGCTCTGCCTCAAAATGCGATTACAAAAATTTACTATGTTAGATGTGCAAGATTGAGATTGTTAATGAATCATGGAATTCCTGAAGATATTTGCTAGTTGATTGAAGCAAAGGTCCGATTATCAGGTGGTCTAGGCACATTGGAAGAGATCTTTCATATTTCCTCTTGGGCTCAACTGCACATTCACCATAAACCTATAGGTTTGTTAAATGTTAATAGTTATTATGATAAGTTGTTGTCTTTTCTTGATCATGCTGGGGAACAGGAATTTCTAACATCTTCTGCACGACAAATCATAATCTCTACTGCTACTGCTGAACAATTGATTGACCAACTACAATGTTTCATTTCTGTAATTGATCCTTCCATGAGTCGTATAAATTGGTCAACTAAAGAAAGCCGTAAAAAGCTTAGATTGGATTTGAGCCTTCATTTGTGAATCTTTGTGTCTTTTGATTTTATTATTGTGTTTTGTTGTTTCTTATTTTTGTTTCAGTGTGTTTCAGTGTGTTTCTTTTTTTACCTTTAAACATTGAGGTAAAATGAGATGCATTAGGAGGAAAAACTATGCATAATGGTGCACTTATTCTTATGGGATTCATGTGGTCTCTAAGTGTTCTAACATGGTTATTCTCATTATTCTCATTATGAAGTGATTAATTATCTTCTTCTGCCATATTTTCTAAAAATGATGAGGATACCCTACAAAGTCGACCACTTAATGTACATGACCACACTCTCATGCACGTGTAGGAATAGAATAAAAGAAAGAAGAAAACAAAAGAAGAAGAAATACGAGATAAGAAACAAAGTTATATACAAGAAAAATTAAAAGGAAAAATAAAATAAATACTATATTTTGTACAAAAACTTACCTCCCCGGCAACGGCGTCAAAAACTTGACACAACCAAAAGATTGATGTCTTCTCCCAAGTGCAGAAGTGTCAAAGTAATAAATAACCCGGCAAGACCGGGGTCAAACCACAGGGAGGTTAATTGTACAAATTATAAACAACAATTATAAACAATAATAACAGTAACAACAACAACAATAATATTAGTAGCAATAATAATAATAATAATAATAATAATAATAGTAGTAGTAGTAGTAGCAGCAGTAAAGTAAAAGAAGGAGAAGAAAAAAAAGATGATGAGAACTTTGAGATGGAATATCAATGTAAGGATTAAACAATGATAATAACAAATGTCAAGGTTAGAGGATCCATTAATGGTATGTCAACCAAGTATAGTATAAACTCTTATTATTCAATTGGAAACCACACACAAAGGAGGTTCCAATCAGATTATAGATTGTTAACATGATTACATTAGTCATCTTATTCGATTAATGCTAGTACTTGTAAATCTCGTCAAGCATTCATGATTATAACTTATGTTAACAACAAATCAAGTTCCTTTCATAGCTCAGGTGTCGGTTATACCATACAGTATGAACTATGAAAGTGCCAAGCATTTGTTGTACCAAGTGTTATACAACATAAATCAAGATTACTCATTTAAGAAGCAAAGTATTAAAGAGTGAACAAGATAACAAATACAAAACATGTTACTATCAAACATTAAAGTCTATTGATCTAGAAACCAAGATGCCTAAATGCATGGCAAATTCCTCCTTTTATAGGCCAAAATTAGAAACTATTGATTTGATGACTAATTGATGAGTGGGTGACCAACTCTTGACTTGGTGACAATCCTTATCTTCTCTTGTCTACCCAAAACATCATTGATAACGTCAAAATTGGAGCCACTTGAAAATATGAAAGTTGTAGAAATTGTCTCAATTTTTAAAAACTTCAGGTCATTTTGACTTTTAGAACTTCAGATATAGGCCAAACACTAAACAGTGTTGGGGCTGAAAGATAGATTCAGACTTCTTTGTTGTTACTACAATTTGGACTTGAAAATCGTCTTTCTAAGTCTTGGGCATGTTTTTTTAATAAATTTAATTTCTAGAACTCGGTAAAGAAATATAATTTTTAACAAGTTTTTATAGGATATTAGGTTAGTTTTCTCAGTGAAAAAATCAAATTTACCGGAAGTGAAAGGTAAAAAGAAGTGCAGTAAATTCGAAAGGGTAAAAGTAGAGGGTAGAGGAACAAAACTGTAAATAAGATGCTTCTGGTGGTGGGGTCTCGCGTGGGAAATCAAAAGAGATCGAGGCGAACAGAGGAGGGAGGCCAACGCTACAGTAGAATTCAGTATCAGCCGCAAACACACACACACACGCACACACACAGGAGGCGGATTCATGTCGTTTCTTGTTCGGAAAAAAGCAAAGAAGATATAGCTTCAGAATCAATTAAAAAAAAGAAGAGAAAGATTAGGTGTGTTTACTCTCAACTTCTCACTTGAAATTCCTTTTCGATTTCTGTTTTTTTCTCATACAGTGAAGATTATAAAACATTATTAGGTATGTCACCTTCTAGTGACACGACTATAAGATTGATGTCTTCTCCCTAGTGCAGGC
>NW_011501860.1:20471-20669 GCF_000495115.2 Populus euphratica | reverse complement strand
TGATACTTCAAGTGCAAAATGATGATATAAAACCATGATAAAAATGCACTTTTAAGTACTAATCACCTATCCCAATCTGATGGTTTTCATGCTACAATTTAAGTCATTAGACATGTTGCAGACCTCTTCAAATTCCCTTAAATGCAAGTATGGATTTTCTAAATCTAAGCCATGAAAAGAAGGTAAAAGTTGAATAAT
>NW_011501860.1:9113-20409 GCF_000495115.2 Populus euphratica | reverse complement strand
ATTAACCCATGTAACAAGCGTTGGGCCAATAGCTCCCAAGTCAGTTGACTTTAGGGTATTAGGTGTTAAAACACCCCTTCGGGCTTAATTGCTTAGGTTAGGGAGGCTACGAAACCAAACTTATCTACATTTTCATTATCATCATTTTGTTTTTGTTTTTGTTTTTTTTTTTTTACAATTTATATACTATCCCTTTCCCTTAGTTGTTACCTTTAACAAAAGAACATAAACAATATAATAATCCAATGTGCAACCCACAATCATATGTTAAAGTGTGTGTGTGTGAAAATGAAGGTTTAAAAATACTTGTTAAATGAGTATATAAGTGGAATTAAATGATAATAATGCAAGAGTTTGTAAACATGAATATTTCAAGAAGTATTCTAATAGACCTTTTTAAGAATGTTTATTAAGATGCGTCTCAGGAGTCACTCTAACAAAATAACTCATTTACTTTGTCATCCTAGTAATAATAGTTTTACGAGTGGTTTATAAAATAAAAAACATAGTTAGTTACTTTTTTTTTGTTTTTAATATCATCTACTACCTTTTCCTCTCAACCAAAACGAGACATTATCCTCAATATCCTAAGATAGAAAGATAAAGTATAGAAGGCATCACCTGAAATACACTTAAACAAATATAAGAAATAACAAAACAAAACAATATATTATTAAGAAAACCAAAAGACACAAGAATTCACAAATAAAGGCTCAAATCCAATCTAAGCTTTTTACTGCTTTCTTTATGTGATTAATTTATGTGACCCACGTAGGGATCAATTACAGAAGTGAAAGATCATAATTGGTCAATCCATTGTTCAATAGTAGCAGTAGAGATTATGATTTGTCATGCCTAAGACGTTATAAATTTCTATTCCACAACATGATCAAGAAAAGATAACAATTTATCATAAAAATCATTAACATTTACTAAACCTATGAGTTTATGGTGAATGTGTAGTTGGACCTAAAAGAAAATATGAAAGATCTTTTCCAATATGCCCAGATAGCTAGGGAAGGTAATGAAGGTATCAGTGTGTTTAAACATTTCATTCATCTGACCAAACATTGTGGAGACATGTAGCTCCTCTCCAATTATTTTTCCAATGATGTCGCCATTTGCTAAAGCTTTGGGGACAACCCCTAATACTTGACTATCTTCTAAAAATACAGCTATTGACACTCCCCCCATTAACCTAAGGTTGTCTCCCCTATACACTGAATGAATCTTTCTCTCAGCTACCTAACCAAGATGATTTGCTGATTCTAAGAACTCTATTTCCTTCCTAAGACCAGATCCATCCAAAATACAAATATTTCTTATATGATGACTTTAGGAACCTACCATTTCTACACACTTCTATATATATTGAATGTATGGGTTGAGTACAAATAAAAGGAAAGAAGATAAGATTTTATAGATGAGAACTTGAAAATACAATCATACCACCTATTTGTAGGTTAGCTGGAGTCTCACTCTCTCTCTCTATTTATTTATTTATATTATATTTTTTTGAAAAAAAAAACATGTGTATGTATAGGTAGTTGTGGTTTTGGCTCACACCTTCTCTTGGTTTTATGTCCAAAAATGGCTTAAACGCCTTCTATGGGTCAGGGATAGGCTTCCCATCTAGTTTTTTTAAAAAATCAGCAAACAGGATCTTTTTTTATTCAGATTCTCAAGACTAAGTCGATTATGTTTTTTATGGAATTGTGGCTATAAAACATTAATTTCACGATGCACATTGTTGTTACTCAATTTTGGACCCCACATGCTGGAGATGGTGTACATCTCTTTTGAATTGAGTATATGAGTTTAACTCATGTTCGCTAGAAGATTGACAAAAGCAGAGAAAGAAATATTTTTTTTTTCAAAACCTTGTTTGAGCTATTTTCTACTCCTTGCCCTTTGCTACCAAAATTGTCAGGTTTTCGTAGGTTGATCAAGAAGAGTCTTCATAATGTTAAATTCGTTCCTTCTTTATCTAGTCTTTAAGGTTAGATAAATCCCTTAGAATTTGCACTACAAAAATGGTTCTACTATTGTCACAATTTTGTTGTTCAACTTAGGCTCTGATTCTAACTTGGTTTCATATGATATTTGATCATCCTAGCTATATTCTGTCACTCATGACATGTTGAAAAATTGACCTACACCTTTATTAGGTCCTAAGGATCATTGTTCTTAGGGCAAATTCTTAGTCAG
This sequence comes from Populus euphratica, assembly GCF_000495115.2. Taxonomy (NCBI): domain Eukaryota; kingdom Viridiplantae; phylum Streptophyta; class Magnoliopsida; order Malpighiales; family Salicaceae; genus Populus; species Populus euphratica. Next base: position 18,201 of record NW_011501860.1, on the reverse strand, counting down.
GTTTGGATGCTCAACATTGTCAAATCAAGAACCTTTTTGACCATTAGATTACTGTCAAATTCTATTCCCTAAAACAATTTTATCTCACTTCAACTCATTCATCAAAGTTATAGTCTTGGATGTGTAGATAATTTTGGGCTTTTGAATCGCTTGATTTTGATATCAGAATCTCAAGATATTCCTGTTTGAATATCTAACGTGAAGGTAGAGAATTTTACCGCAGGAAGGATCCTGACCCGAGTTTTGCACTAAAAACTCTATTTCCATCACAAATTTTATTGATTTGTTCTTAGATCATACTCTCAGTCATATCAGGATTCTAGGTATTTTTCAATTTCTAAATTAGACCCGGAGATCCTTTTTTACCAACTAGATTATTGCCAGATTTTGTTTTCTAAAATAATTTTATCTCACTTCGACTCTTTCATCAAAGTTGTAGTTTTGGACTGGTAGATAAATTTAAGCTTTTGAATTGCTTGATTTTGATATCATAAACTTAAGATATTCCAGTTTGAATATCTAACATGAAGGTAGAGAATTCTGCCACGGAAAGGATCCTGACCCGAGATTTGCACTAAAAACTCTATTTCCGTCACAAATTTTATTGATTTGTTCTTAGATCATACTCTTAGTCATATCAGAATTCTCGGCATTTTTCAATTTCTAAATTAAACCCATAGATCCTTTTTGACCAACCATATTACTATCAGATTCTATTCTTTAAAATAATTTTATCTTACTTCGACTCCTTCATCAAAGTTGTAGTTCTGGATGGGTAGATAAATTTGAGCTTTTGAATCACTTGATTTTGATATCAGAAGCTCAAGATATTCCCTTTTGAATATCTAGCATGAAGACAAAGAATTCTACCGCGGGAAGGATCTAGCCCAAGTTCGCGGGACTGATTCGAAGGATTTTTGACCAAGGATTGAATTGAAAAGTACTAAAATAAAGGATTAAATTGAAGAAGGGTATTGAAAGCTGGAGAGGAGGGTTGGATGATCATAAATAACAAGATTTTTACCACACCGAATAAGAAAAATAAGACTCTTACAGCATGCACCCTTACCTATCTGATTCCTTTCCTTTTTCCTCTGCAAATTCCTACTGTTTTCTTTTATCATCATGCCTAATTTTTGGAGCTACAACCACGTTTTTATTACCTCATTTCAAAGGGAGTAGTCAGCCATATGGAAGGAAAGAAAGAAGCCACACCATCCTCTAAAAACTTTAAAGAAATCAAACATCAAAATCAGAATATTTAAGTTTTCTTTTTGTGTTTTTTTACTACAAATCAGTAGGGATTTGCATCCTAGAATTAATGCATTAAATCTTTCCTAAATAGATAACAGGGGAACATAGGGTTTCTTTCTTTGATCCTTTCATCATTGTGAAAAAAAAGAAAGAGAAAAAAAACAAAGAGGGACAATAAAAGAAAGACAGCAAAAGAGAAAGAATAGGAAAAACAGAAAAAGAAAGACAAGAAAAAATACGTAGGCAGGAAAACCAGAAAACGCAAGAGAATATAAAAGGAAGAACGTCCAATTCACCAGCACATCACAACTTTAGCGTTTCTGTTTTATCTGTCATTTACCAGTAGCTAAGGAGGCACGCGTGAGCTGTTTCTTTTGGTCTTTGGTTTTATTTTCTACAAATAGGAGTTGCAGGTATAAGCCCCAATCTCTCCTCTTTTGTTATTTTTATATTAGGCATTCGGTTGTAAAGTTGTTTCTTCGCTCTGAATAATTGGTTTTGTTTAGACAAAGCTAATGTTAGCCCACTATTCTTTCATGATGTTTGATTTTAGCAGCAATCCATGTAAAAAAGGTTGCCTTCATGTTTAGGAACGTTTACATTTAAGGACCTTTATTGTGTGTATTCCTTGCGCCACTAGAGAAGAGATTAGTCGGTCATGGCTTTTACATTTAGAGAGCATGCTTCTAGTTTTTTTTTGGTTTTTTCCTTGCTGTCTGCGTGTGATGAGTATGTTGAGTCTAAGGCATCTTGAATTGTAGGACTTGTGAATGAAATGGCCACCATTGCTAATTTTTTCATCATAGAATAAGTGAAAAATTCTAAACTGTCACAATTGACTGAAGGAAGTCGCCTTATAAGCATGCTAAGAAGCTGTCACCAATTAAGAACCTGAATTACTTTATGAATAAGGTGAACAAGTTAATGACTCACTTTCAGAATGTGGAAAAGGATGCGTTTTTTAGGAAATACAAATGTTTGGTGGAAATTGCAAGGGTAGAAGTTTTAAGCCCAGTTGTGCGAGCCTTTGTTTATTTTTAGGATCTCGACTACTAGTGTTTTTCTTTTGGAAGCATAGACATATGTCCCACTATGGAGGAATATGGAATGTTAACTAAGTTTCCAAACAATTTGTATAGGATTTATTTTCCTTTAAGATCTGATAAGATCACCCCCGAACTGTCAAAACTGCTAAGAATCTCCAACTTGGAAAAGTTTTTAGAAAAGAATGCTACTAGTCTGAAATGAAGGATGCTAGAAATTGAACTGGAAAGGAAGTCAGGATTAGAAAAAGAGAGATTGATTGCCTTAGGCATATTTCGCATTGTGTTATTCCCAAGCCAAACGAGTGTAGTGAGTTTGGAAACCGCTGCTACTTATGTAGAGTATAAGAATACACAAATCAATCTAGTGGCTATTATTTTAGCTAAAACCATCCTGACACTTAACCATCATAGAAGGACCGGAAAAGGAGCAATGAGATGCCATAGACAGTTGATGTATATCTAGATGGTTAACTATATCGAAATGAAGGCCTGTCTCTAATATTTTTTTATGGTTCAACCAAAGACCCTTGAAGATAGTAGGAGAAGAAGAATAGGGAGATCTAGACAACTAAGGTTGGGTTGACAAATTAAAAGGTCTTTCTAATAGTGATTTCAAGTGGAGAGCCCTATAGGTAATAGTAGTGAAAGTCCTGATGAGTTGTGGACAAAGACGTTAGATGTCATTGGTACGGATTACTAGTTATGTGAGTTATACTCCTGCCTTAGTGGTAAGGCAACTTGAGGGCATGCAATTTGTTCCAAGGACTATGGGAATTGCTCAATGTTTTGGTTTGTTCAAAGATCTCAATGCACAAGAAGTTTTGGGGATCATCAAATAAGATTGGAAGCATCTGGTTTTGGTTGAGATGTAAGGTTTAAAAGATCAAAATGCCAGTGAAGGATATGCAAGATGGAGAGACTTAGCTTCTTCAGCCATGCCTTGTGTAGGAGTCAAATCTCCCCAAACTGTAGAAAAGCCTGTTAAGAGGAAAATGGTCAATAATGAAGAGGAGTTGAGAAGACAAGTGGAAAAACTTTGAATAAAATTGAGCAAAAGTAGAAAAGACAAGGCAATGTTGGAAGAAATGATACTAGAGGGAGATAAAAGGAGAGCATTTCTAGATGAGCAAATACAATCTAGAGATACGAGAATAACAAAGCTTGAGTTAAAGCTAGGTGTGGAGAAGATTGCTAGGGAAATAAGTAAGAAGGAGCTAGGGGGGATGAGTTTGGATTAGATGCAAAGTTGCTCTGAACATGAAGCAATAGAGATTGACTTTAATGATTGCTAAGGAAGCACAAAATATTACCAAGAAAAATTTGCACAACTTCAATTTGAACTGATGGATAGGATTGGGAAGTCTAAGGATTTGAACAAGAAATATATGGAGTTGGAAAGCCATTTAACGGGGATTGCAAAGGAAGAAAGTAAAAGAAAAGGTTTTGAGGGTGTTGAAGCAGAGTTAATGGTTAAGAAGAATGAGATAAACATTATGAGGATAAAACTCGACAAGGAACGTGAAAAAATGAAGTATTTGGATGAGAAGCTAGTAGCAATGGAAATACTCAAGGATCAAATCAACGCAAAAAATGCTGCTTTGAATAGAACCAATATGTTACTCATAGAAAAGATGACCAAGATAGATGAGCAAATGGATGAAGCTGCTACACATGCTTGAATTATTAGAATCAATGCGTGAGATGTGGGAGGGGACATCATTCGCCATCGCCAAAGCCTAGCTGAAACTGATGCCTTTCTAGGGAAGATTGAGAACCATGGCTTTGCCTTCTTACCTTAGGCTAGAGAGTTATGGAGGAAAGGGATTAATATGTTATATTTCCTTTCTATTTCTAAATGTAATAAACTTATCAAGCATTAATGAAAAGGGAATTAACCCATCTTTTTATGCAAAATTTGTTTGTTGGTGAATATGATTCAAGTAAATGACTCGAAAGGCAGTACTCCTAGCAAAGCAATGTGATAAGAGAACCTATGTTTATAAGGTGGCAACTAATATTCATTTATAAGAAGGTTACATCTATACCCTATATATAAATGCATTCTTATCACAATCATGCATTATATCATGCATTTTTTTATACATCTATGCACACATTCGAAAACCTACCAAAGTAGTGCACCAAACCATCCTCGTTAAGACTATATCAATGGTAAGAATATGGTGGTTCCATTCATTAAAGCTGAAGATTGTAAGGATGGAAATCTTCATATGTTTGAGGTTATGAATACCGAGTAGGTGCTTAAGAACATTATGGTGAGGAAACCAGACATCTCAAAGGCCACCAAAGTGGCCGCTAAAAGCTGTTTGAAGCGCAAGATTCCTTTCCCATGTGACATCGAGGAAGGAAAACTTAAGTGGATTGATATAATCAAACTGAAAGCTGCAGAATAGAGGCTTAGGCTTGGATACTTGGATATAAGCCTAAGGAGGATTACAAGTGAGCTGCTGGTGCAAGAAGGGAGAAGAGAATGGCCAGGATTAAAGGAAGAAAGCCTAAAGAAGAAAGCTTAGCCATCCCTCCAATCAGAATTTCATTTCCAAAAGCCGCATATGTGATGCAACTTGATAAGGGACATGGAAACCTCCTTCATAAACTTTCTTCAATAAACATAAACACTCTAGAGGAAGATCAAGTCGAGGACATTGCTGAGAAGATTGAATTCGAAAGAAAGGATGAAGAGTTGCCGCAACTAACCATCTATTGGAAGAAGTTACGACCAAAACTTTCATTCGAAAGCTAGTCGAAGGAGAGAAGTTCTAGAATTGGGAGACCTAAGAAGCTCCATTAGTTTTTAAAATGTAATCAACAATGATTGTTCGATTATAACTGTATCTATGATTGTTTGCCTTTTGCTGTTTTGGTTTTATTCATTGATAATTGAAGCTCAAGATGTCAATTGGATTTTATTTTTATTTTCTTGAGCCAATCTTTTCCTTTTAATGAAATCATGCATTGTTTTCAAAATTCATCTTGATATCTTTCTATGCATTTACACATCACTTCCTGTTTTTAGGAACCCTGAAAGCGAATCTTCCACAACAACATTTACACTTCACATTGAGAATGAATGGCCAAACTTTAAAGATTACATTGTAGTAGTCAATGATCAATAAAGTCTTGTGTCGAAGTTTTTTCATAAAGTTCCCAACTGAACCTGCTAAAGCATACAACACATAGCAATCGAGCATCAAAATCCCATCTGATCGGGCTTTCCATAGGTGATTGTCATACCCAAGACACTTAATCAACCCCATAAAATTTCATTGACGCAACAGCACCACACTATTTCAGCCCCTGTCACATGTTTCGTCCACCGAAAATCAAAACAAAATTTTTCCAACCGCGGCCAAGCAATCTGTATTCGCCACCCTGATTCATCCATCATCAAGATGCATAGAAATGCCCCTACTGCCTCCCTACTGATTAGTACTTAAAAGTGCATTTTTATCATGGTTTTATATCATCATTTTGCACTTGAAGTATCAATAACTCCTTAACCAAAGCATGTTTTATAATAATATATCTAATAAGCCTGATATGTGAGCCTGAAGAAGAAAGCCTGAAGAAGAAAGCTTAGACATCCCTCCAATCAGAATTTCTTTCCCAAATGCCGCATATGTGATGCAGCCTGATAAGGGACATGGAAACCTCCTTCATAAGCTTTCTTCAATAAACATAAACACGCTGGAGGAAGATCAAGTCGAGGACATTGCTGAGCAGATTGAATCTTAAAGAAGGGATGAAGAGTTGCCGCAACTAACCATCTACACTCTGGAAGAAGTTACCGTTAAATCTTTCATTTGAAAGCTAGCCAAAGAAGAGAAGTTCCAGAACTGGAAGACCTAAGAAGCTCCATTGGTTCTCAAAATGTAATCAACAATGATTGTTCGATTATAACTTTATCTATGATTGTTTGCCTTTTTCTGTTTTGGTTTTATTCATTGACAATCGAAGCTCAAGATGTCAATTGGATTTTATTTTTGTTTTCTTGAGCCAATCTTTTCCTTTTAATGAAATCATGTATTTTTTTTAAATTCATCTTGATGTCTTACTGTGCATTTACACATCACTTCCCGTTTTCAGGAACCTTGAAAGTGGATCCTTCATAAGAACTCCTACACTTCACATTGAGAATGAATGACCAAACTTTAAAGAATACATAGTAGTAATAGAAGATGAGAAATGGGAGGATAAAAACATATCGGAATTCATAAAATTAATAGAACAACATGAACAAGCTTGGAGGCCCGCTAAAAAGGAACTTCAAACCATAAATGTGGGTAATGAAGAAATCAAGAGAGAGCTGACAATAGGGACTTTGATCACCCTTGAAAAGAAAGAAGAGATGATTGCATAGCTCCAAGATTACTTAGATGTCTTTGCCTGGTCCTACGAGGATATGCCTACTTTGGATACGAATATCGTAGTACATAGGATACCACTAGTGGAAGGATACAAGTCGATTAAGTAGAAGTTGAGGAGAACTCATCTGGAGGTCTTAATCAAAGTAAAGGCAGAAATCAAAAAACAATAGAATGCTAGTTTTTTGGAAGTAGTCAAGTATCCACAATGGGTGTCGAAAATAGTGGTGGTACCCAAAAAGGAAGGTAAAATTAAAGTTTGTATGGACTTTAGGGACTTAAATTGGGCTAGTCCTAAAGATAATTTCCCTTTACCAGACATAGATATGTTAGTTGATAATGTAGTACACAACTCTAAATATTACTTTGTGGATGGGTTTTCAGGTTATAATCAAATAAAAATGGCGCAAGAGGACAAGGAGAAGACAACCTTTGTAACATTATGGGGAACCTTTTGCTATAAAGTCATGCCAATTGGTTTAAAGAATGTTAGGGCCACCTACCAAAGGGCTATGGTGACTTTATTTCAGGACATGATGCACAAAATGATTGAAGTATACGTGGATGACATGATTGCTAAATCTAAAGAGGGAGAGAATCATGTCTAAATATTGAAGAAATTATTTGAAAGGCTAAGGAAATATAAGTTAAGGCTTAACACAGCAAAGTGTTCATTCGGGGTGAAATCTGGTAAGTTGTTGGGATTTGTGGTGATAAAAGTGGATCCCGATAAAGTAAAGGCTATTGAATCTATGCCACATCCCAAGACTAAGAAGGATGTGAGAGGTTTCTTAGAAAGGTTGAATTACATTGCTCGGTTTATATCCCAATTAACCATGACTTGTGACTCGATCTTTTGTTTGTTAAGGAAGAAGAACCCTGGAATATGGAATGAAGAGTGTGAAGAGGCTGTTAAGAAAATCAAGCAGTACTTGCTGAATCCACCTCTGCTTGTTCCTCTTGCACCAAAAAGGCCATTGATATTGTACCTAACCATAATCAAAACATCATTGGGATGTGTGCTTGGGCAACACGATGAAACTAGAAGGAAGGAAAGGGCCATTTATTACAGGAGCAAAAAGTTCACGGAATGTGAGTCTAGGTATCCTGTGATAGAGAAGCTATGTTGCGCACTAATATAGGCTATAGATAGATTACATCAGTATATGTTGTATCACACTACGTGGTTAATTTCCAAATTAGATCTGTTCGGTACATTTGTGAAAAGCCATATCTGTCTAGCCGAATTGCAAGATGGCAAGTTCTATTGGCTGAGTATGACATAGTATATAGAGAAGGAAAGCCGTCAAAAGGGAGTGTTATTACCAATCACTTGGCTAACCATGCTATGGAAGATTATGAGTAATTGAACTTTGACTTTCTTGATGAAGATGTGTTTGCAATTAAGGAAGAGAAATCAGATTGGTGGGTTATGTACTTTGATGGTGCTATAAATGTATGTGGTAATGGAGGGGGTGTAGTGATAATCTCTCCTAATAAGAAGCAGTATCCGATTTTAGTTAAGTTGCAGTTCGGGTGCACCAATAACACAACTGAGTATGAAGCTTGCATTCTCGTTTTGGAGGCTGCATTAGAGATGAACATTAGAAAGATAGAAGTGTATGGAGACTCAATGCCGATCATTCCCCAAGTAAAAGGATAATGGCAAATCAAGGAAAAGAAGTTAAGGCCTTATGAAGAATACCTATCTAAACTAGCTAGAAAATTTGAGGAAATAGAGTTCAACCATCTGGGAAGGGAAGGAAACCATTTGCAGATGCTTTGGCCATACTAGCATCTATAACTAAGATAAACTTTAGGCACAAGGTACAACCGGTACACATCAATATCAAAAATAACCCAATTCATTATTACTCAGTCGAAAAAGAAGTAGATGAAAACCCTTGGTACTATGATATCAAGAATTTCATCCAAAACCAGGCATATCCCATAGGGGCATCCAAAATTAACAAGAAAACCTTGGGGAGGTTAGCAATGGATTTTTATCTTAATAGGGAGATTTTGTATAAGAAATCATCCGATGGTACTTTATTGAGATGTTTGGAAGAGTTTGAGGCAAAAAGAGCGTTATAGGAAGTCCATGAAGGGATTTGCTCAACCCATGTTAATGGACACATGATGGCTAGGAAGATACAAAGAGCTGGTTACATCTAGATGACATTAGAGAAGGATTGCATCAACTATGTCTGAAAATGTCATAAGTGCTCAGTATACAATGATAAAATCAACGCCCCTCCAGCTCCTTTGTTTAAGTTAACATCTGACACGACGAAAAGATTGATGTCTTCTCCCAAGTGCAGGAGTGTCGAAGTAATAAATAACCCGGCAAGACCGAGGTCGAACCACAGGGAGGTTAATTGTAAAAATTAAAAACAACAATTA
>NW_011501860.1:3924-8193 GCF_000495115.2 Populus euphratica | reverse complement strand
GTTTTTAAATTCATCAATCAATCCTTTCATTTATATGATAGGCCTGCATTTGAAATGAACATTTACCATAAATTAAAGGTATCTTATATTATTAGATATATTATTATAAAACATGCTTTAGTTAAGGAGTTATTGATACTTTAAGTGCAAAATGATGATATAAAACCATGACAAAAATGCACTTTTAAGTACTAATCAACATCTTTATGGCCTTTCGTGATATGGTGAATTGATGTGATTGGACCTATAAACCTAAAAAGCCAGCAATGATCATAAGTTTATTCTCATGGTTATTGACTACTTTACAAAATAGGTAGAAGCTGGGTCATTTGCTCATATAATGTAAAAAGTGGTGAAGAAATTTATTGAGAGAGATTTGATTTGTTAGTATGGTCCACCAGAAAAGATTATAACTGATAATGCCTAGAATTTCAATGGCAAGATGATAATAGAACTCTACATTAAATGGAAAATAAAGCATTTCAACTCTTCGCCGTATAGATCAAAGATGAATGGTGAGGTAGAAGCTGCTAACAAGAATGTCAAAAAGATTATTCAAAATATGGTAATGACCTATAAGGAATGGCATGAGATGTTGCCATTTGCCCTTTATGCATGTTGCACCGCAGTTGGAACCTTAACATGAGCCACCCTGTACGCGTTGGTATATGGAATGGAGGTGGTGATGCCTTTAGAAGTGGAAATCCCATCATTGAGAGTATTGGTAGACTTGAAGTTGGAAGAGGTAGAATAGGCAAAAGTTAGATATGAATAACTGAATTTGATCAGTGAAAAGAGGATAACTGTAATATGTCATCATCAATTCTACTAAAGAAGGATGGTTAAATCAGATGACAAGAAGGTTTGATCTCGAGGATTCCATAAAGGAGATCTTTTACTAAAGAAAATATTGCCTTTACCAGGAGAAAATTAGAGTAAATGGGCACTGAACCATAAGGGCGCTTACGTGGTGAAGAAAGCATTCTCGAGAGGAGCTTTACTGTTATCTAGAATGGATGAGAAGATCTAGTTAGGTCTATGAATTCTGACTTAGTAAGAAATATTACGCTTGATGTATTCAATAATTTCCCAATCAATAAAATAAAGTTTGGTCATGAATTATCTCTGTAAAAAACCTTTTTCTTCATAAAGCGCATAATCTCATAGCACTTGAAATATTTTACTTAAACAAACTCTTTTCTTACACATGACTAAGGAAATGACTCTATTAATTGGAGGGAACCAAACCAATTTTAAAAGTAACAGGTATTGCACACCATACTGGGGGCAAAAAAAACAAAAGGTGCATATAGGGTCCATAATGAACCAAAGCCCAAAAGGGTATCATCATAAAACTTCTGAAAAAATTTTAATTGTATTAAAACTTACAGTTCTCATGAACAAAACCAAAACTTTTGAGTTTTTCTTTTATAATAATAATAAAGGACAATACTAAATGGACCAAGAAAGGGCCCTATAAGGAACAAGAGATCTCTTCACCAAAAGGATATGAAGTATGGCATGTGGAGCATATTCCGGTTCAAGAGAAAAGGTCGAATAAACAAATGAAAATAAGAGCTCAAAGAAGTCTATAATGAAAGGGGGACCTATGTTTCCATGATAGGCAACAAATACATGCATGTTATATTGTCATGACACTAACCTGATAGGAAGGGTAGGACGAAAGCCAAATTAGTTCCAAGTTTTTGGGAATCACTAAGAGACAAAATCTCAAGTCAACGGAGCTACAGAAAAGAATATGAATTATAAACCAGCACTATTTCATTTCCTCAAGGTATGATGTTTTCTTTTGAAGTTTGAGATGGGAAGGTCACCCGATATTGAGACTATTTTTTAGAAAAGTGACATGACCAAAAGATTGATGTCTTCTTCCAAGTACAGGGGTATCGAAGTAATAAATAACCCAGCAAGACCGGGGTCAAACCACAAGGAAGTTAATTGTATAAATTATAGATAACAATAATACAATAACAATGACATGACTAAAAGATTGTTGTCTTCTCCCAAGTGCAGGAGTGTCGAAGTAATAAATAACCCAGCAAGACCGGGGTCGAACCACAAGGAGGTTAATTGTACAAATTATAAACAACAATTATAAACAACAACAGTAGTAACAATAACAACAACAATAATAATAGTAGCAATAATAATACTAATCATACTAATAGTAGTAGTAGTAGTAGTAGTAGTAACAATAATAAAGAAAAAAGAAGAAGAAGAAAAGTTGATGAGAACTTTGAGATGGAAAATTAACGTAAGGATTAAATAATGATAACAAACAATGTCAAGGTTAAAGGATCACTAATGGTATACCAAACAAGTATAGTATAAAATATTATTATTCAATTGGAAACCACACACAAAGGAGGTTCCAATTGGGTTATAGATTGTTAACATGATTACATTAGTCATCTTATTCAATTAATGCTAATACTTGTAAATTTCATCAAGCATTCATGATTATAACTTATGTTAACAACAAATCAAGTTCCTTTCATAGCTTAGGTGTTGGTTATACCATACAGTATGAGCTATGAAAGTGTCAAGCATTTGTTGTACCAAGTGTTATACAACATAAATCAAGATTAGTCATTTAACAAGCAAAGTATTAAAGAGTGAACAAGATAACAAATACAGAACATGTTAGTATCAAACATTAAAGTCCATATTAAGTTTATACTATACTTATTCTTACACCATTAGTATAACCTTTTCACCTTGACATAATAAACTTAGCTAGACATAATGAAAGAAAGAAAAATAGATAAACAAAATAAGAACATAAAAGTTAACTAAGTAAAGGAAAGGAAATGAAAGGCATAAACTTGATATTAATGAAAACAAAGCATAAACATTACAAAAAATATAAAGAGAGAAAGCAAAAGCATGATCTTGATATGGAGACCAAGATGCCTAAATGCATGGCAAATGCCTCCTTTTATAGGCCAAAATTGGGAACTATTGATTTGATGACTAATTAATGAGTGGGTGACCAACTCTTGACTTGGTGACAATCCTTATCTTCTCTTGTTTGCCCAAAACATCATTGATAACTTCAAAATTAGAGCCACTTGAAAACATGAAAGTTGTAGGAAATTGTCTCAACTTCCATTAATCTATCTAGATAAACAAACTCTTGTTAAATCTATATACCTGCTCAATACCTCTTAACAAGATATTCATAAACCTTTTTTTTGTGCTCAATGTATCAACACATAATTATGGAGCTTTTCTTGGAAGAAAACAAAATTTTTGTTCTAATGTTTAAGGTTAACTTCCTTGGGTTGGGATTATTATTTTTGTCTTTTTTTTGTCTTCTTTTTTTTCTTCTCTTTTTTTTTTAAAATATATATATACATATAATTTAAAAACACTGTGCATCTTTAACCCATGTAACGAGCTTTCAGCTAATGACTCCTAGACCAGTTGGTCTTAGGGCATTAGGTGTTGAGACACCCCTACGAGCTTAGTAACTAAAGTCGCAGATACTGATACGTAGATAGTGTAACTCGGGTCGCAGATACTGATATGTAGATAGTGCAATGTTTGATTCCCTTAAGCTTTTCTCCTCAACCCATGTAACAAGCGTTGGGCCAATAGCTCCCAAGTCAGTTGACTTTAGGGTATTAGGTGTTAAAACACCGCTTCAGGCTTAATTGCTTAGGTTAGGGACGCTACGAAACCAAACTTATCTACATTTTTATTATTATCATTTTTTTCTTTTTTCTTTTTTTTCTTTTCTTTTGTTTTTTTAATTATATACTATCCCTTCCCCTTAGTTGTTACCTTTAACAAAAGAACATAAATAATGTAATAATCCAATATGCAACCCACAATCATATGTTAAAGTGTGTGTGTAAATTAAGGTTTAAGAATACATGTTAAATAAGTATATGAGCAGAATTAAGTGATAACAATGCGAGAGTTTATAAATCTGAATATTTCAAGAAGTATTATGATAGACCTTGTTATGAATGATTACTAAGATGCGTTTCAAGAGTCATAAAAGTTCTCCTTACTCTACCATCATAGTAACAACAATTTTGCACATGCTTTATGAAATAGAAAACACTGTTTTTTTTTTTTAGCTACTACCCTCTCCCCCCAACTAAAACAAGACATTGTCCTTTGACACGACTAAAAGATTGTTGTCTTCTCCCAAGTACAGGAGTGTCGAAGTAATAAATAACTCGGCAAGACCGAGGTCGAACCACAGGGAGGTTAATTGTACAAATTATAAACAACAAT
>NW_011501860.1:3659-3838 GCF_000495115.2 Populus euphratica | reverse complement strand
ATAATAATAATAATAATAATAATAATAATAATACTAGTAGTAGTAGTAGTAGTAGTATTAGTAGTAGTAGTAGTAGTAATAATAATAATAATAATAATAATAATAATAATAATAATAAAGAAAGAGAAGAAGAAGAAGATGATGAGAACTTGGAGATGGAAAATTAATGTAAGGATTAA
>NW_011501860.1:0-2532 GCF_000495115.2 Populus euphratica | reverse complement strand
AAGTCGGTTCTTTTAGTTTCCCACAATAACTGATATCTATGTATATATTTGTACAATTCTTTGAATCTCTCTTCCAATTCTCATTTGAAAATGGACATTAATCTTGAAAAATTGAAAAGGTATTTTCCCGCTCTACCTCAAAATGTGATTACAAACATTTACCATGCTAGATGTGCAAGATTGAGGTTGTTAATGAATCATGGAATTTCTGAAGATATTCGTTTGTTGATTGAAGCAAAGGTCCGATTATCAGGTGAGTCCTCTAACTCCTTCATTTCACACATGCCTGGAACAGGTAAAAGCACTTTTGCAAAGAAACGTCATGCAAAACGACTGAAAATCTCTCATCGATGTGCTAGATGGACTTGTAATACACAATGTCATTCTTTAAGAATGGTATTTATAAATCGTGAAGATAAAATACAATTCATTAAGGATGGCCTGAGTAAGGAGTCTTTAGATAATCTTCAATTGACTCTTGAGACGCATCCTAGTGAAGATGTGCATCGTGTAATTCATGATTTATAGTCACTATTTCATAAAGAACATGATCGACTTAGTCTTGAGAATCTGACTAAAAAAGACCCTGTTTGCTAGTTTTTAAGAAAACTGGATGGGAAGCCTATCCCCGACCCATAGAGGGCGTTTAAGCCATTCTTGGACGTAAAACCAAGGGAAGATGTGAGCCATAAGCACAACTACCTATACATACACATGCTTTTTTAAAAGTAAATAAATAAAAAAATAAAGAGAGAGAGAGTATGTGTGAGACTGTAGCTGGCCTATATATAGGTGGTATGATTGCCTTTCTAATTTCTCATCTATAAAATCCTCTCTTCCTTCCTTTCATTTCTACTCAACCCATACATTCAACAAATACAGAAGTGTGTAGAAATGGCAAGTTCCTCCGGTCATCAGATAAGAACTATTTGTGTTTTCGGTGGATCTAGTTCTCGGAAAGAAAAGGAGTTTTTAGAATCAGCAAATCATCTAGGTCAAGTGCTAGCTAAGAGAAAGATTCATTTAGTGTATGGGGGAGGCAGTCTTGGGTTAATGGGAGGTGTGTCAATAACTGCATTTTTAAGAGGTAGTCAAGTTTTGGGGGTCGTCCTCGAAGCTTTAGCACAAGGGGACATAATTGGAAAAACAATTGGAGAGGAACTTCAGGTCTCCACAATGTCAGCTCGAATGAATGCAATGTTTAACCATGCTGATGCCTTCATTGCTTTACCAGGTGGTCTAGGCACATTGGAAGAGATCTTTCATATTTCCTCTCGGGCTCAACTGCACATTCACCATAAACCCATAGGTTTGCTAAATGTTAATGGTTATTATGATAAATTGTTGTCTTTTCTTGATCATGCTGTGGAACAGGAATTTCTAACATCTTTTGCACGACAAATCATAATCTCTGCTGCTACTGCTGAATAATTGATTGACCAACTACAATCTTTCATTCCTGTGATTGATCCTTCCATGAGTCGCATAAATTGGTCATCTAAGGAAAGCCGTAAAAAGCTTAGATTGGATTTGAGCCTTCATTTGTGAATTTTTGTGTCTTTTGGTTTTATTATTATGTTTTGTTATTTCTTATTTTTATTTCAGTGTGTTTCAGGTTTTGTCAGTGTTCGTTATTTCAGGTGATATCTTTTATACTCTATCTTTCTACCTTAGAACATTGAGGACAATGTCTCGTTTTGGTTGGGGGGAGAGGGTAGTAATTGAGGACAATGTCTCGTTTTGGTTGGGGGGAGAGGGTAGTAGTTGATAAAAAAATAAAATGTTTTTCATTTCATAAAGCATGTGCATAATTGTTGTTACTAGGATGGTAGAGTAAAGGAGTTCTTTTGTTAAAGTGACTCTTGAAACACATCTTAGTAACCATTCTTAACAAGGTCTATTATAATACTTCCTGAAATATTCAGGTTTACAAACTCTCGTATTGTTACCACTTAATTCTGCTTATATACTTATTTAACATGTATTCTTAAACCTTAATTTACACACCCACACTTTAACATATGATTGTGGGTTGCATATTGGATTATTACATTATTTATGTTCTTTTGTTAAAGGTAACAACTAAGAGAAAGGGATTGTATATAATTAAAAAAAAACATGAAAAAAAAAGAAAGAAAAAAAAGAAAAAAAGAAAAAAAATGATGATAATAAAAATGTAGATAAGTTTGATTTCGTAGCCTCCCTAACCTAAGCAATTAAGCCCGAAGGGGTGTTTTAACACCTAATACCCTATAATAATGTATCTAATAATATACGATACCTATAATTTGTGGTAAATGTCTATTTTTAATGCAGGCCTATCACATAAATGAAAGGATTGATTGATGACTTGAAGAACTTAAAGTGCAAGGATAAAGAGATGGCCAAACTTAGAAAAGAGATGTCGGTGCAATCCAAACCGGAACACTGTTCGGTAATTGGGTCATATCTAGAGCTATATATCTCAGATTTAGGTCCACTTTATATGGATGGAAAGGTAAGACATAGGCCTACAATTTTCATATGGAGCCC
>NW_011501851.1:27675-31058 GCF_000495115.2 Populus euphratica | reverse complement strand
AACTACTTTGTATATACACATGTTTTTTTAAGAGAGAGAGATTTCAGCTGGCTTACATATAGGTAGTATGATTGCATTTTTAATTTCACATCTATAAAATCTTCTCTTCCTTCCATTTATTTCTGCTCAACCCACACATTCAATAGATATAGAAGTGTGTAGAAATGGTAGGTTCCTCATGTCATCAAATAAGAAATATTTGTGTATTCCATTTAGGATGCTATTTTTTGAAGTTAATCATTTATTCATTATGATAATTCATCTAAGGTGCCATTTCCGTAGCTAATCCTTTATTCGTTATGGTAATTCATCTATAGTGCCATTACTGTAACTAATCCTTTATTCATCTCGAGTGTCCATTTAGGATGCCATTTACTGAAGCTAATCATTTATTCGTTTTGGTAATTCATTTATGGTGCCATTACGATAGCTAATTGACATGACGAAAAGATTAATGTATATATATATATATATATATATACAGCACTTCTTAGCATTTACTCAAAGCTCTAGGTTTGATTCAAGGATATCTCCTCCGCCAGGTACTCAACAATTGCCCTATCTAATAAATATTCTATTAGCAGGCCTGTCATGCAATCAAAATCCTGACAGTGATTTAAAATAATGAGTAGTTTATTACTTCACCAAAATCTTCTTGATCTTCTGTTCAAATAATTGGTAATAAAATGTTTTTAAAAGGCCCGTTTGGTGCTAGTCTGTTCGTTGACGTTCCTAGAGGCGAAGAAAGCAAGAAGATCTCGATGACCAAACAAACAGTAACAGAAAACATATTATACTAAATACTAGTAAATTCACCGTTCTCCGCTGCAAGCTTATTTTTCTTTTTCTAAACTTAAAAATATCGTTAAAACTATACAGATTTTTTTATAATATTATTAAATCTAATCAAACAATTCCATCTTAAAACCTATTAATCGAGCTCTTTACCTAGCATAATTTTCAAATTAAACCATATGATAGTTCATTCAAATTAAATTATTTAATTTAATAAATTTAAAGACAACTTGAATGATCAATAAAAATATAATATAACTTTTAAAAAAACTTTAAAATGATAGTTTTTTTTATATATATTGAGATAATATCAGATTAGATCGATCTCGATCACCTTATAACTTAGGTCATGAACTTTAATGTGTTTAATACCTTTGTTGTTTTTATAAATTATTTTTATTTAATTTTATGATAACATTAGATACTTTTAAAATCGAGTATCAACCCTAAACAAAGATATTTATTTGAGATCGTAAGAACCCTATAAAAAGTAGAAAGTAAAAAAAAAGCCATAAATTCCATTTCTTAACCAACCAATATTGAAGAAAAGTGAAATAAAAAAACAATTAGAAAAATTAAAGGAATAGGAAAAAAAAAAAAAAAAACATATCAAGTTTAATGGGTAAACCCTTGAAATTTATGAAATGGAAAACTCAGGTGAACATGTCAAACCCGCAAACTAGGTAATGGACTTCCTTAAGATTAATAACTTGTTTTTTTTTCTAAAATATTGTTTATTTAACTATATGATAACAAAAATAGATGATCGCAAAATCTAGTAATTTTGTGGACTTACGAATGTGGATGGATTAATGTGGAGGTGGATCCACAATCTCAGATGAAGCTTGAGGAGTTGTAGATGAGAATAGAGCTTTAGGTATGCTAGAGAGTAAAGTGCCAGTACCTGCAGAGTTATGAGTACAAATTGATCGAACATGGGGAGAGGTATCATTACCAGAATACTTAAAAAAGGGATCTATATGAATAATGTCAGATTTAGTCATGTTATGAGTAGTGGATGGATTAGAAAAGAAAGGTATATACTTAAGAAAGATAACATGATGAGACACATAAAGTTTCTGAGTTATTGGATCAAAACAACGATACCCCTTTTGACCTTCACCATAACCTAGAAAAACACAAACAGCGGATCGAAAGGATAACTTACTGTGTTCTACATGAGGACAAAGAAAGAAATAAGTACAACCAAAGACTCTAAATAAGGAATAATCAAGGACATGTCCATATAACTTTTCAAAAGGAGATAGACCCGAACTATGAGAAGATGAAATTGTATTAATCAAACTTACAACAGTAAGAACAGTTTCTTTCCAAAACTCATTAGGAACAAAAGCAGATAACAAGAGAGAATGAGCAGTTTTGATAATATGCCTATGTTTTCTTTCAGTGACACCATTTCACTCAAGAGTATCTGTATATGAAGTTTGGTGGATGGTTCCATCTAAGGCAAGCAATTGGAAAAATTTATTAGAGGTATATTCCCCACCCAAATCACACCTAAAGCATTTAATCACAACAGAATATTGAGTTTTGATAAGAGCTCAAAAAGCTACATATATCTCAAAGAATTCACAATAATGTTTCATTAAATAAACCCAATAATAATGAGTATGATCATTAATAAAAGAGACATAATATCAAGACCCTTCTTTTATGGCAACAGGAGAAGGTCCTCACACATCAAAATAAATTGAATCAAATAGTGAAGAAGAAACATAAATACTTCAATTAAAAGGTAAAGCAGAAAATTTTACCAGTTTACATCCACTACAATTAAAAATATCACAAGTTTTTAAATTTTCTAAAGCTCCTGTGGATGCCAAAAATCTCAAATGAGAAGATAAAACATGACTTAGATGGGAATGCCATAAATAAAAACTAGAATATGAAAGACTTAAACGAAAAAAAGACAAATCAACAGTAGGAGTAGCAGCAGCGGCAGTAGCAACTAACACTTTTAACTCATCCAAAATATATAATCCATTCTCCCTATGGCTTGTCCCAATCAACTTCTAAGACTGCAGATCCTGTACACAACAAAAAAAACCAGAAAACATGACTAAATAATCACTAGGATCACATATTTGACCAACAGACGCAAGATTTAATTTGAGTTTTTGAATAAGATAAACATTAGGGAGAGACAAGGGAGGTATGACCAGAGAACCAACATCTGCTAAGGGCATAGGAGTGTCATCAGCAGTCATAACAGGAATGGACGACAAAAAGGATATACAAGTAAAAGATAAGGAATCTGGAGATATATGATAGGAAACACTAGAATCCAAGACCCATTCAGAGTGTGTCATACTTGAGGAACTATAAGGCAATTGGCCTATGGAAGAAGAAGCGGACATTGCTTGTGGCTGCTGACACGACTAAAAGATTGATGTCTTCTCCCAAGTGCAGGAGTGTCGAAGTAATAAATAACCCAGCAAGACCGGGGTCGAACCACAGGGAGGTTATTTGTACAAATTATAAATAACAATAATACAACAACAATAACAATAACAATAACAACAACAACAGTAATAATAATAACAATAATAATAATAATAATAATAATA
>NW_011501851.1:16173-26834 GCF_000495115.2 Populus euphratica | reverse complement strand
CCTGCATTTAAAATGAACATTTATCATAAATTAAGGTATCTTATATTATTAGATATATTATTATAAAACATGCTTTAGTTAAGGAGTTATTGATACTTCAAGTGCAAAATGACGGTATAAAACCTTGATAAAAATGCACTTTTAAGTACTAATCAGATGCAGGGGGAGAAACTTCTAAAATTGCTTAGCCAAAGTATTAGGATCAGTAATAGAGCCTGGGAAAGCTACTGCTGCAGTATTATGGTGTGATAGTTTATAACCCTAAGGTGGTTTATGAGTAATAGGTTGTGACTGGTTGCCAAACTTCCAAGCTTGATTCTGTTGTCTCAACTTAGGACACTAAGCCTTCCAATAACCTTTTCTGCTTACAAAAACTGCAATCATCAAAGTCAATCCTTGTGTAAGGCTTGTTTTCATGATTAGAGAATGACTTGGAAGATACTGCTAATACTAAAGGATTTAAAGCAGAAATAATTCTCTTTTCATAATAAGATTGAAGATGTATTTCTTCAACCAATAACTCACTCACAATAGAGTCAACAGAAGGCAGTGGAGAACGATGCAGAATTGAACCTCTAAATCCTTCGAAGTCACTGTGAAGTGATGTTAAAAACTATACCAATCGTTGCTGCTCTTTATGCTCAATATAAGCACACCATGCCTTTAATTCTATCGATTCTGTAAAAGCCAATTGATCTTATAGATCTATCATAGCAAAATAAAACTCTTAACTACTCATATTCTTCTAATGGGGAGCTTGTATATCATTCTCTAATTGATACTGTTTTGCAAAATTTAATTGCGTGAATAACCTTTGCAGATGATCCCAAACCTGTTTTGTTTTCTCATACTTCGCCAACTGCGTACCTATCGAATGTTCAACATAATTGTTGATCCAAGTAATGATCTTTGCATTATTTACCTCCTATGTATCTATCAAAACAGTATCCCCCTCTTCAATATTCTTAGGTATCATATAAGTTCCACTAACATACCCCTATATCTTTTTACCTTTAAGAAAATTTATCATTACATAGCTTCAATACAAATAGTTCTTCCCATCCAACCTCACACTCACAGACTAAAGCGAATCATCTTTTTCAGTAGCTATTATTAACAATCACAGAGAACCAGAATGTAAAAGCAGTGTAAAATAAAATACCTAATTGTAGAAATTAAACAAAGATTATAGAAACTAAATAAATATCTTCTTAGAATTATACGATTACTCCAAAATATAAAACAAATTTGCAAAAACTGAACACAAATACCAAATTGTAAAAGTTGAAGGGAAGAAGAAATACCAAAATAATTGCAGAAACTAATGAAATAACAAATTTTGCAAAAGCGAAAGACAAAATCTCACTCCAAAAAATATCTTCTTAGTTGGATCCGCAAAGATGTGTTCGGGATTAAGCCTCATTCAATAAAACCAGCTCTGATACCATGTTAAAATAATTAAAATCAAACATAAAAAGGAAGCTAGAATTCTAAATAATCTATATATTATCAATGCTTAGTCTTAACCTAAATACAAATAAAGTATATATAGGTTAAACTTAAAGTACTATTATATCCTTAATAAATAAGACTATATAAATATTATTTAACATTAGAAACCTAATTGACTAGCAGGAGAGTTGCATAAATGAAGAGTTATTGGTGAATTAAAATTCACATGCACACTAACAAAGTGAATTAAGTTTATGCATGCATATAGATGAGAAGAGCTTACTTGGTGTAGGGATGAAGTTGGTGCTCGGGGATGAAGATGATGGGTGGCGTCAACCGGGATGAAGCTGGTCGTACTGTTGGGCTAATGCTTCGACTAATACCAACTTCCAATGGTTGAAGGGTTGCAAGTCAGTGAGGGTTGTTAGGGCTGGAGACGACTCCACTATTGTAGTAGATGCAAGACAACTGGGCTATTGAGAAGCTCTAATGATGAGATTGTTGTGCTGAAGAAGAAAAAGAAGAAGTTGCATTATTGGTCTATTGGTGTGGACACCACTAGTGTAGAAAGAAAAGGTGTTGTTATTGCTTTTTAGAGCTCATCATGCCTATGGAAGAAAAATTCGCACAACTAGAGGAGAAGAAAGTACACCACATGACTTTTGTGTGGTAACTAGTCGTTAGGGAGGAGCTTAATGATGAGAGGATGAGGCGATGCTATTTGTAGGACTTCCACGATAGCAGGAAGAATAAAGTGGAACGCCAAGTCCTTTATTATTTATTTTTTTATGTTTGGGGGTGGGGATGTTTTTCCTTGTATTGAAAATAGAGGTGTAAATCTTTATGCTTAGATGATTGATGATCTGAAAGCTTAGAGGTGTATCATCAATCATCAATTGTTGCCTCGTCTTTTGAACTTATTGGCCAACAATTATAAAAATAGTATCAAGAAGGAAGCTTATTAGACCACCTCTAATATAACTTGTTCATGAATTTTGCAAGTTGTAATTGAAGCAATCAGTCCATTTGTACATTTACTTCAAAACACTGAGTTTGTAATAAAAAAGAGGTAGCGTGGGCAATTTCAAATGCCATATCTTGTTAGCCATGGTGTATCAAACAATTATGTGACATTCTCATTTGCCCAAATCCAAGGATTGTGATAGTTTATTTAGAAGGCCTTAAAAACACCTTTAGATTTAGGAGAAGTTAACAAGAATATGAATGAAATTAAAGGTAAGTCTCTTTGGTGGAAAAGCTAGGGGGTCTCTAGTTCAAGAGAAAAAGACCAGAGAGTGGTCTTTTGAATGGAAAGATGAGGGAGTGGTTCTTATGACGGTTTTTGAGGCTGGGGAAGAAAAGGAAAAAAAACTAAAAAGGATGGCTACAGCTAGTCTAGGGTTTACCTCCCCTCTTTTTTATGTTTTTTTTTATTTAGTAATGTGTTTTTTCTTTCTTGTAATTTCTCCCCCTAAGGGTTTTTGTAATGGCCTCCCTCATTGTGCATACACTGATATTTGTACTTATAGTGCAAAAGTTCCATCACGTGTGAGAAATGAAGTCTTAATTAAACTCATTTTCTTCTTTGAAGTTTGAATTTGATTAAAAATCAAATTTAAAAGCGGATAATTATCATTATCTTAAAGATAAAGATAGAATGACAAAAGCACATTGTAGTCCGTAGTTTTCGTGTAAGTTAACAAATCATACTTTTCATCAAAATAAATCTCTAATATTTTAACTTTACATTTTAAACCTTGTAAATTAAATTAAAAGCTAACATACCAAAATTAGGTTACAACATGAAATATATTCTCAAGGGTACAACATTAGATGATTAGCCTAAACTGTAAGAAATATAAAATCTCTATAAATTTGGTAAGACATGTCATATATCAATGAGATAAAGACTTCTTATGGATGTTGTGAATGACATGTTGCTTATAATTGATAAACCTATAAATTACTTAAAAGTAATATATGATATTTATTTTAAGAAATGACTTGAAGCTATGGACTTTATATACTAACCAAGTTTAAAATTTGGTTAATCCACTTAAATGGATAAAAACCCAATGGATCTAAGTGGGTTTTTAAGAGAAAAATTAACATGAAATGCAATGTACAATCCAAGATTTAGGAGTAGGAATATCTAATTTTGATGTTATAATCGATAGATTTGATTTCATAAAAAATATGGATAAACCTTGTGTTTACAAAAGATTAGTGGGAATGATGTCATTTTTCTAATATTATATATATATGACATATTTAGAAATGACATATTTTTTATTTAATCACTAAAGTTTTGGTTGTCCAAGAACTTCTCCATAAGAAAATTAAGAGAAACAACCTATATATTGAATATATAGATCTAAAAGGTTGCTTAAATTGTCTAAATCCATACATATAGACTAGATGTTAAAATAGTTTAGTATGAAAGAATCTAAGATTATATCCTTATCTATCTTGCATGGAACACTCCCTTCAAAAAAATATCTTCTAAGACACAAATTGAGAGAGATGTGATGAAAATGATGTCCTATACTAGGCTATAGGATCCATCAATGGAAAAGATAAGCTAAAGGATCAAAATTGCTTGAATTAAGATTTTTTTTCAATGAAATGTTTGAGAAATAGCAAATACCAATTAATATATATTTTACATTAAATAGCAGTGCTCTGAGTTGGAAAAGTTCCAAACAAGAGAGCAAAATTGATTCTACAACTGAAAAAGAATAAACCTCTATATTTAAGGAAACAAAGATGTTGTTTGGATCAAGAAGTTCATCAATAAACTAGGTTGCTTCCTAGCATTGTTGATCTAGTTGTCTTGTATTATGAAAATAATAGAGCATTTTTAAAAGTAAAAAAACCAATGTCTCATCAATGATCCAAACAAGTACTTAAGAAATAAAATGAGCACCTGCCAAAGAGAATTTAGAAGATCCTCTTACTAAGTCATTATCCATGTAGAAACATTAATGATTGTGTAAGTGATCCTTAGACTTGAGATTACTAAGTTATCTTATATAAAAAATATTATGCTTTGATCATGTTACATATTATCATAATCAAGGTAATGAAAGGGTAGATATTAGGTATAACATGAATTATCTAAAGGTACTTTGAGTGATAAAAAGAGGATTCATCAGCTTAGGTGAATTAGGAAAAATATTGCATCTGTTTTCAAATATTATAGACTAATAAATTCTTAATCAAGGTGGAATAAGATTAAAAAGGAGTTTCAAATCTTATTCAAACGACTAATAAATATTATGTAGAGAACAAATATAACTTAACATAACAGATGTACTTCATGGTTTAATGTTAAATTGGAATATTATTGATAAAAGAATATTAATTATACTGAGAAACCGGTATTAAAAGATTAAGTTAAACACTAATGACTTTTCTAATATTTAGGGGATTATGACACATTGCTAGGCGATGCACTTGATATTCAAATATAAATTAATTAATTTTTGAATTGATAATAAATTAAATTGTTTAATTTATCTAATTCTATTTAATTATAATTTATATTTGAGCCAACATATTAGGAATCTAATAGGTTATATAATAAGAACAATTAGTCAGAAATTAAACTGATATGATTTAATTAAGTATAACTTGATTAAAATATGTTTTAGAAATTAAGAACTAGAATATAATTCATACATAAGTTATATCTATAGACCTACAAAAATTAAGTAAGGGTTTGATTGAGTTAGTATATAAAATTATCATGAATGAATATATGGATATTATTCAAAGCGCAAATTGATATTTTGTCAATTTATAAGGGTTTTAAGTTTTTTTTTTTATAAATAGCAAGTTGTACGTCTTTTTTTGTGGTTGTCTATTAAATATAAAACCTACATAAGTCACAAGGTAGAGAGACTCTAGATATAATAATCTCTCTATTCTAAATAGAGATTTAGAAGATTTCTTAATAGGGATTTATGTGAATTACAATTAAAAGCTAAATAATTGAGCGACTTGTGATTTACAACAACTCAATTTTTAAAGAATTATTCAAAGCCGAAGATCTTAAGATAATAATTTTTTTAACAATTCTAAATCTATTTAACGAATCCTAAAAACTCCTAAAAAATTTTATTTTATTATTTCCGCTGCAATTTGGAAAATCCAACAATAGTGCTATTGTTAAAAGCCTAAATGTAACTATGAATATTAATCTTAATGTATGGGTTGACTAGTAGAATGAGATTTAATGTGAGGAGG
This sequence comes from Populus euphratica, assembly GCF_000495115.2. Lineage (NCBI taxonomy): Eukaryota > Viridiplantae > Streptophyta > Magnoliopsida > Malpighiales > Salicaceae > Populus > Populus euphratica. Next base: position 21,134 of record NW_011501851.1, on the reverse strand, counting down.
AAATGGTGAAATTTGTATTTAAGTTGAATTGAAAGATTTGATTGAAATGGCTTATGCTTATATATATATATATATATATTCTCTCATGTGTTGTGAATATAGAAACTGTGTTTAACAGACTATAATTATATATTTATTTGTGTTATAGATCCTTTGCCGACAACAAAACAAAAATGATTTAGTATTGTTTTAATTTAAGTCTTAAGTATATATATTATGTGTACACACTTTTATAAAATATGGAATAGTTGTTATAAAAGAACATGCAATGTTAACCGGCATTGTTTAAATGAATATTATATAAATAAATTTAATATCACGTGTAAATAATTAATTGCGTACAAGACTTACACAATCAAACATGATCCATTCGATGCCATCCATTAAATCTTTGTTGGTCCCGAGAAGTTTGCAGGAAGAGATTGCCAAATGCCAAGCATGATTGTAATATTACAAACATTAGCTGTAGTTTGTTTTATGTCACTAAATATATTTAAAAATGTAGGCATGATTTTAAAAATATATATTTAAAAATATATTCATGGCAAAGTAAAAATAATTTTTTTTTGGTCAATAGTTCTACAATAATAAAAAAAATCCTTCTATCAGCATTTATGTCACTTTAAAGTAATTTGTTTCTATAAATGTGTTCTTTTAAAAGAAGTATTTTTATGATATATTTAAATAATCCAAATTGAATAAACAAAATTAAAAAATAAAATGAAATCCCTGATCAATCTATTAGAATTATATATATGTTTTAATTTAAAGGTGATGTTATCTAGTAGCATATTATGAGTCACTCATCTGAGTCCATTAAAAAAAAGAGAGATAAATAACAAAATTATCAAGTGGTGATGATTGGTAGTCCTTTAGTATATTAGTTGATCTACCAATAACAGGACAGCGAAAGGCCTGAGTAAAGTATTGTCCTTGTTGAATATACGTGATGGGTTTCTTCTGGCGGTGGCCACCGATGTGACCAGATATCGTGGGATAACGAAGATCATGCATCTTTATCATTTTATTTAAAATATTAAGAGTTCCGGGCCTCCAGGGTTTTAATTTAATGGCTATTTAATTTTAAATTTTATTCTTTAAAAATGAATTTTTCTCGGCATGCTCAATTCATAAAAATAAATCTATACAACCACGATTGTAGGATCTAAAGCGTCCAGTGCATTTATTATTTGTCCAACGAAATCCTTTTAAATCTTTTTTGATAGCTACCCGTGTTGAATTGATTTTTTTTTATTTTAATTAATTATTTTCACAATTTTATTTCATATTATTATTTAATTATAAATTAAAATTTATAATTTTTTATTATTTCTTAAAGTTATTCTTGTTCTCTCGTTTAAGTTTGGTAAATTAACTCAAGTTAACTTAAATTATTTTTTAATTTTTTAATTTATATTTTTTTCAATTCAATTCTTTAATATTGAGTTAAATGAAAACTATGCTTCATAATTATTATTTTTATTTGTTTTTATGAGATTATTATGGTCTAATAATTCATATTGCGTGTTAAGCCCTTGACTCGAGTTTTTTATTCTTTTTTTAGTTGATTTGTTTTTTAATTTTATTCTTTAATATTAGGTTGATTAGGAATTATATTTTATAATTTATTTTAATTTTTATTTTATAAGATTATCTTGATCTCATAACCCTGATTATTTTCAACATTAAGTTCATTGAGATTTGAGCTTCATAAATTGTTGCAATTTACTTTTTATATAGTTAACTAGTCTCATAATCTCGGTTTGATAGGTTAATCTGAATTGATTTGACTTATTTTTTATTAAATTTTATTTTTAATTTTTATCCTTCAATATAATTTTTTTCAATATATTTTTTTAATATCCTTCAATAGAAGATTTAATAAAATAACTCAAGTTGGTTTATAATATTGTTATTTTAATATTTTAAAAAGATAGTATCTAAAATTTTTTAATTAAATTATATTTTTATTAATTATTTAGATTATTTTTAAAATTTGTTAGGTAGATCAAGTCACGTGATATTAATCTCAATATAATAAAAAAAATCTATTAAAAAACAATTCATATTTAAATATTTTTTATATAACAAAATAATAATTGATTCTCAGAACGTCCAGCAAACAAAGACAAAAGGTATGATAGAAATAATTAAATAACATGACAGTATGTAATTGATGTTTATAAATTTAATAATGTGGATGTCAAATGAATTGTAACGATATACGATCATATTATTTTAAAAGTATTTTGAGAAGAACAAGTCATATCACTGAATAACAAAGTTTAGCTTTTCTTTTTCTTCTTTCCATTTTTTTTTTTTAAAAAAAACCCAACTCTTTCAAGTATTCTCAACATTACCCAAAAGAAATTAAAATGTTTGACGTTCATGAGGAGCGGCCCGTTTGAATCGAGATAACAATCTTCTAAAAATCATTACATTTTAAAATACATTTAACAATTCAGTCTTTTCTTGTCTTCATAACATACACACATAAACACATAAAATATTTTATACCATAGTCTTTTTCAGTAAATAAATTTTATGATTATTTAAGTTTTTTTTTCTTTTTCTTTTATAAAGAAAGAAGGGTTGTATAGTTGTTACTATAATTATTAATCATATTTTATATTTTAATTTTTAGGTAAAATTCTTTTTCTATTGATAATTTATTACGATAGAAAAGTCAAAGAATTAACTATATGTGATTCCCTTATGCATTAGGAAGCATAGTTTTAAATTTTAAATTAGAAAGTACCTTGACACAATCAAAAAATTAATATGTCTTTTTAAGTGTAAAAGAGTCAAAGTAATAAATAACTTAATAAGACCGAAGTCGAACCATAAAGAGGTTAATTATATAAATTATAAACAACAATAATATAACAACAACAACAACAACAACAATAATAAAGAAGAAGATAGACAATTTTTTTATTTTTTTATTTATATTTTTTTCAATTTTTTAATATTGAGTTAAATGAAAACTATGCTTCATAATTATTATTTTTATTTGTTTTTATGAGATTATTATAGTCTAATAATTCAGATCGCGGGTTAAGCCCTTGACTCGAGTTTTTTATTTTTTTTTAGTTGATTTGTTTTTCAATTTTATTCTTTAATATTAGGTTGATTAAGGATTATATTTCATAATTTTTTTTAATTTTTATTTTATAAGATTATCTTGATTTCATGACCCTGATTATTTTCAGCATCAGGTTCATTGAGATTTGAGTTTCATAAATTGTTGCAATTTACTTTTTATACAGTTAACTAGTTTCATAACCTCGGTTTGATAGGTTAATCTGAGTTTATTTGAATTATTTTTTTATTAAATTTTATTTTTAATTTTCATCCTTCAATATATTAAGTACATTGAAAATTAAGTTTAATATTTTTTTTAATTTTTTTCTATAAAGTTATGAGAGTCTCATAACCTGAATAGGAGATTTAACAAAATAACTCAAGTTGGTTTATAATATTGTTGTTTTAATATTTTAAAAAGATAGTATCTAAATTTTTTTAATTAAATTATATTTTTATTGATTATTTAGATTGTTTTTAAAATTTGTTAGGTAGATCAAGTCACGTGATATTAATCTCAATATAATAAAATTTTTTTTATTAAAAACAATCAATATTTAAATATTTTTTATATATCAAAATAATAATTGATTCTCAGAACGTCTAGCACACAAAGACAAAAGGTATGATAGAAATAATTAAATAACATGACAGTATGTAATTGATGTTTATAAATTTAATAATGTGGATGTCAAATGAATTGTAACGATATACGATCATATTATTTTAAAAGTATTTTGAGAAGAACAAGTCATATCACTGAATAACAAAGTTTAGCTTTTCTTTTTCTTCTTTCCATTTTTTTTTTTTAAAAAAAACCCAACTCTTTCAAGTATTCTCAACATTACCCAAAAGAAATTAAAATGTTTGACGTTCATGAGGAGCGGCCCGTTTGAATCGAGATAACAATCTTCTAAAAATCATTACATTTTAAAATACATTTAACAATTCAGTCTTTTCTTGTCTTCATAACATACACACATAAACACATAAAATATTTTATACCATAGTCTTTTTCAGTAAATAAATTTTATGATTATTTAAGTTTTTTTTTCTTTTTCTTTTATAAAGAAAGAAGGGTTGTATAGTTGTTACTATAATTATTAATCATATTTTATATTTTAATTTTTAAGTAAAATTGTTTTTCTTTTGATGATTTATTAAGATAGAAAAGTCAAAGAATTAACTATATATGATTCAATTATGTATTAGGAAGCATAGTTTTAAAATCTAAATTAGAAAGTACCTTGACACAACAAAAAAATTAATATGTTTTTTTAAGTGTAAAAGAGTTGAAGTAATAAATAACCTAACAAGACCGATGTCGAACCATAAAGAGATTAATTATATAAATTATAAACAACAATGATATAACAATAACAATAACAACAACAACAACAACAACAACAACAACAACAACAAAGAAGATAGACAATCAATGTAAGATTAAATAATGATAACAACAAATGTCATGGTTAAAGGATCTAGTAATGGTATGTCAAACAAATATAGTATAAACTCTTATTATTCAATTAAAAATTACATATAAAAGAAGTTCCAATCAGATTATAAATTGTTAACATGATTACATTAGTTATCTTATTCGATTAATACTAATACTTATAAATATTGTTAGGCATTCATGATTATAACTTATGTTAACAACAAATCAAGTTCCTTTCATAGCTCAGGTGTTGGTTATACCATACATTATGAGTTATAAAAGTGTCAAGTATTTGTTGTACTAGTATTATACAAAATAAATCTAGATTTGTCATTTAACAAGCAAAGTATTAAAGAGTGAACAAGATAACAAATATAAAACATGTTAGTATCAAACATTAAAGTCCATATTAAGTTTACATTATACTTATTCT
>NW_011501851.1:10949-15992 GCF_000495115.2 Populus euphratica | reverse complement strand
GTAACCTTTTCACCTTAACATAATAAACTTAGCTAAACATAATAAAAGAAAGAAATATAAATCAATAAAATAAGAACATAAATAAGATAAAAGTTAACTAAGTAAAGGAAATGAAATAAAGACATAAACTTGATATTAATAAAACATAAGCAATATAAAGAGAGAAAGCAAGAGCATGATCTTGATATTGAAACCAAGATACCTAAATGCATGACAAATGCCTTCTTTTATAGGCTAAATTAGGAACTATTGATTTGATGACTAATTAATGAGTGGGTGGTCAAGTCAAGATGAGTGGGTGGTCAACTCTTGATTTGGTGACAATCCTTATCTTTTCTTGTCTTTCCATCCATATAAAGTAAACCCAAATTCGAGATCTACAGCTCCAGCTGAGATCTACAACTCCAGATATGACCCAATTATCGAATAGTGTTCCAGTTTGGATTGCGCCGCCATCTCTTTTCTAAGTTTGGCCATCTCTTTGTCCTTTCAATTTCAGTTCTTAAATTCATCAATTAATTTTTTTATTTATATGATAGGCCTGCATTTAAAATGAACATTTACCATAAATTAAAGGTATTTTATATTATTAGATATGTTATTATAAAACATGTTTTAGTTAATGAGTTATTGAGACTTCAAGTGCAAAATGATGATATAAAACCTTAATAAAAATACACTTTTAAGTATTAATCATATCTATATCAAAACTCAAACCATTTCTAGTTAAAAAAATTGATAAGGTTGAAAATCTAGATTTACTTGTGATATTATGGGCTTGAATAAAACCTGATGAAATAACTATACATTGTTTTTAATAATAAAAAAATTTTTATTTTTAATCTTTTTCTTAATTTATCTAGAATAATGGACCCTCTTTTGATCACTTAAATATCTTTATATAATTCATATTATATCTAATGTCTACAATATCATTACCTTGATTAAGATAACTTTACAATATCATTACCTTGATTAAGATAACAAGTAATAAGATTAAAGTATAATATTTTTTTATATAAGATAACTTAGTAATCTCAAGTCTAAAGATCATTTAAACAATCATTACATAAGTCTTTCCATATATGTAAGTAATATCTCCATATAGAATTATCATGGGGGTTAATATGGTGTACATATTTTATAACAAGCACTACATATTAGTTCTAGATATTTCTTATACCTCAACTTATAAAAATTGTTACTTCTTGTCATAAATGAAAAGGCATAACATATATTAGTCTCTATGACTCTAATGAATATCCTATATTTAAAAGAGTATTAATCAGAAACATTTTAAAAACAATATTTTGATGCAATATAAATTTTATAATTATAACAACTTTATAATTTTCTTTGCAAAATATTTCGTTTCATAAGCTTTATCTTTACTATAAATTAATTAATTTTATGTTATATAAATGTTAAAAATAAATTAAATCTTTATTATAACACTTTATTCTTTCCAACGAGCCAATATTTTTCATATTACCATTTGAAATCTGATCAGCAAACAATTGAAGAGGACCAACAGTGTAAATTGGAAGAAACATGGTGGAGAGAACATCCAAAACATCTTGTTCGAACGAGTAGAACGTGTTCAAAATCACGCCATTAGCTCTTCAAGCTCTCTATATTTGCCTTATGAAGTAGCTGACAATGATATCATTTGGCTCTGTAGTTCGAATGAAAGTTGGAGGATCCTTCAAAATATTGTTTAAACATGGGATCCAGTCAATAATAGTTTCGAGGTACCCATTGATTAGGCAATAATAGTTTCGAGGTACCCATTGATTAGGTAGCGGTCATCTGCAAATCATAAGAAAACTAGTGTACTTCCCATATCAAAATTTTGAAGTTCAAGAACGATTTTTAATTTTGACACCTTTGGGAGGTGTGAAGCCTCTTTCTACCAGAGCATTGTATAGCCTAAAAAACCACTTGCACTAGGAGTCCACAAGAGTACTTTCGGAATTCCAAATTCTTCAGCAGCTTCAAGAGTGAAGGACATGGAACCATCAGAGACAATGAAGGTCACTGGAGGGATTTTGGAAGGGGAGTACTGTTATTGAGCCTGTAAAGTAAATTGCGAAATGGCACTAAGCACTTTTTTGAGGTGGAATCAGCTAGAGAAGGGATGTCATGAGTGACATCAGAATAATCTGTCCGAGGAAGGCCATCAGGTATAGCTTCAAACCGAAAGTCCGGCAAGCCATCCACGGAGTTGGACCCTCTGGATTTGAGTAATCTTTTATGGTGGTACTCCTGCAAGCCATCCAAGGTTATGTGGAAGTCTTTGAAATGTAGGAGTTTTGCTAGATTTAGCATTGGAGTTATGTGATCCTGAGCTGGGAACGGAATGCAAACAACATGAGGTTTCTCAGCTAGTTGATTGAAATCATTCTCCCTCAATCTGTGTATTCTTTTGGTTTCTCAGCTAGTTGATTGAAACCCATCTCCCTCAATCTGTGTATTCTTTTGATGAGGCAGCTTTTGGCAGGAAAAGGGGTATTGCCTCCCTCTTATAAGCAAGGCAAGCTGATTCTGACCCTGTGGAACTCAGAGACTTCTAGATGTCCTGCCGAACTTGCAACCTTTAAAAGGTAGGATACAGGATGTTTCCACATTCCACTTCAGAAATGCGAGAAATGTTAGGTAGTAGCCTGAATGCAATGCTTTTCTTTATCTGCATAACGTGTCCTATTGAGCTAGCTTTGGATTTGTGAATTGACCGTTGCGTTGCCTCATGGCTTAGCAATTACTGCTGGATTGAGCATGGCCAGGTTGAGGCTAGATTATGGGCACATCAGCACATGGACGTGAAGATGAACCACCTCGACAGACAACATGCGCTATGAAAAGTTGATGGCATGTCTGTTGGAAAACTTAGTTAAAAATATGATTAATTGGTATATTTCAGGATAAATTAAAAATAGATTCTATTTATTTTTAGGATTACAATTTTATTGAAATTTAATCTCCAACAAAAGCTCTTTGACATGAAATATTAACATGTTTAAAACAAAATATCTTATAGAATTCTTACTTGAAATATTTTGGTTAAAACCAAAACCTCTAAAAAAACTTTATTTATATAGAAAAGAAAAAATATCTAGGTGTTTATAAAATGATAAGTTGAAAAGAATTTTAACTTAAGTCTGATCTATGAAAAATTATTCTTGATTTATCCAGTCCATGAAAAGAAGAATTTGATTAGTTTTTCTAAAATTCTTTCAATGTTTTTGAGTTCAAAAATCACTTAATTTAAATAAGAAAAAAATCATATTTAATTTTGATATATTATGGGTAATCAAAGTTGGTAGAAAAAGTTCATCAACTTTTAGCTCCTAAAATTCTCAATAAAATGGAGCTGAAGAAAATTGTTTGGGTTTGGTTAATTCTGTATTTTTAGATTGAATTTGACACTCTTTCCTCACATCTTTCTTATTTTTCTGCAATGCTCTTCTAGTTTTAAACAATTATTTCCTTTTAAAATTGCTCTTAATCTACACTATAAAATTTCATAGTTTTACCAATGGCAATATTTTATTGGTATGTGATTCAAAATTCATCGATAATTTCTTTATCGACATCATCATCAATGGAATTAATCTGTTGACTTTCCTTTCATTGGTAATACTACTGTTCATCGCTACATCGGTCAGCAACATAAAATACATTTGTAGATGGTTTTATAGATGAAAATTGTGCCCCAAAAAAAAAAGTTTTCCGCTTGAAATATACCGATAGATTTAGCCTATCGGTAATAGTGTAATAAGGAGAAGGCACATATGTATTACCACTATATGATGCTATGTTCATGACCATTTCCCAAAGCTATTCATGATTCGTTTTGAGTTATGCATACTCCATCAATAGGTGGTCATATTTTTCATTGAGTTGAGTCATATATTGCTTCAAGGCCATGAACTCCTTAGATTAGGTGCTCAATAGTGATTGGGAGCTCCCAATTGTTGAAACACTATGGACCGCTTGCAAGTTCTCTGTCGTAGTGTGGGGAAAGCTTGTAAACCCGATTTTTATCGGGTCCACCAAACGATCAAACCTCCACCTACAAATCTGAATAGAATTTCGAATGGGTCAAAGGATCATCCTCATATCTCTCCTTTAATCAGCTATTATAGGTCTCCTGAAAATGAAAAAAGTAATTACCATATTCAATTTAATAAAAATAATAACTTATAAAATAAAATGGTTGAACAAACATACTATAAAGTGTTAAGCACAGTTGTCAACAAATTGTTGCGTCTCTTTTGGCGATCTTGACTTCGCATGTGCGTCTCCAAAAACAGCTTCATCGGGCTCGGTTCACATCCAAGAGACGTAGCCTATAATGAAAAAAAGATGATTAACAACAAATTAATTTAACAATATATTTCATTTAAATTAATCTTACCATCCGCTTCGCATGTGTAGCAAATGGAACAGAGCCGCTGGTGTGCATTGTCACCAAGCTATAAATTGGCCAATTCCGGTTGCCAACACCGGACTACGAGTATCGTGTGAACCGCTTAGATGTCACGTGCTTAAGACAGCACAATCATATATCTTCTGGGATGTATATCAGTTTAAAATCCCTCCAAACCACCACGTTGTTCCATTCTTGGAGACCCCTATCTCTCGTGTATATCAGTTTAAAATCCCTCCAAACCGCCACGTTGTTCCAGTCTTGGAGACCCCTATCTCTCGTAGTCTTTTTTGTCTTTTTTTGTGCTTCATACCAAAAATCATGCAACCTACTTCCATAGCGAGAAATTACATTTTGAAACATAAATTTTTGTCTAAAAAAAGCTTGTATTATTTTCAATGTTACCTAGTTACAACATGATTTTCCCACACCCTCCTCACAATAGTGTCTTGTGCACTGTCCCAATCAAATTTATCCTGTGTATAAATAATTAATTTTAAATAAAAATAATAATTTATTTATAATTATATTAATAATTTATTAAAAATAAATTGGAAATTAGAAATTAACACCAACCTTAAATCTATCCAACCATGCATCGATTTGAGGTATGC
>NW_011501851.1:5986-10583 GCF_000495115.2 Populus euphratica | reverse complement strand
TACCTAAATCCACAAACTTGCAAATATTGATAAAAGCCACAATCAATTGACTCCATCTATACTAATATTATATATAACATAACATCTATACATATAACATTCATACTAATTACAAGGTAAATTCAACATTAACAACATATTCAATCATTATATAAATACAAACAATAAAAAATATTCAAAAAATTAAAAAAAACCTCTAGATCAACAATTAAAATTAATGCAAATAATTAAACACAAATCATGCAATAATGTAATAAAATTACTAATTATTCCAAAATATTCAATTACTTATTCTAAGGTAAATTCAACATTAACAATTACAATTCAACAAATTATTCAATCATTATATAAATACAAATAATAAAAAATATTCAATAAATTCAAAAAAAAATCTAGACTAACAATTAAAATTAATGCAAATAATTAAACACAAATCATGTAATAATGTAATAAAATTACTAATTATTTCAACATATTCAATTACTTATTCTAAGGTAAATTCAACATTAACAATTATAATTCAATAAATTATTCAATTATTATGCCAATACAACAATAAAATAAATTGAATAAATTTTTTTAAATAAGAGGCAACATCGGTTGACGGCGTAGGTGGCATAGGTGCCTTTTATTCTAAGGATACGTCATCCTTAATAATGTGTTTATTTCAAGTCTTTATTTACATTATAAAAATACACTAAAACAAAAAACATAACAAAAGAAAATAGCTAAAAAAACCTTTAACGTAAAATAAAATAGAGGAAACACATAACTTTTAATTTCATAAAGATTTAGAAGAAAACTAGTTAGAGATTTCAGGTAAAAGTCCTGAAGAAATGAGAGGAAAAAAAATCAAAACTGAAAGGTGAAGAATGGAGAAGATAAAAAAATGAACTGAAAGGGTGGTCACAGGAATTTATAGCGTATTTTTACCAATGAAAATTAAAAATAATATTATTTTAATTTATTTTGTTGGTGAAGTTTCGAAAATCCATCGGTAATTTTTGAATTTCACACCAACATTTTGTATTACCCTCCATATTTTTCGCTATCTGTTGGTAATTCCGTCGGCAAAATTATGTGGTTAGAGATGCATTTAATGCATCGCTCTTTGAAATTCACACAGTTCGTCGGTGATGTTGTCGGTAATATTGACTCGTTAACAACATACCAACGGACTGGAATCCATCGGTATAGATGTCAGTGATAGTGACATTTCAAATAATTATTTTTTAACTCTCTATGAAATGCTGACAGATGTTTGTCTGTTGGTATGGTCGTCAGTGATAGTGGCATTTCAAGTAATTATTTTTCAACTCTGTAAAATGCCGACGGAAGTTTGTCCGTCGGTATAGATGTTAGTGATAGTAGCATTTTAAGTAATTATTTTTCAACTCTCTGTAAAATGCTGACGGAAGTTTGTCCGTCGGTATGGATGTCAGTGATAGTGGCATTTCAAGTAATTATTTTTCAACTCTCTATGAAATGCCGACGGACGTTTGTATGTCAGTATGGATATCAGTGATAATGGCATTTTAAGTAATTATTTTGATTGCTAAATTGTCCATTGCACAAAACAATAACAATAGTGCTTAAACAATACATAAACTTATAAAATAAATATTTCATGTTACAAAATATATCATCCATAATATATATTACATGAAAAAAAATGTTTTACCCAAGGCTTCATTCTGGTAGTTAATCTGAATTTTCTTCTTCTTCATCATCAATTGAATAGTCATCACCTTTATCATAATCTTTAATATGAATATCATCATTTTCATCAATGTTTTCTTGTCCGCTAGAGCTCAAAACAACATTTAACTCCTCTGCGTCAACATCAACAAAACTATTATCGGAAACATAAAAATTTGAATTTTCTTCCAAGTCAATCGAAGGAGTAACTCGATATGGTTCAACCAACTCACTAACTTGAAACACTTCATCTCGTACACTTGTGTCTTTGTTCTCATCATGAACAAGCTCGACTCAACCCTCGGGTTTTATTTTTAAAATGGATAACTAATCCACTCTTGATCGATCCTTTTTAAAACAAGGGGTGTATTAGTAATAAACTTGTTGACATTGCTTTGCAAAAACAAAGACATCGTTTACATTGCGGAGTCTAGATTTTAAGTTGATTTTGACCAGATCATAATGCGAATCAATTCTAATTCCTTTGTCAGTCGTGTCATACCAATAGCAATTGAATAAAAACACTCTATTTTGCTTATTATGATATTGCAATTCGACGACCTCTTCTAATTTACCATAGTAGCCAACTTTTAACTCACTGCTAGTCGATCCTTTAACACAAACACCGTTGTTGTATGTCTTTCTTCCATGCCTATATTCTTTAGTATGGAAAACATATTCATTGATAAAATACCCGTTATAGCACTTAACTTTTCATTTAGGGCTCAGACTTAGTGAAAACAATGACTTAGTAGCACTTCTTCTCATTTGATAAACCTTGTATATAATGTACATCAATGAACAGTAAACGAAAATCACATAATGACATGCGTTTAATAATTTTGCAATTGAGAATAAGTTTGTGATAATGCTTACATGTGTTATAAACCATCTTGTAAATTATTTATCTTGTAATTGAAAGATCTAGGATTCGGTCACTTGTGAGTTATTGGACAACAAATATTGTTGATGTTCCTTGTAAGTGTTAATAAGTGTATTATATTATAATATATAATTAATAGTATATTATTGACAAAGTTTAATTAGTATTACATATATATACACTTATTGAATAAAAGGTCTCAACTCATCACAATTAAATAGAACATAATTATGTGCTTGTTTAAACTTTATTTCTGACAAATATCTTCCTCTTATGGCATTTTTAGGTGTGGGTCGTCTAGGATTGAAGAATATTGATAAGTTCCCACTAAACACTTCACTGTTATCATCATGCTGTGGAATGCGATTGATTCTCCTTCTCAGATAAGGTTCAAAATAGTACGAGATCAATGTTGAGATCTCTTCAATAGTATAGGCTTCACATATCGAAGTCTTAACATGCATCTTATTCAACATGCACCTTGTTGTTAACCTTTTTCTTTAGATTGAACAAGTACCTGCATTGAATTAATCAAATATTTTCAATGAAGAAAAATGAAGAAAATACTTTTATATATAAATTACATTGCAACTGTAATATCTAATAGTTTGAATGGGTACATCCATCTATACTGGACCGGTCCTCCAACTTTTGAGTCAAACGGTAGATGTATGGGGAGATGCTCTATTGAGTCAAAAATTAATGGAGGGAATATCATCTCAAGTTTGGATAGTGTCTCGATGATATTTGTTTCAAGCCTCTCAATGTGATCAACATTTAACTTTTTAGAGCATGAATCTTTAAAGAAATGACTGATCTCCATGAGCGCATCCCATATCCCCTTTGGCAATAAATCCTGAAAAGCTAATGGAATGAGTGTTAGTATAAACACGTGGCAGTCATGACTCTTCATTCTATACAATCTGCATTCCTCCATATTAATCAGTCTTGATATGTTCGAGGTATGTCCATCTAGAAAATGCAGACTCTTAAGGCATTTATAGACTAGTAGTTATGTGTTTTTCTCTAACATGAAGCTTGCTCTTGGTTTTGGGACCCACGAATCATCACAAACCAACTTCATATTTTTATGGTTACAGAACAACGCTACATGCTACATCCAATCTAGCCTTGATATTGTCCTTTGTAAATTTTCTCAAACACGTTCTTTTTATGTGCATGACATCATGTTTATAGCGAAAAATATTGGTCTTTCAATATCTCAAAAGATACTTTGCTTTACCCAATTATAGGTCAAACCAAAATCAGGGAAATTTTACTTACCTGATTGAAGACTAAACACAATGTCACCGTACTCTGATACAACATCATGCAATTCTTCACCAAAAAGAAAGGAGGGAGAAACATCCTTTTCAACTCCACTAACAAAAAAATCTTTTTTTGTTCTTTCTGTAACTATGATTATGTGACAAGAAACGACGGTGACAGTAAAAAAACAAAGCTTTACCTCCGTTGGTTAGCGTGAATGACTTGTTGTTTTCCATGTAGTATGGATATGCTAGTTTCCCATGTGTGCTTCAACTAGATAGCACTCTATAAGCTGGAAAATCATTGATAGTCCACATCAAAGCTATCCTTTTAAGAAAATTTTGTTTCCTCGATATATCATTAATCAACGGTCAAAGATAAATATCTATATTCCGGCCCGGGCTGCTTGGACCTAGTATGAACATAAATAAAAACATGAACTCCAGCCTCATACACATCCCCGGTGGCAAGTTATAAACCGTTAGTATGACTGGTCAACAAGAATAAGAAGTAGTGACACAATCAAAAGATTAATATTTTCTCCCAAGTGCAGGAGTGTCGAAGTAATAAATAACCCGGCAAAACCAGGGTCGAATCATAGGGAGGTTAATTGTATAAATTATAGATAACAATAATACAATAACAACAGTAACAATAGTAGTAGTATTAGTAATAGTAGTAGTAGTAGTAGTAGTAGTAGTAGTAATAATAATAATAATAATAATAATAATAATAAAGAAAAAGAAG
>NW_011501851.1:0-5562 GCF_000495115.2 Populus euphratica | reverse complement strand
CATCTCTTTATCCTTGCTATTTAAGTTTTTCAAGTCATCAATCAATCCTTTCATTTATGTGATAGGCCTGCATTAAAAATAGACATTTACCACAAATTAAAGGTATCTTATATTATTAGATATATTATTATAAAATATGCTTTGGTTAAGGAGTTATTGATACTTTAAGTGCAAAATAATGATATAAAACCATGATAAAAATGCACTTTTAAGTACTAATCAGTACATCCATCTATACTGGACTAGTCCTCCAACTTTTGAGTCAAAAAATAATGGAGGGAATATCATCTCAAGTTTGCATAGTGTCTTGATGATATTCGTTTCAAGTCTCTTAATGACTGATTTCCATGAGTGTATCTTGTATACCCTTTGACAACAAATTATGAAAATGTAATGGGATGAGTGTTTGCATAAACACGTGGCAGTCATGACTCTTCATTCCATACAATCTGTATTCCTCTATAGTAACCAACCTTGATATGTTTGAGGCATGTCCATGCAAAAAATATAGACTCTTAAGTCATTTGTAAACTAGTAGTTGTGTGTTTTTCTCTAACACAAAACTTGCTTTTGGTTTTATGACCCATGACTTATCACAAACCAACTCTATATTTTTACGGTTATAGAACAAAGCTACATCCAATCTAGTCTTGACGTTGTCATTTGTCTCCCCTTTCACATCATGACAGTATTGAAAATGTTAATATACATGACGTCAAGGTTATGGCAGAGAAGATTAGTCTTCCAATAAAGAAGCTCTTAAAAGATACTTTGTTTTACCTAATTATAGGTCAAACTAAAACCAGGAAACTTCTGCTTACCTGATTGGAGATCAAACATAATGTCACCATACTCTGAGACAACATCATATAATTCTTCACCAAAAAGACGCGTGGGTGCAATATCCCTTTCAACTCTCCCAATAAAGAAATATTTTATGTTCCTTTTACACATGTGATTATGTGGTAAGAAACGATGATGACAGTAAAAAATAAAAAGCTTTACCTCCATTTGTTAGCGTGAATGCCTTATTGTTTTCCATGCAGTATGGACATGCTAGTTTTCCATACGTGCTCCAACCAAAAAGCATTCCATAGGCTGGAAAATCATTGATAGTCCACATTAAAGGCACCCTTATAAGGAAATTTTGATTCCTCGATATATCATAAATCAAAGCTCTAGAGGACCACAAGTGTGCCAACTCATCAATCAACAGTCAAAGAAAAACATCTATATTCCGGCCCGGGCTGCTCAGACCTGGTATGACCATAGATAAAAACATGAACTCTGGCCTCATACACATCCCTAGTGGCAAGTTATAAACTATGAGTATGATCGACCAACAAGAATAAGGAGCAACAAATGACCCGAATAGGTTGAATCCATCTATAAACAATCCAAGATGCACGTTCCTTAATTTAGCTGAAAAGTGAGGATGCACATTGTTAAAGTGTTTCCATGTTTCACTGTCAGAAAGATACACCATCACTCCATTAACCACATCATGTGTTCGGTGTCATGTTATGTGCTCAGCAGTCCTTGGTGACATGAATAACCTCTACAGTCTAAATGTGATTGGGAAGCATCTAATTTTTTTATATGTCATTACAATATTTCCCCTACCAGTTCTAGGTTTGTAACGAGAATGCCCGCATGTCATGCACTCGGTCATCTCAGCATTTTCAAAGTATTATAACATATAGAAGTTAGGGCACATGTCAATTTTCTGGTATCCTAAACTAAGGGGTTTCATCATGGACTTCGCTGCATAAAAGTTCCTTTTCAACCTGTTCTCTTTAGATAAAATACTTCTCACCCATTCAATAATCTTGTCATACCCGGCCTTACTCAACCTATGATCTAACGATGAACACTTATACTACGTTTGATAATTTACTGTGGTTCATGCAATCATCCCATAATAGTTCGTCAGAATCTTTCAACAAATCAAAAAACCTAGTTGCATCTGTATTAAGTTTTTCTTCTATAATTGGACATTGACTGACATTACCTTGATTCATTCTCATTACATCCATAATCATATTCTACCATATTCATGTAAGGATTATTGTTGTCATTTACTGTTTCATGCACGTTGCTAGCACTAGAAGTTGACCCAACCACCTTTTCTCTCATTCTCCTCTTAGTAACAAATACTTCTCCATGTACATGCCAACATTGATAATTCTCCACAAACCCTTTGTGTAGAAGATGCATCGTTACAATATCTGGATGCAAATACTTTTTATTTTAACACTTCCTGCATAGACACCTAATACCACCTCTGATAAAATTTATGGGAATCGATGTTGTGAAATTAATAAAACCCTAAACCCCATTACAATAATCCATCCTCTGCAATCCTTGAGGTGAATCTCAATACATCCATGAACGATCATCTATGACTTCTATTGAACCTTTATAAAATTATGATGACAACATGTATTAATTAACTATGTTAGGTAAATAAATTTGCAAAAATATTGATTTACCTTGAGATTATCCAACAAACTAATTACAACTTCTTATAAATATTAAATATTCATTATCAATTATCAACGTCCATACAAATTAATACATATATATCAATTTATGAAAATTACAACTCCACAATACCATTGATTTTAAAAATTAGAAATGGCCCATTAAACAAGCTATTAATTATTTCAAAACAACACATGTAATTCGGTAATTCAATAAAGTTTCAACAATTTACAAACAAATACAATTTTACAAAATCTAAAACAAACCATAACAACTATAAAATTATACATTCATACGCTACAAGTTTATTTGAGAAATAACAATAAAACATGTACATCTACTAACATAATACATATACTAAAAAAAACAATAAAATTCATATTTAAAAAGATAGAATTACTTAAAAAACTGATAAAAATCCATTGATAAATTAGAACACGAGAAGACTTCAAGAAATATGGCTTGTTGTGCTAAGAAGAGGGAGATTTTTTTAGGGGGCTGATTATTTGTAGTTGGAGAGAGTTGAGATGGGAAATAAGGAGAAATAGGAGAGGGAGAGTCGATAGAGATGGGATATATTAACTTTTTTCGACGGCTTCACTCAACCTTGATATGTTTGAGGCATGTCCATGCAAAAAATATAGACTCTTAAGTCATTTGTAAACTAGTAGTTGTGTGTTTTTCTCTAACATAAAACTTGCTTTTGGTTTTATGAACCATGACTCATCACAAACCAACTCTATATTTTTACGGTTATAGAACAAAGCTACATCCAATCTAGTCTTGACGTTGTCATTTGTCTCCCCTTTCACATCATGACAGTATTGAAAATGTTAATATACATGACGTCAAGGTTATGGCAGAGAAGATTAGTCTTCCAATAAAGAAGCTCTTAAAAGATACTTTGTTTTACCTAATTATAGGTCAAACTAAAACCAGGAAACTTCTGCTTACCTGATTGGAGATCAAACATAATGTCACCATACTCTGAGACAACATCATATAATTCTTCACCAAAAAGACGCGTGGGTGCAATATCCCTTTCAACTCTCCCAATAAAGAAATATTTTATGTTCCTTTTACACATGTGATTATGTGGTAAGAAACGATGATGACAGTAAAAAATAAAAAGCTTTACCTCCGTTTGTTAGCGTGAATGCCCTGTTGTTTTCCATGTAGTATGGACATGCTACTTTTCCATACGTGCTCCAACCAAAAAGCATTCCATAGGCTGGAAAATCATTGATAGTCCACATTAAAGGCACCCTTATAAGGAAATTTTGATTCCTCGACATATCATAAATCAAAGCTCTAGAGGACCACAACTGTGCCAACTCATCAATCAACAGTCAAAGAAAAACATCTATATTCCGGCCTGGGCTGCTCGGACCTGGTATGACCATAGATAAAAACATGAACTCTGGCCTCATACACATCCCTGATGGAAACTTATAAACTATGAGTATGATCGACCAACAAGAATAAGGAGCAACAAATGACCCGAATAGGTTGAATCTGTCTATAAACAATCCAAGATGCACGTTCCTTAATTTAGCTGAAAAGTGAGGATGCACATTGTTAAAGTGTTTCCACGTTTCACTGTCAGAAGGATGCACCATCACTCCATCAACCACATCATGTGATCGATGTCATGTTATGTGCTCAATAGTCCTTAGTGACATGAATAACCTCTACAGTCTAAATGTGATTGGGAAGCATCTAATTTTTTTATATGTCATTAGAGTATTTCCCCTACCAGTTCTAGGTTTGTAACGAGAATGCCCGCATGTCATGCACTCGGTCATCTCAGCATTTTTAAAGTATTATAACATATAGAAGTTAGGGCACATGTCAATTTTCTGGTATCCTAAACTAAGGGGTTTCATCATGGACTTCGCTGCATAAAAGTTCCTTTTCAACCTGTTCTCTTCAGATAAAATACTTCTCACCCATTCAATAATCTTGTCATACCCGGCCTTACTCAACCTATGATCTAACGGTGAACACTTATACTACGTTTGATAATTTACTGTGGTTCATGCAATCATCCCATAATAGTTCGTCAGAATCTTTCAACAAATCAAAAAACCTAGCTGCATCTGTATTAGGTTTTTCTTCTATAATTGGACATTGACTGACATTACCTTGATTCATTCTCATTACATCCATAACCATATTCCTGTAAGGATTACTGTTGTCATTTACCGCTTCATGCACGTTGCTAGCACTAGAAGTTGACCCAACCACCTTTTCTCTCATTCTTCTCTTAGTAACAAATACTTCTCCATGTGCATGCCAACATTGATAATTCTCCACAAACCCTTTGTGTAGAAGATGCATTGTTACAATATCTGGATGCAGATACTTTTTATTTTAACACTTTTTGCATAGACACCTAATACCACCTCTAATAAAATTTCTGGGAACATATGTTGTGAAATTAATAAAACCCTAAACCCCATTACAATAATCCATCCTCCGCAATCCTTGAAGTGAATCTCAATACATCCATGAACGATCATCTATGACTTCTATTGAACCTTTATAAAATTATGATGACAACATGTATTAATTAACTATGTTAGGTAAATAAATTTGCAAAAATATTGATTTACCTCGAGATTATCCAACAAACTAATTACAACTTCTCATAAATATTAAATATTCATTATCAATTATCAACGTCCATACAAATTAATACATATATATATCAATTTATGAAAATTACAACTCCACAATACCATTGATTTTAAAAATTAGAAATGGCTCATTAAACAAGCTATTAATTATTTCAAAACAACACATGAATTCGGTAATTCAATAAAGTTTCAATAATTTACAAACAAATACAATCTTACAAAATCTAAAACAAACCATAACAAGTATAAAATTATACATTCATACGCTACAAGTTTGTTTGAGAAATAACAATAAAACATGTACATATACTAACATAATACATATACTAAAAAAAACAATAAAATTCATATTTAAAAAGATAGAATTACTTAAAAAACTAATAAAAATCCATTGGTAAATTAGAACACTAGAAGACTTCAAGAAATATGGCTTGTTGTG
>NW_011501861.1:0-30727 GCF_000495115.2 Populus euphratica | reverse complement strand
CCGCTTTGGTCGGGAAGTGAGGTTGCAGCCTTGTAGGAGCAGCAGTGCAGTTACTGCAGTATGCAAAAGCAAGAAATCAACAGAGAAGAGGGAAAGATTGGAGGGGGAGTTCATGAAACTGAAAGACAAGATACCGATTGTAATTGTTTTGGTTAGGAACTTGAGTCTGCGAGGAGGAAGAGAAATTAGGGATTTGGTTTAGTTTACTTTAAGACTTCAGAGAAAAAAGAGCGTGGGTGTACTGTGCAGTTAATGAAAATGAACCGGGTTTAATTTTGAGTCTTTGACTTTGATCCGAAGCGGAACACATGGAATTTGACCGGAATTTCCGGATCAACCCGAGATTTTAAGCGAGGTAAAACTTGTTTCGTTTTTTTAACTGGTATGAGATGTTCTGGGAATTCCGGCCGAAACGGAATGGAATTAACAACTCTGACTCAAACTACGATAATTCTTGTTGTTGTTGTGGTTGTATTGTTGTTATGTATAACTTATACAATTAACCACCTTATGGATTGACCCCGGTCTTTCTGAGTTATTTATTACTTCTATACACTTGCACTTGGGAGAAGACATCAATCATTTTGTTGTGTCATGTTCCTTATTCCAATAGTGCCTATCATCTTTTCTTATCTTTTCCAGAGTTCTATCATCTTCATTTTGAGCAAACGTGGAGAGATAGATAAAGAAAAGTGGCAACACATATTTTACAAGTAATTCAACTTCATCTTCATCACCTTGGAGGCTGAATCTGAAAAGAGAGAGGGCTATTGATACAATCCAAGCAAGGTCAAATTTGGATTTTGATGTAAAATGTGCAGCTATCCACTTTTACGACTACAGTTATAATTCTCAATCCGATTGTTGGATCAAGCTAAAAGTTTACGTGGAGTCTCCTGACATGTTTTCCTATCTTGGGTTAAACTTTCAGATCAACCGGAGCTCGGGAAGGCATCTCAATATGGGTCAACAGAGGCTGTTTAATGTTTGCCGCACTTTGTGTGTGTGTGTTGATGAGATAATCTCCCTTCCATGGTTCTCTAATGAACTGAAAAATGACTTATCGAAGAACAACTGTCTTCATGGCATCATCCTTGTACTTCTCGTTCGCAAATCAATATTCGTTGGGTGGGGGTTTTCCGTTTCCAATAGTGCTGGTGCCTAGGTACAAGTTATCTTTGTGTCACACTCCTATCAAACCTAATTTACTTGGCTTTCCGGGAATTGGTGTCTTTACGTGTGGGTTGCTTGACCATGTGATCACGAGGTTCGCATCAGCTGTCCAAACAAAACCATATATGCATCAAGGGTCGAACCACCTCAAGTTAAAAGAGGATGCTCCTTTGGATAGGAAAGGTAAATCTAAAACTCAATCTCCTTGTGACAGAGATATTAAATCCTTTTCTTACAAGGATTCCTCATTCATCCTAATTACAACAAGAAAAGAAGACTTTAGAGTTAATTTTTACCTTCAAATCAGATATTAGAAATTCCTTTGGAAGGCAATTCATGACAATTCCTTTGGAAGGCAATTTATGATGGGTTTAGAAATTGATTCCCTATGTTAAAAGATAATAAAACCATTATTCTTGTTGATGCGAAGCTCGTGATCACATGGTCACGCAACCCACATGCAAAGACACCAATTTCCAGAAAAGCCAAGTAAATCAGGTTTGATAGGAATGTGACACAAAGATAACTTGTACCTAGGCATCAGCACTATTGGAAACGGAAACTCCCACCCAACAAATATTGATTCGAGAATGAGAAGTATAAGGATGATGCCACGAAGATAGTTGTTCTTCGATAAGTCATTTTCAGTTCTTTAGAGAACCAAGGAAGGGAGATTATCCCACCAACACAGAATAAGTGCAGCAAAGAAGTTTATTAATATGAAAATTGTGTTTTTTTACATGTTTGGTTGTCTCTAGTTATAGTGACTCTAGACTTAAAGAAACCCTAATGGACCCCCCTTAGGTAGACATATATGTAGCCCACTTATAATTGACCTAAATAAGTAATAATAACCCCAGGACTAAGAAGAAAATAATAAAAAGAATTAAAATCCGAAAATTACCATCCTAAACATGTTAGAATCAGATTTGTCACCAGTAAGAAGTCCCAAATAGACTAGGAAATCTGATTTGTTTCAGTAGGAATGTATTCTAAAGTCTTCTTTTCTTTTGTAGCTAGGATGAATAAGGAAACCTTGCAAGAAAAGGATTCTGAAATAATTATGAATTATTGCCACACTTGGAAACTATGTTGTAGTCCATTAAACATCCTTGTAGAATTAATATATTTTCAAAATAAGCTGCCACATCCTTTTAGGAAAAGAATCCTAGCCAAATAGAAAGTCCACAGGTCAAAAGGAAATAAATAACAAAATTCGTACAGCCTCTGTTGACCCGTATTGAGATGCCTTTTCGAACTCTGATTGACCTGAAATTTTAACCTAAGGTAATACAAGATGTTAGGAGACTCTACATAAAAGTTCAACTTGATCCAACGGTCAGATTGAGAATTATGATTGTTGCCATAAACCTGGATAGATGCACATTTTACATCAAAATCCGAATTTGACCTTGCTTGGATCGTATCACTTGTACCTGTTTCTCCAAAATAAATGTATGATGATGATTACCTAACATTCAAAACGGAATGTGAGCAAAGGAAGAGTGAAAATTCATGTGAGGACAATGGTGAGAGAAGACCATTAGATTCAGTTAAATCTAAATCTAAATCATTAATTAAATAAGTTGAGTGTGGAGGTGAAACCCAAGGTGTGAAGAAAGTAAACTTATGTGATGATAATAAAGTAAACTTATAAAGTAAACTTATGTGATGATAATAAAGTAGAAAAATTAAAGAAACAATCTAAATTTTATATAAAACAAGCTCAAATCATATATGTATTTTCACTAACATGCATCGATGAATTGTGTATAAGGAGGCTTATTTTAACACTAACAATATCGATTCTACTTCTCTGAATGTGGAGGCTACTTTTTGCATGAGTTTGATAATGTATTCCCTAAAGATACCCTTATTGGATTACCACCATTAGAAAGGATTGAACATCAGATTGACCTTAAACCCGGGACTTCGGTTCCTAACCATCCAACCTATAGAATAAATCTTGAGGAGACAAAAGAGCTTCATAGACAACTAGATGAGTTAATGAAATGGGACATGTTGGAGAATCGATCAACCACAACCATTATTGAATCCTTTCCACGCTGTGTTCTTGGTAATCCCAGTACAAAGTCCATGCTAACATCCATCCACAGTTGCTCTGGAATAGGCAACGCCATATACAGCCCATATGCATTCTCTTTACCCTTAGCTTTCTTGCAAATAGCACATCTCTCAATCACCTTGTGCACATCCATAACATCCATCCACAGTTCCTGTTCCATTTGTGGCTCATCTTCATTTTCAGTTTCAGCCTCATCTCCACTGATCAGCTCTCCATGATCCCCATGCAATATCATCACCCTTTTATTTGGACATTCTGAAGCAATGTGCCCATGTCCTAAGCACTTGAAGCACTTGATGTCCCGAGACCTCCTAGGATGTGGAGGTTCTGTCACCTTCTCCTTTCCCTTTTAAGAATCAGAACTAGTATTCCCCTTGCTAACTTCCACCTTCTCATCTTGTTTAGGTGTACTCCATGTTCGTGTAGGCGTAGATACAGCCCTTTTCGTGCTTGACGTAGTTACACTAGTTCGGACACCTCCTCGTTTCTGCTGCCTCTGTACTCGAGTTGTAAGCCCAATTTCTCCACCAAGGTAGTTGACGCAACATTAGTGCAACTTCCATTATCAATGATCATCCCACACACCTTATCTCGAATCTGACATCGAGTATGAAAGATGTTCTCACGTTGCTCAGCACTAACATCAACTTGTGCATTTAGAACCCGTTGCACAACCAACAAATCTCCCTTCACTGGTTCGAAATCCTCTTCCTGTTCCATTTGTGCCTCATCTTCATCTTCAGTTTCAGCCTCATCTCCACTGATCAGCTCTCCATGATCCCCATGCAATATCATTACCCTTTTATTTGGACATTCTGAAGCAATGTGCCCATGTCCTAAGCACTTGAAGCACTTGATGTCTCGTGACCTCCTTGGATGTGGAGGTTCTGTCACCTTCTCCTTTCCCTTTAAAGAATCAGAACTGGTATTCCCCTTGCTGACCTCCACCTTCTCATCTCGTTTAGGTGTGCTCCATGTTCGAGTAGGCGTAGATCTGTCCCTTGTCGTACTTGACGTAGTTACACTAGTTCGGACACCTCCTCGTTTCTGCTGCCTCTCTACACGACTTGCAAGCTTTATAACATCCTCAAGGAAGATGTACGGTTGCAATTCAACCACATTAGCTATATCCTTCCTCAACCCTCCAAGAAATCTAGCTATTGTTTGTTCTTGGGGTTCCATCAATTCACATCGAATCTGTAGCAACTCAAACTCTTTCACATACTCTTCCACGCTTAAAGATCCTTGTCGCAAAGTCTGAAGTCTGATGTATAGCTCTTGTTTATAGTAATCAGGAACAAATCTCTTCTTCATCACTCTTTTCATAGTTGCCCACGTTCTAATCTCCTCTTCTCCATCCCTTCTCCTCTGAATCTTTAAGTTTTCCCACCATAAAAGAGCATAATCTGTAAACTCAAGTGCTGCCACCTTGCACTTCCTTTCTTCAGAATATTCATACCATTCGAACACCTTTTCAACCTTCTGAATCCATTCCAAGTATTCCTCAGGTGAACTACTTCCTCGAAACGGTGGAATCTTAAGTTTGAGACCACTAGGAGGATTATTATTCTGTCTTCTTGGTCTGCCCCTGTCGTCGGCCTCATCATCCCCATTTGGATCTCCATCAGCTTCTACAAAATCATTTTGTGGCACCCTAAGTGCTTGCCTCTGCTGGGGTTGCAAATTATTTCTTTGCATCATTTGCATAAGGGTGTGCAACTGTTTACGAATTGCAGTCATTTCATCTCGAATCTCAGCATGAGATCGTTGTAAGCCCATAACCTATGCATGTTCTAAACTTAACCCTCTTATCTCCAGCCATAATTAAGTTTATCAATTGCAATTCCAGCAAGCCTTTCTTCTGTTTCTGGCTCTTGCCTTAGATCGCAACTGATGCTTTGATACCAGATGATGTGCCGTGAATGATTCGAAAATCGGCAACAATGAATCTGACGAAAATGGATGAAGGATGGGTCTGGTTGTGTTGTCTTTCTTTTGGTGTTTAGATTGGATTATAGTGATTTCATGGTAAATAAAATGCAGAATAGACTAGAGTGATACTTTTATAAGTCGATCTAAATCTGAATGGTTTCTTTATATTCTGATAATCACCAGTAACCTTTACCACCATAGGAGAATGGTCTGACATACCCGATGGCAAAAATCTCGCTTCTGAAAAGGGGAAGTTCAGATTCCATTTCTCATTGACAAGCACTCTATCTAGTTTCCGCATAATCAGATTCTCAGGACATTGATTCGACCAAGTATAATACAAGCCTGGATATCGAAGATCATCCACTTTCACTTCTTGAATACATGTTTCCAATCTGTCCATATGACCAACCCATGAAATAGACCCTCCTAACTTGTCTGATTGCTAGCGGATAGCATTAAAGTCGCCCATAAGAATCCATGGGCTGGACTCCCATCCATCACTGCGACTCACTATATCAGACCATAATGCCTCACATAAGGAAGCGTTATTATCGCTGTAAATAATTAAAGCATTGAAACAGATATTGGTAGCTAATATAGTGACAAAAACATGAATAACTTGGTTTGACATTTCGAAGACATCAACCTTCACCACATAAGCATTCCAACAAACCCAAATACGACCACGACAAGAGAAATCATAGTTATACAAGAAGGACCAATTACGTAGAAGAAGTTGAGAAACATTATCTTTATTCTTGTCTCTAACCCGAGTTTCAACCAGACCAAAAGGAGTCATCCTCTCTTGATGGATGAGCTGACGCAATGCTGAATGCTTTATGGGATCATTCAAACCTCTAACATTCCAACATCCAATAATCATAGGAAAATAGAGAAGAGTAAAAACAGCAACACAGAGATATTACCTCAATGTGCCCCCAGGCGAGGAGACAGGTTTCTTATTCTTCTTTGAAGAGGCTTTTGAACCCTTTTTCTTTTTCTCTAAAGAGTCTATAGCCTTAATAGCTAACTGATTAACAGTTTCTCTTTCGATGGAATTCAGAGTTTGTGGGCTTGTCAGGATTGGTGACGTCAACTCCTTATCAGTTCGTTCCCCATCTGTATCACCTCCCATTGCATCAATATCTACATTCAGCTCATGATTATTAATGGAAAGAACATGGTTCACGGTCGCACAATCAGATACATTAGAGATGACAAACCTTTGATCTAAAGCAGTACTTGTACCCCCCTGCTCCTGCTTCATGTCTCCTCGTGAACTCTTCAAAACAAGAGGAGAGGTTGGATTTTCATCTTCATAACAATCAGCATTGCTCACATCTGATGCAACTTCTCATTCATATTACAATCAGACATATTTGTACCAGATGTCGAACAACCATTCTCATTACAGCTACGCACTTTAGATGCCAAAGGAGCATTCTCACCATTCACAGAACCCTCATTTCGTTTAGGAACTACCTGCCATTGAAACTGATTCTGCTTCTGCTTCTTATCCGCAGATTTAGAGTTCGCATCTCCTACTTTCCTCTTACCCTCTGCCTCCACTGTAAGATTATCATCGTTATTAGTAGCACATATCGTTGTGGTGTGTCTAAAGACATTACAATTATTACACTTCGATGGTATCCATTCGTAATCCGCTGAAATTGTTATGAATAACCCACTTGGACAGTGAAGGTCGTATTCTTTAACCAGCGTCTTCGTAGCATCTATCTCAACACAAACTCTTGCGTAGCTAATCCTTTGATGCAATAATGTAGTATGATCAACATGAAGAAGAACCCCAATTGGGAGTGCCTCTTATCTCGTACAGACTAAAGGCTGTTTATTGTAAGGGTCTCGTGGATCGAATCACCTCTAAAGTTCGACATTGGACTTGTAGAACACTCTCGTATGCAGGACGAGTACAACTGATTAATTCAGTTTTATTTTCCATCCAAGTCTATTGGGCATCTCTCTTCCTCTTACCTGGGCAAGTCATAAAAAGTGTGGAGCAAATTATGAGATCCTTTCTTTGGTCAGGTTCAGATATGAGAACTACTGGGGCTAAAGTGGCTTGGGATCAGGTATGTCTTCCAAAAAAGGAGGGGGGGCTAGGAATAAAGAGGATAACAGAATGGAACAAAATTGCTTTGTTGAAACACATTTGGAACCTGTGCAATGACTCAGATGGCTCAATCTGGTCTACTTGGATCAGATGTAATCTGTTGCGAGGTAGGAATTTCTGGACAATCAAGACGCCACAGAATTGCTCTTGGGCATGGAGAAAGATTCTAAAGCTCAGATCCTTAGCATGGCCGAAGATGAAGTACATCATAGGGGATGGCAGGACAACTTCTCTATGGTTTGACAATTGACATCCTCACAGCCCGCTCACAGATTCTTACGGCGACAGATTCATCATAACTCAGAATGGAAAATTCCTACCACTCACGCTATTGGATGGCACCCCATTATAGAAGCTATTCCTTCCAATTCTAATCCTATGATAGGGCAAAATGATGAGATTGTTTGGCTGGATTCACCAAATCACAGATTCTCGATCAAAATAGCTTGGGAACAACTAAGATTTCATCATACGATGGTCGAATGGCATGACATTGTGTGGTTCAAGAATGCTGTTCCAAGACATTCGTTTCTTCTATGGGTGGTTGTCCAACAGAAACTCACAACTCAAGATAGACTTCATCGATTTGGTATACATGGTCCCAATAGATGCTCACTCTGTCTCCGCAACTACGAAGATCACAACCACTTGTTCTTTGAATGCTCCTATACTAAAGCGATCTGGTGGGATGTTTGTGACAGATGCAACATTCCAAGAATGACAAAAGGATGGGATGAATGGATTCGATGGGCCACTGTCACTTGGCATGGCAAAAGTTTTGTCAATTTTTCTCGTAAACTCAGTTTTGCAGCTACAGTGTATCATATCTGGCAAGAAAGGAATGCAAGGACCTTTGCTGGAATATCTAGAACTCAGAATTTGGTCTTTCATCAAATTGAATGTATCATCCGTGATAAGCTTGATTTGATGAGGAACGTTCTACCAACAGATGAAAATAAAAGAATCCAACGAGCATGGAGGGTTAATAACATAGATTCTTCATTTGATATTTAGCTGGTTGTATTGGTTTCCCTAACGAATCAAGTTAGGTCTTGAGTTTTCAGTTCGGTGGCTAGCATGTAGCCATATGTTGTTTTACGTTTCTGTTCTCATTGTAAATCTGGGGTATGCCCCTTATAATCTTTGTATCGTTTTCCTTTAATATATACGTCAACTTACCAAAAAAAAAAATTCTTTGAATCTCTCTTCCAATTCTCATTTGAAAATGGACACGACTCTTGAAAAATTGAAAAAGTATTTTTCCACTCTACCTCAGAATGTGATTACAAAAATTTACTGTGCTAGATGTGCAAGATTGAAGTTGTTAAGGAATCATTGAATTCCTGAAGATATTCGATGGCTGATTGAAGCAAAGGCCTGATTATGAGGTGAGTCATCTAATTCTTTCTTTTCACACATGCCGAGAATAAGTAAAAACACTTTTGCAAAGAAACATCATGTAAAACGACTAAAAGTCTGAATGCATAATGTCATTCTTTAGGAATGGTATTTATAAACCGTGAAGACAAAATACAATTCATTAAGGATGGCCTGATGATTAGTGCTGAAAAGTGCATTTTTATCATGGTTTTATATCATCATTTTGCACTTGAAGTATCAATAACTCCTTAACCAAAGCATGTTTTATAATAATATATCTAATAATATAAGATACCTTTAATTTGTGGTAAATATTCATTTTAAATGCAGGCCTATCATATAAATGAAAGGATTGATTGATGACTTTAAGAACTTAAATTGCAAGGATAAAGAGATGGCCAAACTTAGAAAAGAGATGTCGGTGCAATCCAAACCGGAACAGTGTTCGGTAATTAGGTCATATCTGGAGCTATATATCTCAGATTTAGTTCCAATTTATATGGATGGAAAGGTAAGACATAGGTCTACAACTTTCATATGGATCCCAAGATCTAAAAAGGCCATTTTCAAGTCCAAATTGTAGCAACAATAAAGAAGCCCGAATCTGTCTTCCAGCCCGAGCACTGTTCAGTATTTTGGCTATATCTTGAGTTCTAGAAGTCCAAATGAGCTGAATGTTTTACACAAGAAAGCTGAGACAATTACCTACAACTTTCATGTTTGCAACTGGCTCCAATTTTGACGTTATCAATGACGTTTTGGGCAGACAAGAGAAGAGAAGGATTGTCACCAAGTCAAAGTTGGCCACCCACTTATCAATTAGTCATCAAATCAATAGTTCCCAATTTTGGCCTATAAAAGGAAGCATTTGCCATGCATTTAGGCATCTTGGTTTCCAGATCAAGATCATGCTCTTCCTTTCTCTCTTTGTATTTTTTGTAATGTTTATGCTTTGCTTTCATTAATATTAAGTTTGTACCTTTCATTTCCTTTCATTTACTTAGTTAACTTTTATGTTCTTATTTTGTTTATCTATTTTGCTTTGTTTCATTATGTCTAGCTAAGTTAGTTATGTCAAGGTGAAAAGGTTACACTAATGGTGTAAGAATAAGTATAATGTACACTTAATATGGACTTTAATGTTTGATACTAACATGTTTTATATTTGTTATCTTGTTTACTCTTTAATACTTTGCTTGTTAAATGACTAATCTTGATTTATGTTGTATAACACTTGGTACAACAAATGCTTGGCACTTTCATAGCCCATAATGTATGGTATAACCGACACCTGAGTTATGAAAGGAACTTGATTTGTTGTTAACATAAGTTATAATCATAAATGCTTGACGAGATTTACAAGTATTAGCATTAATTGAATAAGATGACTAATGTAATCATGTTAACAATATATAATCTGATTGGAACCTCCTTTGTGTGTGGTTTCCAATTCAATAATAAGAGTTTATACTATACTTGTTTGATATACCATTAGTGGAACCTCTAACCTTGACATTTGTTATTATTATTGTTTAATCCTTACATTAATTTTCCATCTTCAAGTTCTCATCATCTTCTTCTTCTTCTCTTTCTTTATTATTATTATTATTACTACTACTACTACTACTACTACTACTACTACTACTACTACTACTACTACTATTATTATTATTATTATTATTATTATTGTTATTATTATTATTGTTGTATTATTGTTATTTATAATTTGTACAATTAACCTCCCTGTGGTTCGACCCCGGTCTTGCCGAGTTATTTATTACTTCGACACTCCTGCACTTGGGAGAAGACATCAATATTTTGGTCATGTCACCTGAGTAAGGAGTCTTTAGATAATCTTCTATTACCTCTTAAGACGCATTTTAGTGGAGATGTGCATCATGTAATTCATGATTTATGGCCCCATTTTTATAAAAAAACATGATCGACTTAGTCTCAGAAATCTGACTAAAAAAGACCCTGTTTATCAATTTTTAAGAAACCTAGATGAGAGGCCTATCCCCGACCTATAACCAAGGGAAGGTGTGAGCCACAATCATAACTACAATTTTAGTCTTAGTTTGTAAAAAAGTATGTCTTTTAGTTTTATTAATATAGCATAATATTTGAGTTTTGTTGTTTCTTATATTTGTTTAAGTGTGTTTTAGGTTTGTTAGTAGTCGTTGTTGCAGGTGATGTTTTCTATACTTTATCTTTCTACCTTAGAACATTGAAGACAATGTCTCATTTTGGTTGGGGGGAGAGGGTAGTAGTTGATATTAAAAAAAAACTAACTGTATTTTCTATTTCATAAACCATTTACAAACTATTGTTACTAAGATGATAGAGTGAGGAATTTTATTAACTCTTGAGACGTATCTTGGTTAACATTTTTCAATGGTTATTTGCAATATTCATAACAAGGTCTATCATAATACTTCTTGAACTATTCAAGTTTATAAACTCGTATTGTTATCACTTAATTTTGCTCATATACTCATTTAACATGTATTTTTAAACCTTAATTTTCACAGACACACTTTAACATATGATTGTGGGTTACACATTGGATTATTACATTAGTTATGTTCTTGTGTTAAAAGTAACTGATTAGTACTTAAAAGTGCATTTTTATCAAGGTTTTATATCATCATTTTGCACTTGAAGTATCAATAACTCCATAACTAAAGCATATTTTATAATAACGTATCTAATAATCATTATAGTACTCGAAGTATCAATCGATGACTAATTTTCCCGATGAATCTTTACTTTCTGTCTCGACAATGCCTTGGTTTGCTAATATTGTCAATTTTCTTGTTTTAGGACAATTGCCAGCTCATTAGAGTAACCAAGATAAAAGAAAGTTCTTGAACGAAGTGAAGAACTTTTATTGGGATGACCCTTATTTATTCAAATATTGTCCTGATCAAATATTTCGAAGATGCATTCCTGACATTAAGGTAAGTAGTGTCATTAAATTTTTTCATTTTGAGGCATGTGGGGGCAATTTCTCATTAAGAAAGACAACTGCAAAAACTTTACAAAGTGGATATTATTATCCCACCATGTTCAAGGACTCACATGCATTCTGCAAGACTTGTGAGAATTGTTAAAAGTTGGGATCTGTTTTAAAACATCACATGATGCCTTTAAATCCTATTCTTGTCATTAAGATCTTTGTCTGTTAGGGTATAGATTTCATGGGTCCATTTCCTCCATTATTTGGTTTCTTGTACATATTAGTCGTAGTAGATTAGGTTTCAAAATCGATAGAGACAATTCCAAGTTGAAACAATGATCATAAAACAGTGATAAATGTTTTGAAAAAAAAATATTTTGAGTCGATTTGGAATCCCTCGAGCCATAATAAGTGATGGTGGAACACATTTCTGCAACAAGCCATTTGAGTCTTTAATGAAGAAATATGAAATCACACATAAAGTTGCCACCCCTTATCACTCTTAGACAAGTGGATAAGTAGAGTTTGCTAATAGGGAGATCAAACGGATATTGGAGAAAATAGTGAACCCTAATAGGAAATACTGGTCTTTAAGACTTAATGATGCACTTTGGGCTTATCGAACTGCTTATAAAACATCATTAGGTATGTCACCTTATAGACTAATCTATGGAAAACCTTGTCACTTGCCTGTGGAACTTGAACATAAAGCTTATTGGGCTATTAAAGCTTTCAGTTCAAATCTGGATGATGCTAGTCAATTGTGAAAATTACAAATAAACGAGCTTGAGGAAATAAGAAATGATGCATATTAAAATTCAAGAATTCATAAAGCAAGAATCAAAGAGTTTCATGACAAGAATATTCTGAGAAAAACATTCAATGTTGGTCAAAAAGTCTTGCTTTATAATTCTCGACTATATTTTTTTCCTGGAAAATTAAGATCAAGATGGAGTGGTCTTTTTATTGTGAAACATGTGTATCCATATGGGGCCTGTGATATCAAGAATCCAAAGAATGGCAATGTTTTCAAGGTAAATGGACATCGTTTGAAAGTTTACTTTGACAATTTTTCAATTGAAAATGACTCTATTGAATTGGGTGATCCTGTATATAAAGATTGATTATTTTTTCTTTCATTTTTGTGTTTCTTTTTGAGTGATTTTTTGCTAGTTTCTCTCACCCCGTTCAAATGGCGGACAACGGTACTCTGTGACTTAAGTCGGTTCTTTCAGTTTCCCATAATAACTGATATATGTGTATATATTTGTGCAATTCTTTGAATCTCTCTTCCAATTCTCATTTGAAAATGCACACTACTCTTGAAAAATTGAAAAAGTATTTTCCCGCTCTGCCTCAGAATGAGATTACAAAAATTTACCGTGCTAGATGTGCAAGATTGAGATTGTTAATGAATCATGGAATTCCTAAAGATATTCGCTGGTTGATTGAAGTAAAGATCCGATTATCAGGTGAGTCCTCTAATTCCTTCATTTCACATATGCCTGGAATAGGTAAAAGCACTTTTTCAAAGAAACGTCGTGAAAAATGACTAAAAGTCTGTCATCGATGAGCTAGATGGACTTGTAATGCACAATGGCATTCTTTAGGAATGGTATCTATAAACCGTGAAGATAAAATACAATTCATTAAGGATGGCCTGAGTAAGGAGTCTTTAGATACTCTTCTATTAACTCTTGAGACGCATCCTAGTGGAGATGTGCATCGTGCAATTCATAATTTATGGCCCCACTTTCATAAAGAACATGATCGACTTAATCTTGGGAATCTAACTAAAAAAGACCTTGTTTGCCAGTTTTTAAGAAAACTGGATGGGAAGCCTATCCCCGACCCATAAAGGGTGTTTAAGCCGTTCTTGGATGTAAAACCAAGGGAAGATGTGAGCCACAATTATAACTACCTGTACATAGACATGCTTTTTCAAAAATAAATAAATAAATAGAGAGAGAGAGAGTGTGTGAGACTCCAGTTGGCCTACATATAGGTGGTATGATTGCCCTTTTAATTTCTCATCTATAAAATCCTCTCTTCCTTCCTTTCATTTTCACTCAACCCATACATTCATCAAATATAGAAGTGTGTAGAAATGGCAAGTTCCTCAAGTCATCACTTAAGAAATATTTGTGTTTTCTAGTCCTGGGAAAGAAAATGAGTTTTTAGAATCAGCAAATCATCTTGGTCAGGTGCTAGCTGAGAAAAAGATTCATTTAGTGTGTGGGGGAGGCAGTCTGGGGTTAATGGGAGATGTGTCAATAACTGCATTTTTAGGAAATAGTCAAGTTTTGGGGGTCGCCCCGAAGCTTTAGCACAAGGGGACATCATTGGAAAAATAATTTGAGAGGAACTTCAGGTCTCCACAATGTAGGCTCGAATGAATGCAATGTTTAACCATGCTAATGCCTTCATTGCTTTACCAAGTGGTTTAGGCACATTGGAAGAGATCTTTCAAATTTCCTTTTGAGCCCAACTACACATTCGCCATAAACCCATAGGTTTGTTAAATGTTAATGGTTATTATGATAAATTCTTGTCTTTTCTTGATCATGCTATGGAACAGGAATTTCTAACATCTTCTGCACAAAAAATCATAATCTCTGCTGCTACTGCTGAACAATTGATTGACCAACTGACACGACGAAAAGATTGATGTCTTCTCCCAAGTGCAGGAGTGTTGAAGAAATAAATAACCCGATGTCTTCTCTCAAGTGCAGGAGTGTCGAAGTAATAAATAACCCGGCAAGACCGGGGTCGAACCACAGGGAGGTTAATTGTACAAATTATAAATAACAATAATACAACAACAATAATAACAACAACAATAATAATAGTAATAACAATAATAATAATAATAATAATAATAATAATAAAGAAAAAGAAGGAGAAGGAGAAGAAAAATATAAGAACTTTGAGATGGAATATTAATGTAAGGATTAAACAATGATAATAACAAATGTCAAGGTTAGAGGATCCCCTAATGGTATGTCAAACAAGTATAGTATAAACTCTTATTATTAAATTGGAAACCACACATAAAGGAGGTTCCAATCTTGGTGTAAGAATAAGTATAATGTAAACTTAATATGGACTTTAATGTTTGATACTAACATGTTTCTTATTTGTTATCTTGTTCACTCTTTAATACTTTGCTTGTTAAATGACTAATGATTAGTACTTTCTCGTCAAGCATTCATGATTATAACTTATGTTAACAACAAATCAAGTTCCTTTCATAGCTCAAGTGTCGGTTATACCATACAGTATGGGCTATGAAAGTGCTAAGCATTTGTTATACCAAGTGTTATACAACATAAATCAAGATTAGTCATTTAACAAGCAAAGTATTAAAGTGACACGACTAAAAGATTGACGACTAAAAGATTGATGTCTTCTCCCAAGTGCAGGAGTGTCGAAGTAATAAATAACCCGGCAAGACCGGGGTCGAACCGTAGGGAGGTTAATTGTATAAATTATAAACAACAATAGTATAACAACAACAATAATAATAACAACAACAATAATAACAGTAATAACAATAATAACAACAATGACAATAACAATAATAACTATAATAATAGTAGTAGTAGTAGTAGTAGTAATAATAATAATAATAATAATAATAATAAAGAAAGAGAAGAAGAAGAAGATGATGAGAACTTGGAGATGGAAAATTAATGTAAGGATTAAACAATAATAATAACAAATGTCAAGGTTAGAGGTTCCACTAATGGTATGTCAAATAAGTATAATATAAACTCTTATTATTCAATTGGAAACCACACATAAAGGAGGTTCCAATCAATCCCAACCCAAGGAAGTTAACCTTAAACATTAGAACAAAAATTTTGTTTTCTTCCAAGAAAAGCCCCATAATTATGTGTTGATACATTGAGCACAAAAGAAAGGTTTATTAATATCTTGTTAAGAGGTATTGAGCAGATATATAAATTTAATGAGAGTTTGTTTATCTGGATAGATTAATGGAAGTTAAATGATGAATACCTTGCTTTGTGGAATTTGCAAATTGTTTTTCTATTTTACGCTTTGATTACTAGGGACTAGTAATAAGCTGGTTGGGGGGTGTGATTAGTACTTAAAAGTGCATTTTTATCATGGTTTTATATCATCATTTTGCACTTGAAGTATCAATAACTCCTTAACCAAAGCATGTTTTATAATAATATATCTAATAATATAAGATACCTTTAATTTGTGGTAAATGTCTATTTTTAATACAGGCCTATCACATAAATAAAAGGATTGATTGATGACTTGAAGAACTTAAATTGCAAGGATAAAGAGATGGCCAAACTTAGAAAAGAAATGTCGGTGCAATCCAAACCGGAACACTGTTCGGTAATTGGGTCATATCTAGAGCTATATATCTTCGATTTAGGTCCAATTTATATGGATGGAAAGGTAAGACATAGGCCTACAACTTTCATATGGAGCCCAAGATCTAAAAAGGCCATTATCAAGTCCAAATTGTAGCAACAACAAAGAAGCCCGAATCTGTCTTCCAGCCCGAGCACTGTTCTGTATTTTGGCCATATCTGGAGTTCTAGAAGTCCAAATGAGCTGAATGTTTTACACAAGAAAGCTGAGACAATTGCCTACAACTTTCATGTTTGCAACTGGCTCCAATTTTGACGTTATCAATGACGTTTTGGGCAGACCAGAGAAGATAAGGATTGTCAGCAAGTCAAAAGTTGGCCACCCACTTATCACTTAGTCATCAAATCAATAGTTCCCAATGTTGGCCTATAAAAGGAGGCATTTGCCATGCATTTAGGCATCTTGGTTTCCAGATCAAGATCATGCTCTGCCTTTCTCTCTGTGTATTTTTTGTAATGTTTATGCTGTGCTTTCATTAATATTAAGTTTATGCCTTTCATTTCCTTTCCTTTACTTAGTTAACTTTTATGTTCTTATTTTGTTTATCTATTTTGCTTTCTTTCATTATGTCTAGCTAAGTTAGTTATGTCAAGGTGAAAAGGTTACACTAATGGTGTAAGAATAAGTATAATGTAAACTTAATATGGACTTTAATGTTTGATACTAACATGTTTTATATTTGTTCTCTTGTTCACTCTTTAATACTTTGCTTGTTAAATGACTAATCTTGATTTATGTTGTATAACACGTGGTACAACAAATGCTTGGCACTTTCATAGCCCATAATGTATGGTATAACCGACACCTGAGCTATGAAAGTAACTTGATTTGTTGTTAACATAAGTCATAATCATGAATGCTTGACGAGATTTACAAGTATTAGCATTAATTGAATAAGATGACTAATGTAATCATGTTAACAATATATAATCTAATTGGAACCTCCTTTGTGTGTGGTTTCCAATTCAATAATAAGAGTTTATACTATACTTGTTTGATATACCATTAGTGGAACCTCTAACCTTGACATTTGTTATTATCATTGTTTAATCTTTACATTAATATTCCATCTCCAAGTTCTCATCATCATCTTCTCTTCTTCTTCTCTTTCTTTATTATTATTAGTATTAGTATTATTATTATTATTAGTATTATTAGTATTACTATTATTAGTATTATTAGTATTACTATTATTATTATTATTGTTGTTGTTGTTGTTGTTGTTATTGTTATTGTTATTGTTGTTGTATTATTGTTATTTATAATTTGTACAAATAACCTCCTTGTGGTTCGACCCCGGTCTTGCCGGGTTATTTATTACTTCGACACTCCTGCACTTGGGAGAAGACATCAATCTTTTAGTCGTGTCAATTAGTCATTTAACAAGCAAAGTATTAAAGAGTGAACAAGATAACAAATAAGAAACATGTTAGTATCAAACATTAAAGTCCATATTAAGTTTACATTATACTTATTCTTACACCATTAGTGTAACCTTTTCACCTTGACATAATAAACTTAGCTAGACATAATAAAAGAAAGAAAAATAGATAAACAAAATAAGAACATAAATAAGATAACAGTTAACAAAGGAAAGGAAGGGAATTAAAAGACATAAACTTGATATTAAGGAAAGCAAAGCATAAACAATACAAAAAATACAAAGAGAGAAAGCAAGAGCATGATCTTGATCTGTACACCAAGATGCCTAAATGCATGGCAAATGCCTCCTTTTATAAGCCAAAATTGGGAACTATTGATTTGATGACTAATTGATGAGTGGGTAGCCAACTCTTGACTTGGTGACAATCCTTATCTTCTTTTATCTGCCCAAAGCGTCATTGATAACGTCCAAATTGGAGCCATTCGAAAACATGAAAGTTGTAGGTAATGGTCTCAGCTTTCTTGTGTAAAAAATTCAGCTCATTTGGACTTCTAGAACTCTAGATATGGCCAAAAAACGGAACAGTGCTCGGGTTGGAGGACAGCTTCGGGCTTCTTTGTTGTTGCAAGAATTTGGACTTGAAAATGGCCTTTTTAGATCTTGGGATCCATATGAAAGTTGTAGGCCTATATCTTACCTTTCCATCCATATAAAGTAGACCTAAATCTATGATCTATAGCTCAAGATATGACCCAATTACCGAACAGTGTTCCGGTTTGGATTGCACCGACATCTCTTTTCTAATTTTGGTCATCTCTCTACCCTTACAATTTAAGTTCTTAAAGTCATCAATCAATCCTTTCATTTATGTGATAGGCCTGCATTAAAAATGAATATTTACCACAAATTAAAGGTATCTTATATTATTAGATATATTATTATAAAACATGCTTTCGTTAAGGAGTTATTGATACTTCAAGTGCAAAATGATGATGTAAAACCATGATAAAAATGCACTTTTAAGTACTAATCACACTCCCCAACCAGCTTATTACTAGTCCCTAGTAATCAAAGCGTTAAAATAGAAAAACAATTTGCAAATTCCACAAAGCAAGGTATTCATCATTTAACTTCCATTAATGTATCTAGATAAACAAACTCTCATTAAATTTATATACCTGCTCAATACCTCTTAACAAGATATTCATAAACCTTTCTTTTGTGCTCAATGTATCAACACATAATTATGGGGCTTTTCTTGGAAGAAAACAAAATTTTTGTTCTAATGTTTAAGGTTAACTTCCTTGGGTTGGGATTATTATTTTTGTCTTTTTTTTTTCTTCTTGTTTTTTTTTTAAATATATATACATATAATTTAAAAAACATCATGCATCTTTAACCCATGTAACGAGCTTTCCGCTAATGACTCCCAAACCAATTGGTCTTAGGGCATTAGGTGTTAAGACACCCTTACGATCTTAGTAACTCGGGTTGCAGATACTGTAGGGCATTAGGTGTTAAGACACCCCTACGAGCTTAGTAACTCGGGTCGCAGATACTGATATATAGATAGTGCAATGTTTGATTTCCTTAAGCTTTTCTCTTCAACCCATGTAACAAGCGTTGGGCTAATAGCTCCCAAGTCAGTTGACTTTAGGGTCTTAGGTGTTAAAACACCCCTTCGGGCTTAATTGCTTAGGTTAGGGAGGCTACGAAACCAAACTTATCTATATTTTTATTATTATCATTTTTTTTCTTTTTTTTTCTTTTTTTTTAATTATATACAATCCCTTTCCCTTAGTTGTTACCTTTAACAAAAGAACATAAGTAATGTAATAATCCAATATGCAACCCACAATCATATGTTAAAGTGTGTGTGTGTAAATTAAAGTTTAAGAATACATGTTAAATAAGTATATGAGCAGAATTAAGTGATAACAATGCGAGAGTTTGTAAACCTGAATATTTCAAGAAGTATTATAATAGACCTTGTTAAGAATGGTTACTAAGATGCGTCTCAAGAGTCACTTTAACAAAAGAGCTCCTTTACTCTGTCATCCTAGTAACAACAATTATGCACATGCTTTATGAAATGAAAAATAATTTTT
Organism: Populus euphratica; assembly: GCF_000495115.2. Taxonomy (NCBI): domain Eukaryota; kingdom Viridiplantae; phylum Streptophyta; class Magnoliopsida; order Malpighiales; family Salicaceae; genus Populus; species Populus euphratica. The sequence goes on along the minus strand of NW_011501861.1, from coordinate 11,158 downwards.
TTTATCAACTACTAGCCTCTCCCCCCAACCAAAACAAGACATTGTCCTCAATGTTCTGAGGTAGAAAGATAGAGTATAGAAGATATCACCTAAAATAATGAACACTAACAAACCTGAAACACACTGAAACAAAAATAAGAAATAACAAAACACAATAATAAAACCAAAAGACACAAAAATTCACAAATGAAGGCTTAAATCCAATCTAAGCTTTTTACGGCTTTTCTTAGTTGACCAATTTATACGACTCATGGAAGGATCAATTATAGGAATGAAGGATTGTAGTTGGTCAATTAATTGTTCAGCAGTAGCAGCAGAGATTATGATTTGTCATGCAGAAGATGTTAGAAATTCTTGTTCCATAGCATGATCAAGAAAAGACAACAACTTATTATAATAACCATTAACATTTAACAAACCTATGGGTTTATAGTGAATGTGCAGTTGGGCCCAAGAGAAAATATGAAAGATCTCTTCCAATGTGCCTAAACCACCTGGTAAAGCAATGAAGGCATCAACATGGTTAAACATTGCATTCATTCGAGCTGACATGGTGGAGACCTGAAGTTCTTCTCCAATTATTTTTCCAATGATGTCCCCTTTTGCTAAAGCTGCAGGGACAACCGCCAAAACTTGATTACCTCCTAAAAATGCAGCTATTGACACACCTCCTATTAACCCTAGACTGCCTCCCCCATACATTAAATGAATCTTTCTCTCAGCTAGCACCTGACCAAGATGATTTGCTGATTCTAAAAACTCTTTTTCTTTCCCAAGACTAGATCCATCGAAAACACAAATATTTCTTATATGATGACTTGAGGAACTTGCCATTTCTACACACTTCTGTATTTGTTGAATGTATGGGTTGAGTAGAAATGAAAGGAAGGAAGAGAGGGTTTTATAGATGAGAAATTAGAAAGACAATCATAACACCTATATATAGGCCAACTAGAGTCTCACACTCTCTCTCTCTCTCTCTTTATTTATTTATTTATTTACTTTTGAAAAAGCATGTGTATGTATAAGTAGTTGTGATTGTGGCTCACATCTTCCCTTGGTTTTACGTTCAAGAACGGCTTAAATGCCCTCTATGGGTCGAGGATAGGCTTCCCATCCAGTTTTCTTAAAACTGGCAAACAGGGTCTTTTTTAGTCAGATTCCCAAAACTAAGTCGATCATGTTCTTTATTAAATATTGGCCATAAAACATGAATTGCACGATGCACATCTCCACTAGGATGCGTCTCAAGAGTCAATTGAAGATTATCTAAAGACTCCTTACTCAGGGCATCCTTAATGAATTGTATTTTATCTTCACGGTTTATAGATATCATTCCTAAAGAACGACATTGTGTATTACAAGTCCATCTAGCACATCGATGACAGACTTTCAGTCGTTTTGCACGATGTTTCTTTGCAAAAGTGCTTTTACCTATTCCAGGCATGTGTGAAATGAAGGAGTTAGAGGACTCACCTGATAATCGGACCTTTGCTTCAATCAACCAGCGAATATCTTCAGGAATTCCATGATTCATTAACAATCTCAATCTTGCACATCTAGCACGATAAATTTTTGTAATTGCATTGTGAGGTAGAGCGGGAAAATACTTTTTCAATTTTTCAAGATTAGTGTCCATTTTCAAATGAGAATTGGAAGAAAGATTCAAAGAATTGCACAAATATATACACATATATCAGTTATTGTGGGAAACTGAAAGAACCGACTTAAGTCACGGAGTACCGTTGTCCGCCATTTGACTGGGGTGAAAGAAACTTTCAAAAATCACTCAAAAAGAAACACAAAAACAATGTAAGACAAACAAAATAATCAACCTTTATCTACAAGATCATTCAAACCAGTTGATTCATTTTCACTAGGAAAATTATCAAAGTAAGCTTTCAAACGATGTCCATTTTCCTTAAAAACATTGTCATTCATTGAATTCTCCATATCACAGGCCCCATATGGATTGCTCCATCTTGATCTTAGCTCTCTAGGGAATGCATAGAGTTGAGAATTATAAAACAAAACTTTTTGACCAGTATCAACTTTTTGACAATTTTCACAAGTTTTGCAGAATGCATGCGTGTCCTTAAACATGATGGGCCAATAAAATCCATTTTGAAAGATTTTTATAGCTGTCTTTTTTTACGAGAAATAACTTCCACATGCTTCACAATGACAAAGTTTAATGACACTACTTACCTCATTGTCGGGAATGAATCTTTGAAATATTTGATCAGGACAATATTTGAATAAGTTAGGGTCATCACAATAAAAGTTCTTCACTTCCTTCAAAAACTTTTCTTTGTCTTGGGTACTCCAATCAGCTGGCAAATCTCTTAAAGCAAGAAAATTGATATTTTTATCATACCAAGGCATTGGACTAAGACAAATTAAGGATTCGTTAGGAAAGTAATCATTGATTGATGTGATATCAGATGTCGAATTTGTTGTCATTGTTGACAAAAGATTTTGATGAGAAAATATGGTGTAATTCACAAGGTCAGTACTCCCTATCACCCACAGACTAGTGGCCAAGCTGAGTTGGCAAATAGGGAGATCAAGAACATTTTAGAGAAAACAGTCAATCCAAACCGTAAAGATTGGTCCCTACGACTAGTTGATGCTTTGTGGGCATATCGCACTGCTGATAAGACCTCTTTAGGAATGTCTCCTTATAGGCTAGTTTATGGAAAGCCTTGTCATCTCTCTGTTGAGATTGAGCACCGTGCATATTGGGCCATTCGGCAATTCAATGACAATGAAAATGAGGTTGGCAAAAATAGAAAGCTTCAATTGGATGAATTAGAGGAGCTAAGAAATGATGCATTTGAAAATGCAAAAATTTCAAAACATAAGATGAAAACTTTGCATGATAAACATATTCTTAGAAAATCCTTTCATGTTGGTCAAAAGGTTCTCTTGTATAATTCACGATTAAATCTCTTTCCTGGGAAGTTGAGGACAAAATGGATTGGTCCATTTGTGATTAAATCCATCTCTGAGCATGGTGCATTTGAGGTAGAAAATCCCAAGAATGGAAATATTTTCAAAGTAAATGGTCATCGATTGAAACTTTATCTTGAAAATGTTGTGGCTGAAGTTGAGACATTGGATCTTGAAGATCCAATACCATTGTAGTATCAAAAGTAATGAGTTTTTATTTTTATTTTTATTTTCATTTTCATTTTTTTCTTGTTTCTTCCATCTCTTATATTTTCTTGTTCATGCATTCGGGATAATGCATTATTTTAAGTTGGGGGGGTGTGAGGTTCTTTATTTTCAAAAAAAAAAAACATCAATGTTTTCTTTTATGTTTTCTTTTAGTTGTGATATGCAGGTTAAAAAAATCAAGCAAGAAGTTAGCTCATGCCCAATTCAATCAGACATTCATCCTTGAAAACAGAAGGGGAGTAACAATTTTCTAATCTTTATACTTTTCTTCTCTTTCTCTTTTACATTGAGGATAATGTAAAACTTAATTTTCGATATTTCATTATGTTGAATGCTTGAGATAACCATGCTTGTTAAAAAAAAAAAAAATACTTGCATTGGTATGTGAATGAGACTTGTTTAGGATCATCATTACCTTTTTGGGTTCATTATTGTGTTGAACATTGCATGCTTTAATTTGGGATAGATAATATCTTATAAAGCAAGATATAGCATACTTTTTTTTAAGATTACTGAAGTACATTTTTCCTTGTAAAAGTTGTGTGAGTTGTGTGAATATGCATGAAAGATGAGTATGATGCTTTACTTGTGATTATCCCTTTTGATCTAGTCCTAAACAAGGTTTAAGTAAATAGAGTAATAATCATTACATAAATAAATAAATAAATAAATGTGTACAAAGTTCTATCTACTCCAATGTTTTGAGTTGCTCAGTAACTAGGGGTATTCATCACAAATGTTTATCTTTACGTCAAACGACAGCTTGAAATATGAGTATGCAAAGCACTTTAAGTTTATGACTTTGTGAGTAACCGGGTGCATTCATCACAAATGTTTGTATTCGCGTCAAAAGGGAAGTGACAACTTAAAGACAAAGAATAAATCATATCTTCAAAAAAAAAAAGAAAAAAAGAAAAAGAAAAAAATATATATATATAGATATTTCTCTAGTTTGCTACCTTGTTTGTGTTGGTGAGAAGGGAAGATTAGAAGTTGAGTTTTCATATGAATCAATTATGTTGGTTGCACGATAAATATGACTGAATTTGGAAATTTTGTATGGATGTTTGATTTAGAGAATGTGAGTATGCTTATTTTTCTTTATTTGCGATTGTGTACACTAAGTTAAAGATACCAATGTTTGCATGATAGGTCCTTCAAGTGTGATGAATCGAGCATTATGGTTGTTATTATTATTATTTTTATTTTAAAGGTTTTATGTTTTGTTTTGCTTGAGGACTAGCAAAATCTAAGTTGGGGGGTGTGATTGTGCATCAAAAGTGTCATTAAGTCTCTTATTTTACATATGTATTTATTGTTTTTATTTGGTTGTTTTTATAATAATTGATGTGTTTTTTAGTAATGAAGTTTGTTTTAATGTTTTGATAGGTTTTTGGAGCTTAAATGAATTAATTCAGAAAATTCAATGTCGAAATTCAGAACAAAGAATTGAAGAGACATTTAGTTGAAGATTGAAGCAAATCTTGGTTCAAATAAGCACTCCAAATTTGTCCCAAAAATCAATTCTATTCCAATTCTAGAAAAGAATATCATATGATTTATTTCAAGCCCAAACTTGCCTTATGTTGTGTGCAAACTTCAACCATTAAACACTCAAGGTTTCAATGTCAATCTTAGCCCAAATAATAAGTACATTTGTATACTTATTTGATGCTCAAATTCAGCCCTAAATCAGCCCCAAATCAGCCCTAAATCAACCCCAAATCAACCTTCAAACTAACCCAAACACAATCCATGATCTTACATTTCCACACAACAAATAACAATTGATTTATGTTGGGTAATCCATTGATCCAAGAAGGCAAGCACATGGATGGAAAGCTGGAGGGGATATTTTAACATTATTTTGGGTCAAAAAGAAGAAGGAGACACCTCATAAATGAGGAAGAAAAACGTGCACCAAAATAGTTGTAAAGTTGTCTTGATTTGATTTTTCAGAACACCTTTTGGTGTTTTGCCCATAACTGTTGACTCAGGTGTCTAAATGAGCTGTTCTTTAATGATCTGGAAAGGTGACAGAATTGCCTATAAATATGTCTCTAATAGACTTCTCCAAAAAAAGCTTCTAAGGGGGTCGAATTGCTGTCCAAAGTTAGAGTCAGATTTGTGTCCGAATTTTTTCTGAAATTGTATTGTGTTCTTCTTTATAGATTTCGGTTCTTTAGTTTGTAAAACTTATTATTTCAGTTGGATTCAAGTTCTTTCATGTTTATTGAAGTGTTCTTATATATAATCATGGTTGGCTAAACTCTTTCTTGGATCCAAATCAAGGATAATGGTGATTGAGGTGAGTTCTTTAGGATATGAATGAATCTTAATGTTTATCTACTTATTTTCTTCATGAATGATTTATTATTGTAAAGAAATTTTAGAAATCATTTAGGTAATGTTATAATCTTGAATTTTTATGCACAAACTTTAGTTTTGGTATAGAGATTGCTTGATTCAATGTCTTACTTAATATGAAAGTACTAATAATCAATCTTTATCTTTCTAATCTTCATTATAATATCTTCCGATCTAATATCACCATCATTGATATTAGGTTGAGTTATCTTATATATGTTGAAGAAATCACCATTAAAATTGATTTGGACCAAGGCTTACTTTTTCTTGTCATTTAAAATCTATTTACACTTTTCTATCTTTGAAAACAAATCCATCAATTATTTTCAACCAAGTTATTGTTAATTTAATTTCTCTTGAGTTTTTTTTGTTACCTAGCTTAATTTCCAGATCTAGCTCTTTGTGGATATGACCTCGATCTTACCGAGTTAATTGCTACATCGCACACTCGTGCACTTGTGAGTTAAAATAAGCCGATCATAAAAAGCGGTCAAGCAAGTATAAGGAGGTGCATATCCATGAGAATTTTGGAAATTGTGGTGTGCTTGGAGGTGGAGCATAAGGAGGTGCATATCCATGATAATTTTGGAAATTATAGTGTGCTTGAAACGGTGGTTGTGAAGTTTGTGCATTGTTGTTCTCACTCTTCCAACTGAAATTTGGGTGATTTCTCCAACCAGGGTTGTATGTTTGGGAGTATGAGTTGTGGTTGGCCCTTTGGAAACTGTTTAAAGCATGGGCTTGTTCATGGAGACATTCCTTAAAAGAAGGCAAGGTTGGACAATCGTTGGTTGAGTGTTCATTTGTTTCATAGATTTGACACACAATGTTTTCAACAGATTTTAATTGACCACTCTTTTTCAATTCTAGTGCCTCGACTTTTCTAGCTAAAGATGCAAACTTGGCTTGAAGGACATGATCTTCCCTAAGGTTGTACATACCTCCACTAGATGTATGAGGTTGAGTTTTACTCGGTGCCTCATAAGTACCCGCGGTGTCCCAATTTTGAGCATTTTCAGCTAATAAGTCTAAGTACTCCATTGCACATCAATTCAACCATTTGCCTATCTTTAGGTGTTAACCCTTCATAAAAATGTGAAATCAATCTCCATGTTTCAAAACCATGATGAGGGCAAGTACTAAGCAAGTCTCGATACCTATCCCAACATTGGTAAAATGTTTCTCCTGGTTTTTGAGTGAAAGTGGTGATTCGTCTTTTGAAAGAGTTTGTTCTACGAGATGGTAAAAACTTCTTTAAAAACTATTGTTGCATTTTATCCCAAGCACGAATGGATCCTGGTTTTAAGTTTTGTAACCATGTTTTAGCTTTATCTTTTAATGAAAAAGGAAAAAACTTTAATCTGATGGTGTTCATGCTAGAATTTAAATTATTATATGTGTTGCAGACCTCCTCAAATTCCCTTAAATGCAAATATGGATTTTCCAATTATAAGCCATGAAAAGAAGGTAAAAGTTGAATAATACCTGGTTTAAAATTAAAATGAGATGCATCGGGAGGAAAAACTATGCATGATGGTGCACTTGTTCTTGTGGGATTCATGTGGTCTCTAAGTGTTCTAGCACGGTTATTCTCATTATTCTCATTATGAAGTGATTGATTATTTTCTTCGGCCATATTTTCTGAAAATGATGAGGATACCCTACAAAGTCTACCACTTGATGTACATGACCACACTCTCATGCACGTGTAGGAATAGAATAAAAGGAAGAAGAAAACAAATGAAGAAGAAACAAGGTTATAAACAAGAAAAAAAGAAAAGTGAAAAGAGAAAATAAAATAAATACAATAATTTGTACAAGAACTTACCTCCCCGGCAACGGCGCCAAAAACTTGACACTACTTAAAGATTGATGTCTTCTTCCAAGTGCAGGAGTGTCGAAGTAATAAATAACCCGGCAAGACCGGGGTCGAACCGTAGGGAGGTTAATTGTATAAATTATAAACGACAATAGTATAACAACAACAATAATAATAACAACAACAATAATAATAGTAATAACAATAATAACTATAATAGTAGTAGTAGTAGTAGTAATAATAATAATAATAATAAAGAAAGAGAAGAAGAAGAAGATGATGAGAACTTGGAGATGGAAAATTAATGTAAGGATTAAACAATAATAATAACAAATGTCAAGGTTACAGGTTCCACTAATGGTATGTCAAACAAGTATAATATAAACTCTTATTATTCAATTGGAAACCACACATAAAGGAGGTTCCAATCAGATTATAGATTGTTAACATGATTACATTAGTCATCTTATTCAATTAATGCTAATACTTGTAAATCTCGTCAAGCATTCATGATTATAAGTTATGTTAACAACAAATCAAGTTTCTTTCATAGCTCAGGTGTCGGTTATACCATACATTATGGGCTATGAAAGTGCCAAGCATTTGTTGTACCAAGTGTTATACAACATAAATCAAGATTAGTCATTTAACAAGCAAAGTATTAAAGAGTGAACAAGATAACAAATACAAAACATGTTAGTATCAAACATTAAAGTCCATATTAAGTTTACATTATACTTATTATTACACCATTAGTGTAACCTTTTCACCTTGACATAATAAACTTAGCTAGACATAATAAAAGAAAGAAAAATAGATAAACAAAATAAGAACATAAATAAGATAAGAGTTACCAAAGGAAAGGAAGGGAATTGAAGAACATAAATAAGATAAGAGTTAACTAAGTAAAGGAAAGGAAATGAAAGACATAAACTTGATATTAAGGAAAGCAAAGCATAAACAATACAAAAAATACAAAGAGAGAAAGCAAGAGCATGATCTTGATCTGTACACCAAGATGCCTAAATGCATGGCAAATGCCTCCTTTTATAGGCCAAAATTGGGAACTGTTGATTTGATGACTAATTGATGAGTGGGTAGCCAACTCTTGACTTGGTGACAATCCTTATCTTCTCCTGTCTGCCCAAAATGTCATTGATAATGTCAAAATTGGAGCCATTCGACACATGAAAGTTGTAGGTAATGGTCTCAGCTTTCTTGTGTAAAAACTTCAGCTCATTTGGACTTCTAGAACTCCCGATATGGCCAAAAAATTGAACAGTGGTCGGGCTGGAGGACAGCTTCGGGCTTCTTTGTTGTGCCAAGAATTTGGACTTGCAAATGGCATTTTCAGATCTTGGGCTCCATATGAAAGTTGTAGGCCTATGTCTTACCTTTCCATCCATATAAAGTAAACCTAAATCGGAGATCTATAACTCAAGATATGACCCAATTACCCAACAGTGTTCCGGTTTGGATTGCACCGACATCTCTTTTCTAATTTTGCTCATCTCTCTGCCCTTGCAATTTAAGTTCTTAAAGTGATCAATCAATCCTTTCATTTATGTGATAGGCCTGCATTTAAAATGAATATTTACCACAAATTAAAGGTATCTTATATTATTAGATATATTATTATAAAACATGCTTTAGTTAAGGAGTTATTGATACTTCAAGTGCAAAATGATGATGTAAAACCATGATAAAAATGCATACTTCAAGTGCAAAATGATGATATAAAACCATGATAAAAATGCACTTTTAAGTACTAATCACACTCCCCAACCAGCTTATTACTAGTCCCTAGTAATCAAAGCGTAAAATAGAAAAACAATTTGCAAATTCCACAAAGCAAGGTATTCATCATTTAACTTCCATTAATCTATCTAGATAAACAAACTCTCATTAAATTTATATACCTACTCAATACCTCTTAACAAGATATTCATAAACCTTTCTTTTGTGCTCAATGTATCAACATATAATTATGGGGCTTTTCTTAGAAGAAAACAAAATTTTTGTTCTAATGTTTAAGGTTAACTTCCTTGGGTTAGGATTATTATTTTTTCTTCTTTTTTTTTAATATATATACATATAATTTAAAACACCATGCATCTTTAACCCATGTAACGAGCTTTCAGCTAATGAATCCCAGACCAGTTGGTCTTAGGGCATTTGGTGTTAAGACACCCCTATGAGCTTAGTAACTCGGGTCATAGATACTGATATGTAGATAGTGCAATGTTTGATTCCCTTAAGCTTTTCTCCTCAACCCATGTAACAAGCGTTGGCAAGGAAGTGTATCATATCTGGCAAGAAAGGAATGCAAGGACCTTTGCTGGAATATCTAGAACTCAGAATTTGGTCTTTCATCAAATTGAATGTATCATCCGTGATAAGCTTGATTTGATGAGGAACGTTCTACCAACAGATGAAAATAAAAGAATCCAACGAGCATGGAGGGTTAATAACATAGATTCTTCATTTGATATTTAGCTGGTTGTATTGGTTTCCCTAACGAATCAAGTTAGGTCTTGAGTTTTCAGTTCGGTGGCTAGCATGTAGCCATCTGTTGTTTTACGTTTCTGTTCTCATTGTAAATCTGGGGTATGCCCCTTATAATCTTTGTATCGTTTTCCTTTAATATATACGTCAACTTACCAAAAAAAAAAAAAGCGTTGGGCCAATAGCTCCCAAGTCAGTTGACTTTAGGGTATTAGGTATTAAAACACCCCTTCGGGCTTAATTGCTTAGGTTAAAAAGGCTACAAAACCAAACTTATCTACATTTTTATTATCATTATTTTTTTTCTTTTTGTACTTTTTTTTAAAATAAGATATTATCCCTTTCCCTTAGTTGTTACCCTTAACAAAAGAACATAAATAATGTAATAATCCAATGTGCAACCCACAATCATATGTTAAAGTGTGTGTGTGAAAATTAAGGTTTAAGAATATATGTTAAATGAATATATGAGCAGAATTAAGTGATAATAATACGAAAGTTTGTAAACCTGAATATTTCAAGAAATATTATGATAGAACTTATTAAGAATGGTTACTAAGATGCGTCTCAAGAGTCACTTTAACAAAAAAGCTCCTTTAGTCTGCCATCCTAGTAACAACAATTTTGCACATGCTTTATGAAATGAAAAACAATTTTTTTTAATCAACTACTACCCTCTCCCCCCAACCAAAATGAGACATTGTCCTCAATGTTCTAAGGTAGAAAGATAGAGTATAGAAGATATCACCTGAAATAATGAACACTAACAAACTTGAAATACACTTAAACAAATATAAGAAACAACAAAACATAAATATTATGCTATTAATAAAACTAAAAGACACAAGTTTTTACAAACAAAAATTCAAATCGCAATTGTGATTGTGACTCACATCTTCCCTTGGTTTTACATCCAAGAACGGCTTAAACACCCTCTATGGGTCGGGGATAGGCTTCCCATTCAGTTTTCTTAAAAACTGGCAAACAAGGTCTTTTTTAGTCAGATTCTTAAGACTATGTCAAGCATGTTCTTTATGAAAATGAGTTCATAAGTCATGAATTGCACGATGCTTATCTCGACTATGATGAGACTTAAGAGTCAATAGAAGATTATCTAAAGACTCTCTGTGTTTTGAAATAAATCCCACCTTTTAACAATTTTCACATGTTTTGCGGAATGCATGTGATTCCTTGAATATGGTGGGCCAATAAAATCTGTTTTGTAAGATTTCTACAATCCTCTTTTTTGACGAGAAATGATCCCCACGTGCCTTAAAGTGATAAAAT
>NW_011501840.1:19451-31419 GCF_000495115.2 Populus euphratica | reverse complement strand
TTTTTCTTTTTAACTTGACACACATCGTGTCGGTAATTGGCAAAACTGTTTCCTCACATCATCAAGATGCAATGCATACGTCAACGACATTCAACATTTCATTTAAAAGTGAATCTTACATAGACACATAATATTATATTTGCATGATTAGCAGTTCACATTATAATATACATACAAAGACATGAGTTTGCATTCCTATCCTAATAATAGTCATCACGAATTTAACAAAAGGATCCAATAAAAGTTATACGTTTAATACATTGATTCATACAAAATACATCATGATTTAGGATGCAACTACATGATTCCTAGCAAAAGTAAGTTCCCGTGTATCGGGCTTCCTAGGCATCTCGTTGATGTGACATCCCTGCTGCAGTACAAAATATTTAAGAGAATGCAATTGCTTTTTACTAATAATGATAATTAAATGATCAGGCAGATTAATGAAACATCAACAATATTCTATGTTTGATGCATGATATTTATAGTTTTTTCATGTACTTGGTATATATAACTTATAATGCATATAGATGCACCAATTCTTGCAATCAACCATAACCTTAAACCCAACTATCCTCTTAAGGCATTATTTGTTAAGGTTAGTCGTTCACTCCCCCTGATCATCCACTTTGGATGCCTTTAGCCAAAGCTACTCAATCATTTGTCCTGGTCATCCCTTCGGATGCCATTAACCGAGGCTAATCATTCCTTTGTCCTGGTCATCCCTTCGAATGCCATTAGTTGAGGCTAATCATTCTCTTATCCCGGTCATCCCTTCATGTCATTAGCCGAAGCTAATCAACCATTTCACAACATTTAAACGTTTGACAATCTGATATTTGTTCTAACTCATTATGGTAACATTCATGTTAAAATATCTCATTATTTAACATATAAAAAGGAAGGTGCAAGTCACCTACCTGCTCCACCTGTGGGTTGTTCTTATCTTGACGATGGTCCAATCCTGACCACACCACCTAAGACATCAATGGTCACAAATCAGTACATTTGTATTTTTGAATCACATTCGTCCCTACACTTATTTCAAGAGTTCATATGTTCTCATTCAAGTGATCCACATTTTACAACATCATACCACGAAATTGTTACTAGCATTTAAGTCATTTTTGCCTAAAAGGCTTATTATAGAAATCGGCAGTGAGAACTGGTTCGCTGTAGGTTGCCCAGTTTGGCAGCGAGAACTGTTTCGCTGTTGGCACCACAGTTTTGGCAGCAAATGCAAACTCGTAGCAAACAACTTAGCTTCGGCAGCAAATCACAATTTCGCTGGAACCAACTCAACTTCAGCAGCGATTTGCTGCAAAACATGCCACTCGGCAGCGAATTGTTAATTCGCTGCAAACAACACAGTTTCAGAAGCGAATCACAAATTCGTTGTAGAACACACAATTTAGCAGCAAATGCTAATTCGCTGCAAAAGACTCAGTTTCGGCTGACACGACTAAAAGGTTGATCGTAGTAGTAGTAGTAGTAGTAGTAGTAGTAGTAGTAGTAGTAGTAGTAGTAGTAGTAGTAGTAGTAGTAGTAGTAGTAGTAGTAGTAGTAGTAGTAGTAGTAGTAGTAGTAGTAGTAGTAGTAGTAGTAGTAGTAGTAGTAGTAGTAGTAGTAGTAGTAGTAGTAGTAGTAGTAGTAGTAGTAGTAGTAGTAGTAGTAGTAGTAGTAGTAGTAGTAGTAGTAGTAGTAGTAGTAGTAGTAGTAGTAGTAGTAGTAGTAGTAGTAGTAGTAGTAGTAATAATAATAATAGTATTAGTAGTAGTAGTAGTAGTAATAATAGTAGTAGTAATAATAATAATCATAATAAAGAAAGTGAAGAAGAAGAAGATGATGAGAACTTGGAGATGGAAAATTAATGTAAGGAGTAAACAATAATAATAACAAATGTCAAGGTTAGAGGTTCCACTAATGGTATATCAAACAAGTATAGTATAAACTCTTATTATTGAATTGGAAACCACACACAAAGGAGGTTCCAATCAGATTATATATTGTTAACATGATTACATTAGTCATCTTATTCAATTAATGCTAATACTTGTAAATCTGGTCAAGCATTCATGATTATAACTTATGTTAACAACAAATCAAGTTTCTTTCATAGCTCAGGTGTTGGTTATACCATACATTATGGGCTATGAAAGTGCCAAGCATTTGTTGTACCAAGTGTTATACAACATAAATCAAGATTAGTCATTTAACAAGCAAAGTATTAAAGAGTGAACAAGATAACAAATATAAAACATGTTAGTATCAAACATTAAAGTCCATATTGAGTTTACACTATACTTATTCTTACACTATTAGTGTAACCTTTTCACCTTGACATAATAAACTTAGCTAGACATAATGAAAGAAAGAAAAATAAATAAACAAAATAAGATAAGAGTTAACTAAGTAAATGAAAGGAAATGAAAGGCATAAACTTGATATTAATGAAAGCAAAGCATAAGCAATACAAAAAATACAAACCTATGGGTTTATGGTGAATGTGCAGTTGAGCCCAAGAAGAAATATGAAAGATCTCTTCCAATGTGCCTAGACCACCTGGTAAAGCAATGAAGGCATCACCATGGTTAAACATTGTATTCATTCGAGCCGACATTGTGGAGACCTAAAGTTCCTCTCCAATTGTTTTTCCAATGATGTCCCCTTGTGCTAAAGCTTCGGGGACGACCTCCAAAACTTGACTACCTCCTAAAAATGCAGTTATTGACACACCTCTCATTAACCCCAGACTGCCTCCCCCATACACTAAATGAATCTTTCTCTCAGCTAGCACCTAACCAAGATGATTTGCTAATTCTAAAAACTCTTTTTCTTTCCCAGGACTAGATCCACCAAAAACACAAATATTTCTTATCTGATGACTTGAGGAACTTGCCATTTCTACACTAGAAATGAAAGGAAGGAAGAGAGGGTTTTATAGATGAGAAATTAGAAAGGCAATCATAACACCTATATGTAGGCCAGCTGGAGTCTCACACACTCTCTCTCTCTCTTTATTTATTTACTTTTGAAAAAGCATGTGTATGTACAGGTAGTTATGATTGTGGCTCACATCTTTCCTCGGTTTTACGTCCAAGAACGGCTTAAACGCCCTCTATGGGTCGGGGATAGGCTTCCCATCCAGTTTTCTTAAAAACTGGTAAACAGGGTCTTTTTTAGTCAGATTCCCAAGACTAAGTCGATCATTTTCTTTATGAAATAGTGGCCATAAATCATGAATTGCATGATGCACATCTCCACTAGGATGCGTCTCAAGAGTCTATAGAAGATTATCTAAAAACTCCTTACTTAGGCCATCCTTAATGAATTGTATTTTATCTTCACGGTTTATAGATACCATTCCTAAAGAACAACATTGTGCATTACAAGTCCATCTAGCACATCGATGACAGACTTTCAGTCGTTTTGCACGATGTTTCTTTGCAAAAGTTCTTTTACCTGTTCCAGGCATGTGTGAAATGAAGGAGTTAGAGGACTCACCTGATAATCAGACCTTTGCTTCAATCAACCAGCGAATATCTTTAGGAATTCCATGATTCATTAACAACCTCAATCTTGCATTCTGAGGCAGAGTGGGAAAATACTTTTTCAATTTTTCAAGATTAGTGTCCATTTTCAAATGAGAATTGGAAGAGAGATTCAAAGAATTGCACAAATATATACACAAATATCAGTTATTGTGGGAAACTGAAAGAACCGACTTAAGTCACGAAGTACCGTTGTCCGCCATTTGACTGGGGTGAGAGAAATTAGCAAACATCATGCTTGACCGCTTTTTATGATCGGCTTGTTTTAACTCGCAAGTGCACGAGTGTGCGATGTAGCAATTAACTCGGTAAGATCGAGGTCATATCCACAGAGAGCTAGATCTAGAAAATAAGCTAGGTAACAAAAAAAAAATCAAGAGAAATTAAATTAATAATAACTTGGTTGAAAATAATTGATGGATTTGTTTTGAAAGATGAAAACGTGTAAATAGATTTTAAATGATAAGAAAAAGTAAATCTTGGTCCAAATCAATTTTAATGGTGATGTATTAGTGATTCGTTCAAGATATATAAGATAACTCAACCTAATATCAACGATAGTGATATTAGATCGGAAGTTCAACATATATAAGATAACTCAACCTAATATCAATGATGGTGATATTAGATCAGAAGATATTACAATGAAGTTTAAAAGGATGAAGATTGATTATTGCTTAAGAATGAACAAGTACTTTCATATTAAGTAAGACATTGAATCAAGCAATCTCTATACCAAAACTAAAGTTTGTGCATAAAAATTCAAGATTATAACATTACCTAAATGGTTTCTAAAATTTCTTTGCAATAATAAATCATTCATGAAGAAAATGAGAAGATAAACATTAAGATTCATTCATATCTTAACGAACTCACCTCAACCACCATCATCCTTGATTTGGATCCAAGAAAGAGATTAGCCAACCATGATTATATATAAGAACACTTTAATAAACATGAAATAACTTGAATTAAACTGAAATAATAATTTTTACAAACTAACGAACCGAAATCTATAAAGAAGAACACAACACAATTTCAGTAAAAATTCGGACACAAATCTGATGCTAACTTTGGACAGCAATTTAGACCTCCTTAGAAGCCTTTTTTCGAGATGTCTATTAGAGACATATTTATAGGCAATTCTGTTACCTTTCCAGATCATTAAAGTAAAACTCATTTGGACACCTGAGTCAAACGTTATGGGCAAAACACCAAAAGGTCTTCTGAAAAATCAAATCAAGACAGCTTTACAACCACTTTGGTGCACGTTTTTCTTCCTCATTTATGAGCTATCTCTTTCTTCTTTTTTACCCAAAATAATGTAAAAATGTCCCCTCCAGCTTTCCATCCAATGTGCTTGCCTTCTTGAATCAATGAATTACCCAAAATAAATCAATTGTTATTTTGTGGACATGTAAGATCATGGATTGTGTTTGGGCTGATTTGAAGGTTGATTTGGGGCTGAATTTAAGCATTAAATAAGTATACAAATATACCTATTATTTGGGCTAAGATTGTCATTGAAACCTTGAGTGTTTAAAGGTTGAAGTTTGCACACAATATAAGGCAAGTTTGGCCTTAAAATAGATCATATGATATTCTTTTGTAGAATTGGAATAGAATTGATTTTTGGGACAAATTTGGAGCACTTATTTGAACCAAGATTTGCTTCAATCTTCAACTAAATGTCTCTTCAATTCCTTGTTCTGAATTCCGACGTTGAATTTCCTGAATTAATTCATTTAATCTCCAAAAACCTATCGAAACATTAAAATAAACTTCATTACTGAAAAGCACATCAATTATTATAAAAAAAAACCAAATAAAAAAAATAAATACATATGTAAAATAAGAGACTTAATGACACTTTTGATGCACAATCACATCACTCAAAAAGAAACACAAAAACAATGTGAGAAAAACAAAATAATCAACCTTTATCTACTAAATCATTCCAACTAGTTGATTCATTTTCACTAGGAAAATTATCAAAGTAAGCTTTCAAACGATGTCCATTTTCCTTAAAATCATTGTCATTCATTGAATTCTCAATATCACAGGCCCCATAAGGATTGCTACATCTTGATCTTAGCTCTCTAAGGAATGTATAGAGTTGAGAATTATAAAATAAAACTTTTTTATCAGTATCAACTTTTTGACAATTTTCAAAAGTTTTGCAGAATGCATGCGTGTTCTTGAACATGGTGGGTTAATAAAATCCATTTTGAAAGATTTTTGAAGCTGTCTTTTTTGACGAGAAATAACTTCCACATGCTTTAGAATGACAAAGTTTAATGACACTACTTACCTCATTGTCGGGAATGAATCTTTGAAATATTTGATCAGGACAATATTTGAATAAGTTAGGGTCATCACAATAAAAGCTCTTCACTTCGTTCAAAAACTTTTCTTTGTCTTGGGTACTCCAATCAGCTAGCAAATCTCCTAAAGCAAGAAAATTAATATTTTTATCATACCAAGGCATTGAACTAAGAGAAAGTAAGGATTTGTTAGGAAAGTAATCATCGATTGGTGTGATGTCAGATGTCGAATCTGTTGTCACTGTTGACAAAAGATTCGCATCAACATTTTCGGTGCTTGTTTCATTCGTGATTTCTTCCTCAGAATAAACCATTTGCAAATCTTCAGTTTCATCCAATTCATTTTTACTTAAAGTAGATTCAAGTTGATCATAAACTAATTCATCAATATGATCTACTTCTTGTAAATCATTATCATCTCCAGGTTGCTTGCAAATGTTGAAAATATTCATCTCCAATGTCATGTTTCCAAATGATAGCTTCATCAGTCCATTCCTACAATTAATCAATGCGTTAGAGGTTGCAAGAAACGGACGTCCTAAAATAACAGGAAATGAATTACATGCTTCAACAGGTTCTGTGTCCAAGACAATAAAATCCACAGGATAAATGAATTTATCGACTTGTACTAACACGTCTTCAATTATTCCTCTAGGCACTTTTACAGATCTATCGGCAAGTAAAAGAGATATAGAAGTTGGTTTTAACTCACCTAGATTGAGACTCTGAAAAACTGAATATGGAAGTAAATTCACACTAGCACCAAGATCAAGTAAGGCTCTTTCAATTTTATGCTCTCCAATAAAGCAAGAAATTGTAGGACAACCAGGGTCTTTATATTTCAAAGCATTATTATTCTGAAGAATAGCACTTACTTGTTCGGCTAGAAAGGCTTTCTTTTTCACATTCAGTTTCCTCTTCACAGTGCATAGATCTTTCAAAAATTTAGCATAGGAAGGAACCTGTTTAATAGCATCCAGCAAAGGTATATTGATCCTTACCTGTTTGAAAATTTCATAAATTTCAGAATTGTGATTGACTTTCCTTTGTTTGGTCATGGCTTGAGGAAATGGAAGTGCTGGCGGTGAATCAGTCGTTTCTTTGCAATTTTCAGATTCAACCCCTTCCTTACCCTCAAAGATTGATTCATCATCTTTCTCATAAGGTTCAAGAGAGGGTTTTTCAATAACCTTACCACTGCGCAGAGTAGTGACTGATTTGACTTGATCCATGTGTTGGCTTCCGGAACTACTTGCATTTGCATTGTATTGCCCTTTGGGATTTTGTTGTGTTTGAGATGGAAACTTACCTTTCTCTTGGAAACTGAGAGCAGATGTTAATTTTGCAAGAGTATCTTTAAAATCTGTCATGTTTTGAGCAAGTTGAGTATTGATTGTCTCTTGCTTTTCAATGAATGCATGCAATGTTTCCTCAAGATTTCTTCTAGGAGGTGGAGCATAAGGAGGTGCATATCCATGAGAATTTTGGAAATTATGGTGTGCTTGAAACGGTGGTTGTGAAGTTTGTGCATTGTCACTCTTCCAACTGAAATTTGGGTGATTCCTCCAACCAGGGTTGTATGTTTGGGAGTATGGGTTGTGGTTGGCCCTTTGAAAACTGTTTAAAGCATGGGCTTGTTCATGGAGACATTCTTTAAAAGAAGGCAAGGTTGGACAATCGTTGGTTGAGTGTTCATTTGTTTCACAGATTTGACACACAATGTTTTCAACAGATTTTAATTGACCACTCTTTTTCAATTCTAGTGCCTCGACTTTTCTAGCTAAAGATGCAAACTTGGCTTGAAGGTCATGATCTTCCCTAAGGTTGTACATACCTCCACTAGATGTATGAGGTTGAGTTTTACTCGGTGCCTCACAAGTACCCGCGGTGTCCCAATTTTGAGCATTTTCAGCTAACAAGTCTAAGTACTCCATTGCTTCATCAGGGTCTTTATCTTCAAAAGTTCCATTGCACATCAATTCAACCATTTGCCTATCTTTAGGTGTTAACCCTTCATAGAAATGTGAAACCAATCTCCATGTTTCAAAACCATGATGAGGGCAAGTACTAAGCAAGTCTCGATACCTATCCCAACATTGGTAAAATGTTTCTCCTGGTTTTTGAGTGAAAGTGGTGATTTGTCTCTTGAAAGAGTTTGTTCTATGAGATGGAAAAAACTTCTTTAAAAACTGTTGTTGCATTTCATCCCAAGCACGAATGGATCCTGGTCTTAAATTTTGTAGCCATGTTTTAGCTTTATCTTTTAATGAAAAAGGAAAAAGCTTTAATCTAATGGTGTTCATGCTACAATTTAAATTATTATATGTGTTGCAGACCTCCTCAAATTCCCTTAAATGCAAGTATGGATTTTCCAATTCCAAACCATGAAAAGAAGGTAAAAGTTGAATAATACCTGGTTTAAAATTAAAATGAGATGCATCAGGAGGAAAAACTATGCATGATGGTGCACTTGTTCTTGTGGGATTCATGTGGTCTCTAAGTGTTCTAGCACGGTTATTCTCATTATTCTCATTATGAAGTGATTGATTATCTTCTTCGGCCATATTTTCTGAAAATGATGAGGATACCCTACAAAGTCTACCACTTGATGTACGTGACCACACTCTCATGCACGTGTAGGAATAAAATAAAAAGAAGAACAAGAAAGCAAAAGAAGGAGGAAGAAAACAAAATAAAAAGAAACAAAAGAAAAGAAACAAAGTTATATACAAGAAAAGTGAAAAGAGAAAATAAAATAAATACTATAATTTATACAAGAACTTACCTCCCCGGCAACGGCGCCAAAAACTTGACACGACTAAAAGATTGATGTCTTCTCCCAAGTGCAGGAGTGTCGAAGTAATAAATAACCCGGCAAGACCGGGGTCGAACCACAGGGAGGTTAATTGTACAAATTATAAACAACAATTATAATTTTTTTTTTTTTTTTTTTTTTTTTTTTTTTTTTTTTTTTTTTTTTTTTTTTTTTTTTTTTTTAATTATATACAATCCCTTTCCCTTAGTTGTTACCTTTAACAAAAGAACATAAATAATGTAATAATCCAATATGCAACCCACAATCATATGTTAAAGTGTGTGTGTGTAAATTAAGGTTTAAGAATACATGTTAAATAAGTATGTGAGCAGAATTAAGTGATAACAATGCGAGAGTTTGTAAATCTGAATATTTCAGGAAGTATTATAATAGACCTTGTTAAGAATGGTTACTAAGATGCGTCTCAAGAGTCACTTTAACAAAAGAACTCCTTTACTCTGCCATCCTAGTAACAACAATTATGCACATGCTTTATGAAATGAAAAACAATTTTTTTTTTTATCAACTACTACCCTCTCCCCCCAACCAAAACGAGACATTGTCCTCACTGTTCTAAGGTAGAAAGATAGAGTATAGAAGATATCACCTGAAATAACGAACATTGACAAACCTGAAACACACTTAAACAAAAATAAGAAATAACAAAACCAATAATAAAACAAAAGGACAAAAAAAATTACAAATGAAGACTCAAATCTAATCTAAGCTTTTTACCGCTTTCCTTAGATGACCAATTTATGCGACTCATGGAGGGGTCAATTACAGGAATGAAAGATTGTAGTTGGTTAATCAATTGTTCAGTAGCAGTAGTAGAGATTATGATTTGTTGTGCAGAAGATGTTAGAAATTCCTGTTCCACAACATGATCAAGAAAAGACAACAACTTATCATAATAACCATTAACATTTAACAGACCTATGGGTTTATGGTAAATGTGCAGTTGGGTCCAAGAGGAAATATGAAAGATCTCTTCCAATGTGCCTAGACCACCTGGTAAAGCAATAAAGGCATTAGGATGAATACCTTGCTTTGTGGAATTTACAAATTGTTTTTCTATTTTAACGCTTTGATTACTAGGGACTAGTAATAAGCTAGTTGGGAGGTGTGATTAGTATTTAAAAGTGCATTTTTATCAAGGTTTTATATCATCATTTTGCACTTGAAGTATCAATAACTCCTTAACTAAAGCATGTTTTATAATAATATACCTAATAATATAAGATACCTTTAATTTGTGGTAAATGTTCATTTTAAATGCAAGCCTATCACATAAATGAAAGGATTGATTGATGAATTTAAGAACTGAAATTGAAAGGATAAAGAGATGACCAAACTTAGAAAAGAGATGTCGGTGCAATCCAAACGGGAACACTATTCTGTAATTAGGTCGTATCTGGAGCTATAGATCTCAGATTTAGGTCTACTTTATATGGATGGAAAGGTAAGACATAGGCCTACAACTTTCATATGTAGCCCAAGATCTAAAAAGGCCATTTTCAAGTCCAAATTGTTGCAACAACAAAGAAGCCCGAATCTGTCCTCTAGCCCGAGTACTGCTCAGTATTTTGGCCATATATGGAGTTCTAGAAGTCGAAATGAGCTGAAGTTTTTACACAAGAAAGCTTAGACAATTGCCTACAACTTTCATGTTTTCGAGTGGCTCCAATTTTGACGTTATCAATGACGTTTTGGGCAGATAAGAGAAGATAAGGATTGTCACCAAGTCAAGACTTGGCCACCCACTCATCAATTAGTCATTAAATCAATAGTTTCCAATTTTGGCCTATAAAAGGAGGCATTTGCCATGCATTTAGGCATCTTGGTGTCCAGATCAAGATCATGCTCTTGCTTTCTCTCTTTGTATTTTTTGTAATGTTTATGCTTTGCTTTCATTAATATTAAGTTTATGCCTTTCATGTCCTTTCCTTTACTTAGTTAACTTTTAGGTTCTTATTTTGTTTATCTATTTTGCTTTCTTTCATTATGTATAGCTAAGCTAGTTATGTCCAGGGGAAAAGGTTACACTAATGGTGTAAGAATAAGTATAATGTAAACTTATTATGGACTTTAATGTTTGATACTAACATGTTTTATATTTGTTATCTTGTTCACTCTTTAATGCTTTGCTTGTTAAATGACTAATCTTGATTTATGTTGTATAACACTTGGTACAACAAATGCTTGGCACTTTCATAGTTCATACTATATGGTATAACTGACACCTGAGCTATGAAAGGAACTTGATTTGTTGTTAACATAAGTTATAATCATGAATGCTTGACAAGATTTACAAGTATTAGCATTAATCGAATAAGATGACTAATGTAATCATGTTAACAATCTATAATCTGATTGGAACCTCATTTATGTGTGGTTTCCTATTGAATAATAAGAGTTTATATTATACTTGTTTGACATACCATTAGTGGAATCTCTAACCTTGACATTTGTTCTTATTATTGTTTAATCGTTACATTAATATTCCTTCTCAAAGTTCTCATCTTCTTCTTCTTCTTTTTCTATATTATTATTATTATTATATTATCATTATTAGTATTATTAGTATTACTATTATTATTATTATTATTATTATTATTATTATTATTGTTGTTGTTGTTGTTATTGTTATTATTGTTGTTATTGTTATTGTTATTGTTGTTGTATTATTGTTATTTATAATTTGTACAATTAACCTCCCTGTGGTTCGACCCCGGTTTTGTCGGGTTATTTATTACTTCGACACTCCTATACTTAGGAGAAGATATCAATCTTTTGGTCGTATCATTAAACTAGTATAAACTCTTATTATTCAATTGAAAACCACACATAAAGGAGGGTCCAATCAGATTATAAATTGTTAACATGATTACATTACTTATCTTATTCGATTAAGACTGACACTTGTAAATCTTGTCAGGCATTCATGATTATAACTTATGTTAATAACAAATCAAGTTCCATTCATAGCTTAAGTGTCGGTTATACTATACAGTATGGGCTATGAAAGTGCCAAGCATTTGTTGTACCAAGTGTTATACAACATAAATCTAGATTAGTAATTTAACAAGCAAAGTATTAAAGAGTGAACAAGATAAAAAATATTAAAGTTTGATGGCAAATTAGGGACGTAATTGAAGAAATCTGAAACCAAGGACCAAAATGGAAAAGGCGCGTGACACGACTGAAAGATTGATGTCTTCTCCCAAGTGCAGGAGTGTCGAAGTAAAAAATTCAGCTCATTTGGACTTCTAGAACTC
>NW_011501840.1:4856-12291 GCF_000495115.2 Populus euphratica | reverse complement strand
AAGTACTAATCAATTATTATAAATCATACTTTAGTTAATGAGTTATTGATACTTCAAGTGCAAAATGATGATATAAAACCATGATAAAAATGCACTTTTAAGTACTAATCAGCGCGTAAGTAGAGGGGTTGGAATTAAAACCAGATTAGGGGCCCAATTGAAGAAATTAGAAGTTTATTACTTAATTGAAGGTTAAATTGCACTAATTCAATGCCAATGACCAAAGTGAAAAAGAAGGTCAACTTCAGGGTCACTATTGGATTTTTGGAAGGGGTGCAATTGCATTGATTTTAAAATTAAAATTGCAATTTAGGACTTGATTGAAAAAATTACAAATTGAGGACCAATACGAAAATACACACATTTTGATGCCTTTTCCTTTTAAATGAAACGGTGTTGTTTCATACATTGTAAAAAAAAAACCCATAACAGTGTTGTTTTAAATGACACCGTCTTCTTCTTCTTCCTGGACATGCAAAGAAACAAGGGAAGGGAGCTACATTTCCCTGTTTTCACTGACTTTTCCATCGCCATTTCTCCCTCAAAAAGACGCCGACCTACCAATGACTTTACACGTGTTGGATGGGCAATGGAGGGGCGGCAACATAGTGGCTGCCCCAGCCACGTCCCCCCTATTTTTGTTTATAAAAATAAGGGGCAGAGAAAAAGGAACGACAACCGAGAGAAAGAGAGGAGAGAGAGACCAAGATCGAGAGGATGAAGAGGAGAGAGAGGGATAGAAAAGAAGAGAGAAAAAAACTAAAAGAGAAAAAAGAAGAACAGAAGGAAAAAATAGAAAATAGAGAGAGATAAGGAAAGCAAAGGAAGAACCGGTGAAAATCATCATCGCTGGCACTGTCTCCGCCATTTCCAGCCACCGTAGGCAATAGAAACTAGCGCCCTTCGCGTGAGGTACTCTTCTCTCCTTCTCTGCTTTGTTTTTCTATTTTCATCCATTTGCAAGCAGAATGTGAGCAATTCACGTTCTACAGCAAGATGAAAAGTCAAGAGAACACTAGCCAAAATTTAGAAAAACAACAAAAAATTTTATTTTTATTTGTCTTTTATTATCTAGGGTATGACATTACACGTAATGCATATTTTGAATATTTAATTCTTTTTTAGACAATAAAATAGTTAAGTTTTACCACATTAAAATAAGAACCTCTTTATTGAGGAGGGCTTGTCTTGAACCTTAGACAGACCAATAATTAAAAACCATAAAAATAAGACTTTAGATTTTATCAAATAAAATAATGCAGCCTACCTTAGGTAGGATGTATTTGCGGTGTTAATACCTTCCCTTTATGCAACCAGTCTCTGTACCCGATCTCTGCAACCAGTTAGAGTTGCTAGTGACCAGAATACTAGGTGGCGACTCCCATTCAAAATTTCCACTGATAAGAACACAAGAATTCATTATGTCTTCATATTTTGCCAGAAATACACGACATCCATTTTTCCTAAAGGGCAAACTATCGCCGTAATGCCACTCACATGCGACAAACTTAACTAAACATAATGAAAGAGAAAAATATAAATAAACAAGATAATAACATAAATAAGATACAAGTTAATGACGTAAAAGAAAGAAAATAAAAGGCATAAATAAATATTAATGAAAGTAAAACATAAGCATTATAAAAATATAATGAGAGCAAGAACATGATCTTGATCTAAAAACCAAGATGCCTAAATGCATGGCAAATCCTTCCTTTTATAAGCCAAAATTAGGCATTATTGATTTGATGACTAATTGTTGAGTGGCTGGCCACATCTTAACTTGGTGACAATCTTTATCTTTTTGTCTGAACAAAACATCATTACTAATGTTAAAATTTGAATAGATAGTCTTTATAAAAGTTTTAGAAAATTGTCTCAGCTTCTCAACAAAAACAAATCGGTGCATTTAGACTTCTAGAACTCGAGATATAAGCTAAACACTAAACAATGTCTAGGTTGTAGGACAGATTTCAACCTCTCTGTTATTGCTATAATTTGGACTTGAAAACAACTTTTTGAATCTTGGATTCTCCATGAAAGTTTTAGGTTTATGTATTAGCTTTCTAGCTATATAAACCAAATTAAAATCCAGGATATACAACTCTAAATATGATCTAATGACTTAACAGTGTTCTAGTTTGGACTCAACCGGCATCTCTTTTCTAAGCTAAGCCCTCTCTTTGTCTTCTCAATTTTAGTAGTTAAACTCATCAATTAATCCTTTCATTTATGTGATAGGCTTGCATTTAAGATGAACATTTACAATAAATTAAAGGTATCTTATATTTATTAGATATGTTATTATAAAACATGCTCTAATTAAGGAGTTATTGATATTTCAAGTGCAAAATGATGATACAATACCTTGATAAAAATGCCACTTTTAAGTACTAATCAAACACCTCAACTAGCTTATCACTAGTTCCTAGTAATCAAAGCTATAGAAAACAATTTGTAAATTTCACAAAGCAAGGCATTAATCATTGAACTTTCATTAATCTATCCAAATAAACAAACTCTCATTAAATTTATATATCTGCGCAATATCTCCTTACCAAGATATTAATAAACCTTTCTTTTTATGTGCTTAACGTATAAAGACTTAAATGATGAGGTTTTTATTAGAAGAAAACAATATTATATTCTAATGTTTAAGGTTAACTTTCTTGGGTTGATATTATTATCTTTTTTTTTCAATTTATTTATTATTTATTATTTTATTTATTTTTAATATATATACAGATAACATAATACATCTTTAACCCATATAACAAGCTTTTGGCTAATGACTTCCAAGCCAATTGGTCTTAGGGCATTAAGTGTTGAGACACCTCTATGAGCTTAGTATATCAAGTTGCAGATACTAATATACAGATAGTGTGATGTTTGATTCTTTTAAGCTTTTCTCCTTAATCCATGTAACAAACAATAGGCCAATAGCTCCCAAGTAAGTTGAATTTAGGGTATTAGGTGTTAAAACACCCCTTCGAGCTTAATTGTTTAGGTTAAGGAGGCTACAAAACCAAACTTATCTACTTTTTATTTATTTAATTAATTACATTTATTATCATTTTTTTCTTCTTTTTTTTTAACAAATTATATACTATCTATTTCCCTTAGTTGTTACCTTTAACAAAATAACATAATTAATGTAATAATCCAATGTGCAACCCACAATCATATGTTAAAGTATGCGTGTGAAAATAAAAGTTTAGGATATTTGTTAAATGAATATATGAGCAGAATCAAGTACTAAGAATACGAGAGTTTGTAAATTTGAATATTTCATGAGAAGTGTGTGATAGACCTTGTTGTGAATATTGTAAATAACCATTAAAAAATATTTACCAAGATGCATCTCAAGAGTCAATAAAATTCCTCCTTACTTTGTCATTCTAATAACAGTTTTGTCAAATGATTTTAATAATAGCAAAAATAGAGTTTTTTTAATGTCAACTACTATCATTCCTCCCCAACTAAAATGAGACATTGTCCTTAATGTCCTAAGGTAGAAAGATAGAGTATAAAAGACATTACTGAAACATCGAACACTGACAAACCTGAAACACACTTAAACAAATATAAGAAATAATAAAGTAAAATAACATCCTATTAAGAAAACCAAAAGACACAAGGATTCACAAACAAAGGCTCAAATCCAATCTAAGCTTTTTGCGACTTTTCTTAGTTGACCAATTTTGGTGACTCGTGAAGGGATGAATTACAAGAGTGAAAGATTATAGTTGGTCAATCAATTATTTAATAGTAGCAGTAGTGATTATGATTTGTCGTGCCAAAGATGTTAAAAATTCATGTTTCACAACATGATCAAGAAAAGACAACAAATTACCATAAAAAATATTAATATTTAATAGACCTATAGGTTTATGGTGAATGTGCAGTTGGGCCCAAGAGGAAATATAAAAGATCTCTTCTAATATGTCCAGATCACCTAGTAAGACAATGAAAGCATCAACATAGTTAAACATTGCATTCATTCGATTAGATATTATGGAGACCTGTAGTTCTTCTCCCATTGTTTTCCCAATGATATCCCTTTTTCCTAAAGTTTTGGGAACAACCCCCAAAACTTGACTACCTTCTAAAAATGTAGCTATTGACACACGCCCGATTAACCCAAGGCTGCCTCCCCCATACACTAAATGAATTTTTCTCTTAGTTAGTACCTGACCAAGATGATTTGCTGAGGCTAAAAATTTTATTTCCTTTGTAGGACTAAATCCACCAAAAACACACATATTTCTTATGTGATGACTAGAGGAACCTGTCATTTCTACACATTTCTACATCTGTTGAATGAATAGGTTGAGTAGAAATGAAGGGAAGGAAGAGAAGATTTTATAGATGAGAAATTGAAAATGCAATCATACTATCTATATATAGGCCAGCTGGAGTCTCATTCTCTCTCTTTCTTTATTTATTTATCATTTATTTTATTTTTTTTGAAAAAACATGTGTATGTATAGGTAGCTGTGATTGTGGCTTACATGTTCCTTTAGTTTTATGTCCAAGAACGACTTAAACGCCTTTAGTAGGTCGGGGATAGGCTTCCCATCCGATTTTCTTAAAAATTGGCAAAGATGGTCTTTTTTAGTTAGATTCTCAAGACTAAAAAATAGAGTCATAAGTCATGAAATGCACAATGCACATCTCTACTAGGGTATATCCCAAGAGTTAATATAAGATTATCTAAAGATTCCTTATGTTTTGAAATAAATCTTGATTTTTAACAATTTTCACAAGCTTTACAGAACACATGTGTATCTTTGAATATGGTAGGCCAATTGAATTCATATTATAAGATTTTTGCAGTCATCTTTTTTTATGAGAAATGATTTTTACATGTCTCAAAATGACAAAATTTAATGACACTACTTACCTCATTCTCAGGAATACATCTTTATAATATTTGATCAGGATAATATTTGAATAAGTAAATGTCATCCTAATGAGATTTCTTCACTTCATTCAAAAACTTTCTTTTGGATTGGGCACTTTAATAAGCTAGCAAATCTTATAAAGAAAGAAAATTGATATGATTAGCAAATGACACTGGACTAAGAGAAAGTAAGGATTCATCAGGAAAGTATTCATTGATTGATGGGATGTCAGATGTTGAATCTATTGTCAATTTTGACAAATGATCCACAACAACATTGTCGATGCCTTTCTTATCCTTGATTTCTTTAAATTTGTCAAACTTAGCTTTACTTAAGGTAGATTCAAATTGATCATAAACTAATTCTTCAATAAGATCTACTTTATATAAATCATTATCATCTCTAAGTTGCTTGCTAATGTTGAAAATATTCATCTCCAATGTTATATTTTCAATTGATAACTTCATCAGTTCATTCCTACAATTAATAAATACATCAGAAGTTGTAAGAATTAGACATCCTAAAATAAGAGGAAATGAATTACATGCTTCCATAGGTTGTGTATCCAAGATAATAAAATCCATATAGTAAATGAATTTATCAACTTCTACTAACACATCTTAAACTATTCCTTTACGCACTTTTACAAATTTATCAGCAAGTAAAAGAGTTACAGAAACTGGTTTTAACTTACCTAGATTGAGACTTTGAAAAATCGAATATGAAAGTAAATTCACACTAGCTCTAAAATCAAGTAAAGCTTTTTCAATTTTATGTTCTCCAAGAAAGCATGAAATTGTAAAACAACTAGGGTCTTTATATTTCAAAGCATTATTGTTCTGAAGAATGACACTTACTTGTTTGGCTAAAAAGGCTTTCTTTTTAACATTTAGTTTTCTCTTCACAGTGCATAGATCTTTCAAAAATTTAGCATAAGAAAGTACCTGTTTAATAACATCCAACAAAGGTATATTGATCCTTACCTGTTTGATGGTTTCAAAAATTTCAGAGTTGTGATTGACTTTCTTTAGTTTGGTCAAGGCATGAGGAAATGGAAGTGTTGATAGGGAATTAGTTTTTTCTTTGCAATGTTCATATTTAACCCTTTTTTTACCCTCAGAGATTAACTCATCTTCTTTCTCACAAGGTTCAATAATGGGTTTTTCAATAACCTTACCACTGCAAAGAGTGATGACTAATTTGACTTGATCCATATGTTGGCTTCCGGAACTACTTGCATTTGAATTGTATTATCCCTTGGGATTTTACTATGGTTGAGATGGAAAATTACCTTTATTTTGAAAATTAAGAGCACTTGTGGGTTTTACAAGAGCATCTATTAGAACTATCATGGTTTGCGCATTTCGAGTGTTGATTGTCTCATGCTTTTCAATGAATACATGCAATGTTTTCTTAATATTTATTCGAGGAGGTGGAGCATAAAGAGGTGCTTATTTATGAGAATTTTAGAAATTATGGTGTGCTTGAAACGGTGGCTATGAAGTTTGTGCATTATCGTTATCACTCTTCCAATTGAAATTTGAGTGATTTCTCTAACCAGACTTATATGTTTGCAAATATGGGTTATGATTGGGCATTTAAAAACAATTTAAAGCATGGGCTTGTTCATCTTTGGAAACTTTTTAAGGTATAGGCTTATTCATGGAGGCATTCCTTGAAACACGGCATAATTGGACAATCATTGGACAATCATTGGTTTCATAGATTTGATATACAATGTTTTGAACAGATTTTAATTGACCACTCCTTTTCAATTCTAATGCTTCAACTTTTCTAGCTAAATATGCAAACTTGGCTTGGAGGGCATGATCTCCCTTAAGGTTGTATATACCTCCACTAGAAGTGTTGCGATATCGCGGTTGCACAAATTAATTACCCTAACTTCAAACACAATACACAAGCAAGGGGTTGATCCCACGAGCAAGGTTCAAGTTGGATTTTTATGTTAAATGATATGCAATTTGGGGGGTTATCTAGGCTAAAGCAAAAGAAAATAGAAAACTGTCAATTTTTTTAAATAAAATCAGAAAAGTATCAAGAGAACAAACCTTGGTCGTAAGCACACAACCACCTACAGAAATCAGAACTTATCATGGAAACAAAACATCAATTTATATTCTGAATATTTATCTCTCCTTAACATTAGTTAATTAACGAATCCACTGTATAACTAACCCTAACTATCAAACAACCACAGTGTCCGCACTAGTAATTTAATTCAATGGCAGCCTTAAGAACTAGATAAATTAATTATTTAAGGAAACATAACTGTCTATAGTCTATGTTTGATTTGAATGAATGTTCTCCCTAAAATTAATGCTTGACTACTTTTTATGATCGGCTTGTTTTAACTCGTAAGTGCACGAGTGTGCGATGTAGCAATTAACTTTATAAGATCGAGGTCATATCCATAGAAAGCTAGCTCTAGAAAATAAGCTAGGTAACAAAAAAAACTTAAGAGAAATTAAATTAACAATAACTTGGTTGAAAATAATTGATGGATTTGTTTT
>NW_011501840.1:1893-4807 GCF_000495115.2 Populus euphratica | reverse complement strand
ATGACAAGAAAAGTAAGTCTTGGTCCAAATCAATTTTAATAGTGATGTATTGGTGATTCCTTCAAGATATATAAAATAACTCAACCTAATATCAACGATAGCGATATTAAATCGAAAGATATTATAATGAAGTTTAAAAAGATGAAGATTGATTATTGCTTAAGAATGAACAAGTACTTTCATATTAAGTAAGACATTGAATCAAGCAATCTCTATACCAAAACTAAAGTTTAAACTAAAGTTTGTGCATAAAAATTCAAGATTATAACATTACCTAAATGATTTCTAAAATTTCTTTACAATAATAAATCATTCATGAAGAAAATAAGAAGATAAACATTAAGATTCATTCATATCCTAAAGATTTGGATCCAAGAAAGAGATTAGCCAACCATGATTATGTATAAGAACACTTTAATAAACATGAAATAACTTGAATTAAACTGAAATAATAAGTTTTACAAGCTAAAGAACTGAAATCTACAAAGAAGAACACAACATAATTTTAGTAAAAATTCGGACACAAATATGATGCTAACTTTGGACAGCAATTTAGACCTTCCTAAAAGCCTTTTTTGAAGATGCTTATTAGAGACATATTTATAGGAAATTCTATCACCTTTCCAGATCATTAAAAAAAAAGCTTATTTCAACACCTGAGTCAAAAGTTATGGGCAAAACACCGAAAGGTCTTCTGAAAAATCAAATCATGCCAGTCTTGCAACCACTTTGGTGCACGTCTTTCTTCCTCATTTATGAGCTGTCTCTTTCTTCTTTTTGACCCAAAATAATGTTAAAATATCCCCTCCAGCTTTCCATCCATGTGCTTGCCTTCTTGGATCAATGGATTACCCAAAATAAATCAATTGTTATTTGTTGTGTGGACATGTAAGATCATGGATTGTGTTTGGGTTGATTTGAAGGTTGATTTGGGGTTGATTTAGGGCTGATTTGGGGCTGATTTTGGGCTGAATTTGAGCATCAAATAAGTATACAAATGTACTTATTATTTGGGCTAAGATTGACATTGAAACCTTGAGTGTTTAATGGTTGAAGTTTGCACACAACATAAGGCAAGTTTGGGCTTGAAATAAATCATATGATATTCTTTTCTAGAATTGGAATAGAATTGATTTTTGGGACAAATTTGGAGCACTTATTTGTTTCGATTTCCGACATTAAATTTTCTGACATAATCTGTTTAAGCTCCAAAAACTCAGCAAAACATTAAAAAAAACTTCTTTACTAAAAAGCACATCAATTATTATAAAAACAACCAAATAAAAACAATAAATACATATGTAAAATAAGAGACTTAATGACACTTTTGATGCACAATCACACCCCCCAACTTAGATTTTGCTAGTCCTCAAGCAAAACAAAACATAAAACCTTTGAAATAAAAAGAATAATAACAATCATAATTAGGCTCGATTCATCACACTTGAAGGACCTATCATGCAAACATTGGTATCTTTAACTTAGTGTACACAATAGCAAATAAAGAAAAATAAGCATACTCACATTCTCTAAATCAAACATCCATACAAAATTTCCAAATTCAGTCATATTTATCGTGCAACCAACATAATTGATTCATACGAAAACTCAACTTGTAATCTTCCCTTCTCACCAACACAAACAAGGTAGCAAACTAGAGAAATATCTATATATTTTTTTTCTTTCTTTTTTTCTTTCTTTGTTTTTTTTTTTTTTGAAGATATGATTTATTTTTTGTCTTTAAGTAGTCACTTCCCTTTTGACGCGAATACAAACATTTGTGATGAATGCACCCGGTTACTCACAAAGTCACAAACTTAAAGTGCTTTGCATACTCATATTTCAAGCTGCCGTTTGACGTAAAGATAAACATTTGTGATGAATACCCCTAGTTACTGAGCAACTCAAAACATTGGAGTAGATAGAACTTTGTACACATTTATTTATTTATTTATTTATGTAATGATTATTACTCTATTTACTTAAACCTTGTTTAGGACTAGATCAAAAGGGATAATCACAAGTAAAGCATCATACTCATCTTTCATGCATATTCACACAACTCACACAACTTTTACAAGGAAAGATGTACTTCAGTAATCTTAAAAAAAAGTATGCTATATCTTGCTTTATAAGATATTATCTATCCCAAATTAAAGCATGCAATGTTCAACACAATAATGAACCCAAAAAGGTAATGATGATCCTAAACAAGTCTCATTCACATACCAATGCAAGTATTTTTTTTTTTTTAACAAGCATGGTTATCTCAAGCATTCAACATAATGAAATATCTAAAATTAAGTTTTACATTATCCTCAATGTAAAAGAGAAAGAGAAGAAAAGTATAAAGATTAGAAAATTGTTACTCCCCTTCTGTTTTCAAGGATGAATGTCTGATTGAATTGGGCATGAGCTGACTTCTTGCTTGATTTTTTTTTAACCTGCATATCACAACTAAAAGAAAACATTGATGTTTTTTTTTTTTGAAAATAAAGAACCTCACACCCCCCAACTTAAAATAATGCATTGTCCCGAATGCATGAACAAGGACCTATCATGCAAACATTAGTATCTTCAACTTAGTGTATACACAAGAGTAAATAAAGAAAAATAAACATACTTGGATTCTCTAAATCAAATATCCATACAAAATTCCAAATTCAATTGTATTTATCATGCAACCAACATAATTGATTCACATGAAAACTCAACTTGTGATCTTCCCTTCTCACTACTTTAAACAAGGTAGCATACTAGAGAAATATCTATATTTGTTCTTTCTTTCTTTCTTTTTTGTTTTTTTTGAAGATATTATTTATTTTTTGTCTTTAAGTGGTTACTTTCCTTTTGATGCGAATACAAACATTTGTGATGAATGCACCCGGTTACTCACAAAGTCACAAACTTAAAG
>NW_011501840.1:0-1477 GCF_000495115.2 Populus euphratica | reverse complement strand
TTCAATAATCTTAAAGAGAACCAAAAGTATTTTATATCTTGCTTTATAAGATATTATATATCCCGAATTAGAACATGCAATGTTCAACACAATAATGAATCCAAAAATGTAATGTTGATCCTATACAAGTCTTACTCACCTACGAATGTAAATTATTATTTTTTCAAACAAGCATGGCCATCACAAGCATTCAACATAATTAAATATCTAAAATTAAGTTTTACATTATCCTTAATTAAAAAAAAAACAAAGAAGAAAGGGATAAAGATTAGAAAGTTATTACTCCCTCTTTCTCTTTTTAAGGATGAATGTTTGATTGAATTGGACATGAGCTGACTTCTTGCTTGATTCTTTTTTTTTTTTTACCTGCATATCACAACTAAAACAAAACATCAAAACATTTTTTTTTTTTTTGCTCATAAAGAACCTCACGCCCCCAACTTAGAATAATGCATTGTCCCTAATATATGAACAAGTAAATATAAGAGTTGGAAAACTAAAAGAAAAAAAAAACTAAAAACGCATTATTTGTGATACTACAATGGTATTGGATCTTCAAGATCCAATGTCTCAACTTCAGCCACAAAGTTTTCAAGATAAGGTTTCAATCGATGACCATTTACTATGAAAACATTTCCATTCTTAGGATTTTCTAACTCAAAGGCACCATGCTCAAAGATGGATTTAATAAAAAATGGACCAATCCATTTTGTCTTCAACTTCCCAGGAAAGAGATGTAATCGTGAATTATACAAGAGAACCTTTTGACCAACATGAAAGGATTTTCTAAGAATATGTTTATCATGCAAAGTTTTCATCTTATGTTTTGAAATTTTTGCATTTTCAAATGCATCATTTCTTAGCTCCTCTAATTCATCCAATTGAAGCTTTCTATTTTTGCCAACCTCGTTTTCATTGTCATTGAATTGACGGATGGCCTAATATGCACAGTGCTCAATCTTAACAGGGAGATGACAAGGCTTTCCATAAACTAGCCTATAAGGAGACATTCCTAAAGAGGTCTTATAAGAAGTGCAATATGCCCACAAAGCATCAACTAGTCGTAGGGACCAATCTTTACGGTTTGGATTGACTGTTTTCTCTAAAATGTTCTTGATCTCCCTATTTGCCAACTCAGCTTGGCCACTAGTTTGTGGGTGATAAGGGGTATTGACCTTGTGAATTACACCATATTTTCTCATCAATATCCCAATAGGCTTGTTACAAAAATGTTTTCCACCATCATTAATCATAGTCCGGGGCATGGCAAAACGAGAGAAAATATTTTTTTTCAACAATTGGACCACAACTCGATGGTCATTGGTTTGAGATGCAATGGTCTCCACCCATTTAGACACATAATCAACAGCTCCAAGGATGAATTGGT
Organism: Populus euphratica; assembly: GCF_000495115.2. NCBI lineage: Eukaryota > Viridiplantae > Streptophyta > Magnoliopsida > Malpighiales > Salicaceae > Populus > Populus euphratica. The sequence goes on along the minus strand of NW_011501840.1, from coordinate 90 downwards.
AGCCACATGAACTTGGAAAAAGTCCCATGAAATCAATCCCCCAACAATCAAATATTTCCAAAACAAGAATAGGGTTAAGGGGCATCATGT
>NW_011501842.1:0-31405 GCF_000495115.2 Populus euphratica | reverse complement strand
TATTTTACTGTTGATATAAACAATAAAACATGTTAGTATATTTTTTAAAATCTTCAAATCATTAAAAAAAAAACCTAAATGGTATAAAGAAATCATTGTAGATCAAGAAATATTTTATTATGAATTGTAATAATAGTTTTATTTTTATTTTCTCATCTTTTCGTGAGTGACTAAACATTTCTTTGGCTTTCTTTCAAAAAGGTAATCAAGTTTTTCTAATTTCCAAGTACAAGTAAATAAAGCTAGGGGAAATCATTGTAAATTAAGAGACATTTTACTATAAATTGTAATAGTAATTTTACTTTTAATTTTTTATTTTTTCACGAGCGGACGTTTCTTTGGCTTTCTTCCACAGGGATAATCAAGTTTTTTAAATTTTCAAATACAAGTAAATAACACTTTTAGCCTCAGAAAAAACAATAAAGAAACTTTGTTTTTAGAGATATTTTATATAATTAAAAGGACCATGAGAGCGTTTTAGTATTTTTCACATTATATTTTTTATTTTTAATTAAAAAGTTGTTGGCATGTATTTCAAAAGCCCAAAAGAGTGGGCGATGCTTGCGCCATTAAAAAAGAGTGTGAGACGCTTTTCAGAGGCCAAATTGAGTAATCCATCATATAACTAGATGTGCATCCATGTTCTCTTCAACATGGAGCAACGCATGTAGATATATCATGGTTGGATTGTTGCTGATGATTAATTATTTGTGTTTTTTTTTTCTTTTATCTCTTTTAACAACTAAAATGAACAATTGTTATTTTTTTGTTTGTTGTTTGCTTGAGTCTGACATAAATTATCAAACTCAAAGTGTTTAGGTCTGACAATTATGTTTTACATTATTGTTATTTATTGTTATTATTATGAGTATAATTATTATTGTTTTTATTATTTTTAGTGTTATTATTCTTATTCTGCTTATACTTTTTATTCTTATTCTTATTATTATTATCATCATCATCACAACCACAATTACTATTAACTATTACTATATTATCATCATCATTATTACAACCACATTTACTATTAACTAACTATTACTATTATATTATTATTATTATTCAAATAAACTTGAATAAGACATGTTTGCTAGACCTAAGTAACATGGGTCTTGATATTGTTAGACTCAAGTAAACTTGGATCATGCATGGTTGTCAAACCCAAATATCATCGGAATGACATGGTTTCTCAGGCTCAAGGTACTTGGATTTGGCATGATTGTTATTATTATTGTTATTGTTATGATTATAATTATTCTTATTATTTTTATTTTTATTTTTATCATTGTATTGTTGTTAGTTAGTGTTGTTGTTATTATTATTGTTATTAATATTTCTATTGTTATTCTTTGTAACCTCTCGTGTCAAAATAAATTGAGTCTAACAACATATCAGATCCAATTTGTTTGGGTTTGAAATGGCTATCGGACCCAAAACATTGGGATCTAGCATGACTGCTAAGCTCAATTCATTTTTTTATGAGTTTGAACTTACCTTATATAATAGTTATGGTAAAAGTATGGTTATAAATGAATCCTTCCAGGTGGTTATAATTATTGAAAAATTATGATTATCTTGGAAAGAATTCAAGAATTGCTTTTAAGCATAAAAGCAAGAAAATAGAAGTTAAAGACCTTATTTTGAAGCTAAAGGTAAAAGAGGACAATAAGTTGTTTGAAAAAAGAGTTATCTCTTATAATATAATCCCAAAGGAAAAATCATATATGAAGAGGATAAGTATTGCCAAAAGTTTAATGGCAAATATTTTTCTTTAACAAGATAGAACACCTGGCTAAAAGTTATATAAATAGGGCTTAATAAAGTAATCCAAGAAAGAGAATGATTGTTAAAACCAATATCAATAAGGTTGATCACCTCATTGATTAAGTTTTGAAAATGAACATTATCATTGTTGTTTTCTAAGTCAACTTGATAAAAAATTATGAGCAATGATGTGTTGTCACTGATGCAACTAAACATGTATGCATTGAAAATAAAATTGTATCCACTTGTAAAAAAGTGGTTGGTGAAAACTTGTATATGGAGAATTTATTAATCTACAAGATACTAGGTGTTGGAAATGTCATACTGAAGATGACTTTCAAAAAGCTTCTAACACTTGATAGTACACTTCGTATTCCTAATATTAAGATGGACTTAATATTTGGTTTATTGTTGAAAAAAATAGTTTTAAATTGATATTTGAGAGTGACAAATTTATACCTTCTAAAAATAAAATGTTGATAGGAAAGGGGTGTCTTAGTAATGTTATCTTTGAAATGAGTGTAGTGACCATTTTAATCATAGATGAGAAGAGTAATAATAATAATACCTTTTCTTCTTGCATGTTTGAGTCTTGTGATATATGGTATGACAAATTAAGCCATGTGAATTATAAATCTATACAAATATATGCTTAGTATAATGATGTACATGTAAAAAATTGGATAAATGATATTGAATATTGATGTCTAGTATATATTATGTATAATAGATGGTTTGAGAATGTGCTTTTTTGTAGTTTTGAAAAATAATGAGGTAAGGTCTTATTTAAGGAAAGTGCTACTAAAATATTGTTAAAAATAGATTGATGCACCAATACAGAAACCATAAACCATAGATTTTGAATTTAATTGAATATGCTTACTTTATTTATTTACTTTTGTATTATGTTCTAGTTAGTAATTAAAATACCAAGAAAAAACTCAACGTCAAGATAAAACAGCTCTACTTCTTCAATCAATAATGTTCATGAGATTGTGGTGCATTTATATGCCGATTATGAAGAGATAATTGCTACACACATTACCGACACATGTTTATCAAATATGGGTTGTAGATTTGGCGTACCATCTGCCAAAAATTCTTATTTTGACAAATTAATAATGGGGTGTAAATTGGATTTAAACATGTAATAAAATCTATTTTCTTGAAAATAACATTAACAAATTGATTAAGTGTTTATATATTTTTTATTCAATAATTGATTTTAGGCTCATAAATATAGAAGTTATATGCACGATAACATCAATAATAAAAACATTGATGGAAACACATTTGTTTCAATAAAGCCAACTTAAAGAGCATCTTGAATGGATGCCCGTTGTTAAGGGTCGGGAGGGAAAGTTTGACATATACACACTTTTAGTTTATATAAATGTTTTTAAATTTATAAACTAATTATTTTAAGAAAATGATTACAAGAATTTTTTTTTTTTTTGTAAGATGAGACAAACTTTAAGGTGGCAAGAAATTTCTAGAAAAATCACAACACAACTAGGTAAGTTTTAATTTACGAAGTATATATTTGTAAATCTGTAATCTTTTTTGCATTTAACAAATTCCTAAACTAGATTGCGTGATTTTTAGTATGACGTGCATATCTACACAAAGAGTTATGCCGAGTCAAATGACTTTGAGGTATAAAAAAAATTTAGATCTCCTCATATCATTTAGAGTAATTATGAGAGATATCTAGAGTTATTGATGTTAGATATTTTTAGAAGCTGACACAAAATAGGTCCTTAAATAAAAACAACGAGACACATGGATTCATCAGCAAGTATACCCGTAAATCATTTCCTTTTATTAAACATGCAAAATGTCTTATAAGTGTCTTTTTTATTTTAAGTATTTTTCTTTAAATGTTAGTGAATATTTGTTACCTCTGCAAATTAATGATTTATTTTATAAGCTACATAAATTGGGTGTGATCTCACTCTAACGAAGTTATATATGAAAACACATGTTTAAAAAAAAGATAAGCAGAAAATGGTGCAATTGTTTATGGACAATAAAACTTAAACGTTTATTTAATTGTAAGTAAACTTTAAAATATTTTGAATATTTTTTTAAATAAATTTTTTTTTGTCAACATCTTTGACTTGTTTTTATGTAAGAAACATATAATGCTGATGTACATATCAAATATGGAGAAGATCCTTCAACCTATTTGAAATACTACCCGAGTTATTGTTATAGGTTAAAGCAATCAGTAGACCAAATAGAAATTAAATTCATAGTATCTCTATGACTATCAATAGACCAAATAGAAATTAAGCTTATAATATCTCTATAACTATAGTCCAAGACATGAGGGCGAGTCGTAATATATTGAATGTAGGAACTCTACAATCCAACCTAAGTCAACCATTAACAATCGTTCAGGAGTTGGTTCAATGAAAATAATTGCTGTTATGACCAATCCAAAGGTTGAATTGAAAATGCAATATGAAAAATGAAGTAGGAAGCAATGAGAGCATATGATGACATATATGTTGACTCAATTTCCTCCTTCTTATAGGCCTCTATGATATTTTCATCCCTCTCCACCATAACCTTTACATGTAGCTCTAACTTCTTTCTAATATATACAGAGATTTGTATTTGATTTTACAATAAAATTAATAATTTAAAATGAGTTAATAAATTTAATTTAATTGTTTAATGTCAAAATAATTGATCCAAATAAACATGCATTAAAAAAACAATTACTTAAATACCGATATAATCACAAACAATCATAAAAATTATATTGGTAATTCTATTAATAAAATAAATCTATTTTTCTTGAAGAATTATGAAATATTCTAATATAGATTGGTGAATTCACTAACATAATATGTCAATAATTTTATCAGTTAATTTATTAATGATACATATCTATTATATATGGTTAGTCTATCGTGCTCCATCAATAATATTTTATAAATGGATTGACCAACAAAATAATAGCCAATAGCCGACACCAATTGTTTTTAGGCACTAACATCCTATCAGTTTTTCTGTCAGAAAATAAATCATTGGAGGACTTATCAATGAACTTGAAATCCCTAACAAATGTACTAAGCAGTAATGATAAGTTTCTATTAGTAAATCCATTAATGATTTTTTCCGGTGAAATTACAGGCTCAAACAAGAATATTTTATTGGTGATATATATATATATATATATATATATGGAACACACGTCATGAATCAGAAAGAGCGGGCAAGAATAATTTCAACTCAGAAGACAAATTGCTTTGCAATCCAAGAAAACCAATGCAAGAACTTTCTAGGCTTTTACTCTCTTTTTTTTAAGTTAATTTTTTCCCCTATTAATAGTAATTTTAGATTAATTCTATATGAACTCTAATTATTTATTGAAATATCATACTAATAGAATTAATTAGTTTATTTCTTAAATAAACTTCGATATTTTAACGATTAAATAAATAAAAAAATTCTCTCAAATGCGAGAAATTATCTGCGGTTTTTTCTCAAGCCATTTTTGTTCAACACCTAGCTACAACATCCAGCTAAAGCGTTCGAGAAAGATTAAGCGTAAATTTGAAATGCAAATTTCAAAACCAAGCGAAGAAAGATTTCATAAACTACAACAGAATATTTATCAAGTCACACTAACAGTGACATATCAATGAAACGAAAATATACTTGGCCAGCTGACGCAACAACAAATATATGTGTGTGTGTGGAGGAAATATATCGATGTCCTTTCCATCCAACAGAATCCTCGAGATTATATAGTAAAATAGACAGAAAAAATTCTCTCCTAAGGTCCTTGGCAGTGTCAGGTCATTCTGCAGACGGTGATGACAATGAAAGGTTCAAGAGGAAGCCGATCATAATACCAACAAGTCCAACCACGAACGCAAGCATGAGGGAGAAGCCTGGGTCAGTCTTTCGATATCTTCGTCTCCTCAGCAAATCCTGTAGGAAAGAAAAAGCTTGGATAAATTGTTGTAAAGGTTTCCTGTGTTATGCTACAAATGGCAGTAGACACATATTAGCTAGTACACAAAAACCTCTTCGTACGTGTGGTGGGGTGTTGGGGTTCTAACACATGGGAAATTTGGTATCATAACGCTGTTTCTCAGCATTAGATATAATTCATTCGAATACATTTGCTCTCAAACAGAAAACATCTAAAATATTCCCAGTGTTTTTTACTGTTCGCATATCCCATGAGCTTTTTTACATTTTCAAGATCTCATAGCAGCCATCTGATAAACAAATTCCATGCCTACAAGTCATCTAATTAAAAAGTTCCTGCTCTGCTTCATTTCAATTGCACAATCACATTTGATCAAGCATTGCCTGCAAATGTCCATTGAAGGATTTTTTGTTGTAAATAATCTAATTTAATATTATTTAAGAAGTTATTTCAAAAGATCTCTATCCCACATTGCAAAGACAACATCTTCTATCTTTTTAAGTTGAAGTTTTTAAACCGCTTCTATTCCCACATTAAAAAAACAAGACTTTTTTTCTAGTATTTATATAGTGAACTATGATATGAGCTGCTAACCAACTAGAAAGGTGATAGGCTTGTGCGTATAAAGTTGGGCTAAGCAAGAGGAAAACCTCCGTTTCCCTCCCAACATGTGAGGCGACGTAGATACTTTCTAAGCCTCTTGTCTCCAATAATAATTTATTTTTTAGCCTTTAAACTGAAACCACAGTTTTTGAAGCTCTTACAATTTATTTTCATAACTATATTTTTTTCCAACAGCTATTTATTTCCTCTTGTGGCTATTTTATTTTCTCTAACAACCATGTTTTAAAGGCTGGTTGCACTCTTTAATTCTCTATTTAATTTCTTCTTGGATGTTACAAACTCTAGGCCTATATATAAACACCTGCACTTTTTAAAGAGGAATATATAATTCATTTTAGGTTGCCCAACTTTTTTCTTTTGCTTTGCCTTGCTGTTTCTACTTCCCTCAATTCTAGAGGAGGAACCTGTTGAAACCTGGAGGATAGGTTTTTGTAGAGGAAATATCTTTAAGGACAGCGTTTGTAACACGCCTCATGTTTTCTATTTGTTGCTTTTCATCTTGTTCCTGTTCTTTCCCCCCATTGTTTCTTTACCAGCATTTTTAACCCTTAGGGATGGTGGAATCCATATGAACTAAGCAAGTTTCAACTAGACTTTCCATAGTAGTTATTTGAGACTGGAGGGTGGGGGGGGATCATAAGTAATTTCTGAATGGTTACGAGGAAATCAGCTGTTTGCGCAAAAAACAGCAATTTACCAACAATATTAGCATACCAACTAAAGAAATATTTAGGTGAGCAATATCTGAGATGCCAAGTACTTGTGAAGTGATAAAGTCTCATAATTGTATTTCTCGAGAACAAACATTTAAATGCCAAAATGGTAGGAGGAAAACTGACTCCATATTCTCAATTCAACAGAAAAAGAAAACAAATAATAATCAAATAACCAGGCTGAAGCACCAAGTGACTAACCAGTTCCTGCTGCAGTAGCTGGGTTTGTCGAACAGCTGCATCCCTTTCATCCTCCAGGAGCTGTACAGCCTGATTCAAACATAAAACAGTGTACTTGAAAAACTTATGTGCATGTGTGTATATGGGTGCATGCACGTGTATAACAAAAAACCTGTCTAGAAATTAATTCAAGGATATGCTTATATGCTTTTCCTGCAAAAAGGCATGGTACAGAGCAAATTTACAAGATTGTGACAGTTGTAAACAAGATCAAGTTGCATAGTGCATGTTGAATGACACAATGTGCATATATAGATGTGTTTCCTTTGAGTAGTTAAAACTGACAATCCATTACCGTTATTCACAATCTTGGAGAATCCAAGAAGAAGCCCAATTCTAGCATATTCAAGTGCAAAGCAATAACAGCAGTCACATACTAGAAGCAGACCAATCAAAACTGCAGCATCTTTATACAGTTAACTTCCTCTATCTTGTGGAATCATATAATTGACAATATATTCCACACCTTGCTATAAAATCGATCCTTGTTTACCAACCATACATTATCTAACCAAATCCAAATCCAATTCTCTCTCGATATGTTCTTCAAAAAATCTGATTTCATGCAGATTATGCCCCCAACTAACAAAGAGGTCTTGGCAGAACTCCCTTACATGAAATTGAGCACAATTCTGTAAAGAAATAGCCCACTTCTTTCTCGAGAAAAGAGGGGAAACATGCTCACTATGACACTCACAACTGCAAAATCATCACATTTTTGTTTTTGTCATGATAATTATTTAAATGCAAATAATAGGTGGTTAACATGTTCTGTCAAGTTTTATTCTGTCATCATTTTCAAACAACTCTTGGAGCATCCATAACCATTCTCATTTTTTGCTCAGGAGCATTGTGTCTAAGCTTGTTCAACTATCAGTTTAGGATCAAGAATTTTTCTCATCAGTACACTTCACTATTAAACCCTTGTGACGGAGGTCAATATGGAATTTTTTATCCATCTAGTACTTTCTTTAAGGAGCCTTTAGTTGCCTTTGTAATGATTCTGTTAATATGCAACACCAGCTTGAATGAAGTCAGTCAAACTCCAGAGTTATGAATGCTATTGTAAAATATAAGATTCTATATTAAGTTGTCTAATGATTAAGAAATAGATTTGATATCAATCAACTCCACTCCTAATTAGGATATATGATTTGATTGTGTTATTGTAAAATATAAGATTCTATATTAGGTTGTCTATAGATTAAGAAACAGATTTGATATTAATCAACTCCACTCCTAATTAGGATACATGATTTGATTTGGTTCTAGATTTCATACCTTGTATTCTCATTTAAATAGGAACCTTGTCTTCTACAGACTATTTTGAATAAAGTAAAAAAATTGAGGTACTTGAAAGGAACTCATGGAAGAGGTCTGTTGTTTAAGAAACATGGGCATTTACATGTTGAAGTCTACACCGATGCAAATTGGGTTGAAAGTATAACTGATAGAAGATCAACTTTTGGTTATTGTACCTATGTTGGAGGGAATTTAGTTACTTAGCGAAGCAAAAAACATGTTGTAGCAAGGAGTAGCTCAAAAGTCAAGTATAGAGAATTGCAAATGGGATTTCTGAAGTTGTGTAGATTAAAATGCTTTTAGAAGACTTGAAGATTCTTAACTCCTTGCCCATGAAGGTGTACCGTGACAATAAGGCAACTATCTCAATTGCTCATAATCCAGTTCCATATGATAAAACAAAGAACGTGCAAGTTGATAAACACTTAATCGAAGAATGATCTGCATGCCATATATATCAACCATTGAGCAAGTTGCTGATGTACTTACAAAGGGACTTTACAAGAAACAATTTAACTACTTGATCGACAAGCTGGCAATGGAAGATATCTTTAAGCTCTTGAGGAGTGTTGTAAAATAAAAGATTCTATATTAGGTTGTCTATAAATTAGAAAATATATTTGGTATTAATCAACTCCTATAAATTAGGTGTCATCCTAATTAGGATAGATAATTTGTTTTGGTTCCTGATTTCATGCCTTGTATTCTCCTTTAATTAAGAACCCTGTACCAACTATTTTGAATGAAGTCAATAAACTGATTTCCAGAGAATACTAATTGTCTTCAAGTACACAGAAGTCCATGCTGTTAGCTAAAATTAGCACACCCCAAATACAATAAAACTCACAGAGGTAGCATCAGGACTTGTTTTGGAGCCCTTCAACAACACTTCATCTTCCAAGTTTCCTTGAGTTGAAGAGGTGGGCATGTATACAACTCTAAGCTTCATCTCCTGTATCACCTTGCCATCACTATCCTTATTAAACTGGCAATAAAATCAATCATTGTTCAAATATAATATCATTTTGCAAAGTCAAGCTAATGAAACATGAATAACTTTTCTTCTTGAAGTTAACACCCTTACAGTATCTGGTGGGAGCTCATCAACATTAGCATGTGGATGCACAATGGTACTCTGTAAGAGAAACTTATCCTTGCATTGCATACCTGGAGGATATTCTCGCTGAGCCTGAAGAGTAACTGAAAATCCAGTAGCTTGTAAACATCAAATATATTCTAACCAATTAAGAACTTTACAACAATTATGTGTTGGCTGGCACATGGCACAAACAAATTCCATATATTCTGGTCAAGGATAAAATTATGATGCTTGGTTCTTCTTTCATTTTAATAGGTTATCAAGGAAAAAACAATCCAAAGCTATTAAATGATCACCTAATAAACATCTCACAAATGGCTGGTTACCACTCTACCCACAGCTCTGATGTGAGAGAATTGTAACCTTTAGTGGACATCAAACATAAATTCACATTTGAATAAATAATTCATAGTTTAAAAGGTCAAGAAAGTCCTACAAAAAGATAGTGACTGGGTAACAAGTGGCACCTTTAATGACAAAAGAGTCCCAAGGCTGTATGACACCAGTGTTGGGCCTCACAAAGTACTTCTTAGGTGAAGTGGTTTTAACCTGGAAAAAAGTGATGACAAAAATGAATCCATCAAAGGCCAACAATGCACATCAATACGGTTTTAATACAATAGTTGAGAGAGCACCTTAAAAGCAACATGGTGCTCTGTGTTGTTCGCAACTTTAAGATCGCAAAAGCTTTGCTTTTCCAGCTCAACTGATTACATATATAACATAATCATAAGTCCAAATGAACTCTATTGACAAAATCAAATCTGAAAGTTTTATAACACACATCAATATCAACACTTTTAGAAGGTATCAACATTTTCAAGAATACAACTTATAATATTCAAGATTAGCATTAAGATTTGCATCAATTATCCATACTTGATGCCAGCAGATATTTGCCATGGATCTGTTTGCAAAATAATTTAATTTCTATCTTTTAATATTCTTTTATTTTTTACCAAGCACATCTCCTTACTTCAGCCAATCAATTTGGGCTCTAATAGCTGAAGTTTCTATGCCTGCAAAGTTTTCAAGTATCAAGAAAAGTGGATCAGATCCAGCTTGGTTTTTAATTAAATTGCGCTCCATCAATTTGATCTTCTTTAAATCCCCATCCTACCTCTTTGAACAACTAATCATCTTTACTGTGTTGTGAGAGAATTCACTTGAATAATAGGCATCTATCTCATTGATGCAGATGACTTAAAAAACATTTGATAGCATGTTAGAAGTTGAGAATGCCACCTGGTACAGTAGTCAAATATGAGGCTAGAAATCTTAATTTTGCACGCAGGTTTGAGACCTGGGAGCAGCCACTTGACACAGAGATGTTAAAACAAAAGCTTGTTGCTTTTCTTTATAAATGGATTTATAAAGAATAAATGTGATTGATATGTACCTAAAACCAGAAACTGTGATTTGCAAAAGGGAGTTTTTACTGCCCACCATACTCAGAGAGAGCTAGAATATAAGTTGGGGTAGCCGGGTAGGGTTATAGTGCCATTTACATCACTTGTCTAGTTTATTACATATCTGAAGCAAGTCAATGAAAATATCACCAATACTTGAAAATTACCACACTTGGTTGCAGGGGACCTACTTCAGTTCTCCCTGCCATGGAAAATTTTACAAGAGGCTATAAAACTGCCCTGAACCTCTATAAGCTGCAGTAGTTGTAGAAAAATCCCAGTGGAATTTCACAAAAAAATAAAAAAAGCCTTTTGAATGTCTTCATAACTTTCATGGAAGGGTTAGGGAACACCTTGGACTGCCAGAAAACTCGTATTCCATTTAAGAACAAGGACATTATTAAATAGACAATCCCAATTAGTTCCAGATCAAGAGCAGCCTAATGGATTATCAAAGTAAATTAAATAACGATTCACTGTCTAGTTGAGATACTATGCAAAGCACGCAACCTTAAATCTGCTCCAATTCTCCCAATTAATGCATGGATTAGTAGAATTAAGCGTGACGAATTTTAATCTCCTTGCCATAAATGAGAACCCGATGCAAGAAATTAAATAGCAAATATAGCACATAAATCAATAAATTAAAATCGTTATTTACAAAAGGAAGAAAGAAAGATGCAACGAAGAAAGTTAAATTAACGGAAGAAAAATAAAAACAGAAAATAAATATGTGTCATGCAGATTTTATATAGGGAGAGAAGCTTACAAATGAACTTGAGGTCATCTGGATGTACAGAGATAAACGGCTTATCACCACCGGTTGTCATATCCCCCCTCCCAACCAATATCACCAAATCTTCCACTAAAAAAATCCAAATCAAAACAATCAAATGAACACAAAAATAACCTTTAAAAAAAATTGAAATGCCCAAATCAATCGAAGAAATTGATGTAAAAAAGTTGTGATAGATTAAAGAGAGCGAGAAAGGGAGTGACATTAATAGTAAAGAAAACTAACATGTGCGTGGTTAAACGAGTGAGAAGGATTAGTTAAAAGCAGCGAGTGAATGAATGGATCGAACTTTCAGGCGCCAATTTCGGCTTTTTTTATCGGTTCAGGTGGCCCGTTCTTCCTTATGCGCTCCGTTTACAGAGAGAAGCAAAGAATCTCTCTGTTAAAAAGGAGAGAGAATTACACAGAGAGGGATGGTCGCTTGGGGTTTTCGTGTAGCCTGGAATCAGAATGGCAGAGCTTTCTTTCTTCTTCAATATCAGTGAGAGAGAGAGAGAGAGAGAGAGAGAGAGGGTGTGATGGAACTGACACGTGTATCTACTAAATAATCGAGGGAGGTTCTGTGCAAAAGTTTTTTTTTTTGGGATATCCCCGTTCCCCACACTGGAATCGAGTACCTATGGGCTATGACGTACCCCTTCTAAAAACTTTTTAATTATTTACTTATTTATTGCTTTTGTGGTGCAAATCCGAATTAAACAATTTATTTTATTTTATTTTCAGGTAGCGAGTCATTTTAATAGGCTAATTTTGTTTATTAACATTAAAAACTTTTAAATTTAGTATAACATAAGTGCCCGGAACATCATTGTTTACCCGTCATGGTTGCAAAACATGATATATAAAAAAATAATGGTTGAAAAATATAATATTTAATAAATATTTTGATTATGAAATGTGACATTTGACACATGTATTTTTAAACTACAATATCTATCTAACTATAAGGTACCTTTAAATAATATACTCTAGACAATATTCAAGTTATTTACTCTATCTAATCTCTAACCTTGACTAAGACCTAAATCTTAATGATCGCTAGTCTATAAATAATAAATAATAACTTAATTCGAACTAAAAATCTAAACACCCATTAACTATAATCCAAATGTTAAACCCAAATCATAACACCACCCATAATATTATCTATAATTGCAAGTTATTTAAACATTAAAAACTAATATTAATATAAGCATTAAATACTAAGTTTAATTTAAACATGAAGCATAAACAATAATTTAAATACCAAACCCTAACCTAATTGATCACTAACCTCGTATCTTTAACTACAAAAACTAATCTTAATCTAAGCATGTAATTCGATCTCCTAACAAAAAAAAAATCTAACATTAACTAATCTGAACATCAAACATCAAATACTAACCTCAAAATTTTAAGGCTAAATTATTAAATTAGTTCTTCATGTGAAATTAGATATTATTAACACCACACTGTTTAGATTAGGTTTTTTTCTTATAAAATTAAACATGGCATAAAAACCATATTTTTTGCAATGTTTCTTTTTTTATAATTTGTGTGGTTTTAGAGTAGTTTTTGATAAAAAAAAAAAAAAACAAGGGGTTTTCAGTGAAATGCATAATAACTACAATTTTTATCTAGTTTTCATTTTTTATAATTAATTTTCTACCAAGCATTTTATAGCTAAAATTCCGTTTGAATTTAGGATAAATTGCAGAATAACTACTATTTTTTATTTGATTTGTTAATCTTACAATTATTTGGTTCATGAGACCTATAAAACCAAAAACTTAACAAAACTCAATAAACAATCATATTATCTTTATATATATTATGAACTTTAAAATTTTGATTTCTACTCCAAATATTCCAGTACTCTAATATATATATATATATATAGATTATGAATTTTATATTATGTTATTTTATTAATTATAAATTTACAATTAATTTTAGTGTTTTTAATATGTTTTTAAAAACCCTGAGTAATACAAGATAAATATTAAAAACACTAAAATTAATTGAAAATTCATAATTAATAAAACAACATAACAGGATACATTGATAGCATATAAACAAGTCTAATTATTTATATCTACATCATCTACTAAATGGGTATAACTATCTCTTAATTGAGTGACTTTATCCTCCACCATGATATTATTAAGAGTTAATATTTTTTCAAAGTTTTTAAGTATAGTTAGTAAACAGTGAACCAACAAGATATAAATGTATCATTTGTTATTTTCATTAAGATTATAAAATATATAGACAACATCTCGACCCTCCCATATTAATAAGCCAACATAATACATACACACACACATATATATATATATTAAAGGTTTTACATATCAAACTCATCATCTAATATTTATTAATTTCAAAATATTATAATTATTTATGGTATTTTAAATTTATTATGCATGTTACTCGTATTGTAAGTTTTTTTATAGGGAAACCTACTTGAGGTTTGGTTTAATAACCAGACAAATTATACCTATACATCAAATCATATTCTCTTTTATTATAATCATATAATATATTTGATAAATATCTCGTTTCTTTATGCATCCTATCATAATATATAAGTTCAATAGTGGCTTAGCTAATCATAACTATCATTTTTACTCCAGCAACTTACAACGTGAAAAGCATAACTCATATTGATATTAACTAGAATGTGAAAAGCACAACTCATTTTAAAATTAGATTAAAACATTCACTTTGATCTTCAATTTTTAAAATTATAAACTTTCGACCCTTGTATTTTTGAAAATTTAATTTTGATTCAAAACTTTATTTTCCTTGTTTTTTTAGTTAGTTTAAGAGATGAGAGAGAAAGTGGTTGGATTTCAATAGCAGAGAAAGAAATTGACAATAATATCGACCATGAAAAAATACTGATTTGATGTTAACAAATTCCATTCGATGAGGAGAGTTTATATTAAGTGTTCTTTACCATTTTACCTTGCCAGTTATTGTAGATACGAGTTTGGAAAACTTCATGATTTCAAGTTAATTTTGGTTATTTTGGGTTTATTTGAGATTATGAATGGGTTTAACAAGATGTATAGGGTGTTTTCTATGTGTTTTTTAATAAGATATGTAGAATGTTTTCTAAGTGTTTTAGATCAAAAGGTTTAAAAATCAAGTTTTTTAGCCAAAAAACTCATGGTCTAATTTTCTAGTAACCAAGCAATGCGTTATTTACCATAAAAAACAACATATCATCTATATTTTTAAAATTTTTCAAAAATAAAAAATAAGGAGTAGAGCTATACTAAAAGGCCACATGCTTGAGTTTTTTTAAAGCCTAAACATGTTGGGCAACTTAGTCTAAGCCTAAATATCCGAGTCTTATTTTTGCTATTTTTTTGGTTTTTTTTATTTTTTCCCTTACAATCTCATCATTTAGTTGTTTTTTTTCTTCAATTTTAATAGATTCTTAACATCTTTCTATGATGTTTTTTTTTAATAAAACATGATTTAATTTTTACTTAGTTTTTTTTTCCAATTTTGTCTTTGGTAAAATATCATTTAGCAACATAAAATTATAAAATATTTTTAGAATATGAGCAACATTACATAATCTTTTTTTTTATTTGGTATTTAATTTCTTTCATGAGAGTTTCTTTTATATTTGGTATTTAATTGCTTTCATGAGAGTTTCTTTTATATCATTGTTTAATTTAATAAAAAATTATTTTAATGAACACATTTGAGTGCATGACCCATATTGCAAGATTAAAATCCTGTTTTAAAATGCAGTGCAAACCGCGTTTCATAAAATATTGAATTTTTTTATCTTAATTTTTTTATGTTTTCAGATTGTTTTGATGTGCAGATGTCAAAAATAATTTTTTAATATATTTTTAAATAAAAAATATTTATAAAAAACAACCACTATCATATTTCCAAACATACACTTTATATTTTAACCCGCATCTATTTCTTGATTTTTCCAGTTGAATCTTTCATTGTCGCTAACAACTTTGTTTTTTGTGTTTTATTGGCACATATAATTATTTGATTAAATAAAAAAAATATCAAAAAATAAAATTATTAAATATAACTAGGTCATGATTCATTTTATGAGATCAAATTTCATGATCTATATCTATTTTTAAATTTTTTAGTTTAGTTATTAATTATCACTAAAGATTATATTTTTTTTATATTTATTAGTACAAATAATTCTCAATTTATTTTATAATCTTTTTAACTTATGAATAAGATTTTTTATATATTTAAAAACATGTTGAAAAAAACATGTATATTTATAATTTTTAACTGAAAAAAATTATTAGACTAGCAGCAAACAGCCAGTCAAATAGTTAGTAATTGTTAACTGGGGACCTATATTTTTAGCCTTCCATTATATGTGTGTACCGTGGTCTGCGGAACTATTCAAGCATAGGAGTCATCCTGGAAACATATAATTTGCACTGTGCAGTCCAGACTGAGCAGTTTTAATTTATTAGATAATAATAGGCATGATTTTCACCTCAGTTGCTGCAATAAATTATCTACTTCATAAACATATCATTAAATGATATGATTTTCACCTCGTAGCTGCAATCAACTTGAACACTCATTTCCAAAGAAATACTATCTGAATTATCCTCTTTATGCAATTTAACGGTATCAATTCTTTTGGACTAATTTAGGCATTGCAGGCTGCAGAGTCAGATTTGGGAGGGGTCTGTTTTGCAGGTTCTGTTCAAATTCTCACGTTCAATTTTGTAGCTCAGGTTTGCATTCCAATATTAAGATGCCGTTTAGGGTTTGATCCAACTTGTTTTTTATTAAAATTTATTTATTTTTATTTTATTTTTATTATTTTTGAATTGTTTTGATAAGGTAATGTCAAAAATATTTTAATATATTTTAAAATAAAAATACTTTAAAAAATAATTTTTACTATATTTTCAAATATTCTTTAATATCCATCACGTCATCAAATCCAAAATCTTTTATAAAAGATGAGCAAAAATATCAAAAAATTATTCCTAGTTTTTGGTTTGATCTCAAATTTTAATTTAAAAAATAAAAAAAATAGGTTTGATTATTTAAAAAAACCAAAAAAATAATTATTTTTTTATGCTCAAAATTATCTTAAATGGGAACAAAATCACAATATCAAAAGCTATTTAGTTGTCAATAGTGAGTTCGTATTATGGTAGGTGATTTTTTCATCGCCCATTCATAAAATTGAGATTTCAAATCTCGTGGCATATTTATTTCCCTATTTATAATTATAGCAACCATTGGAAAGACTTTGAACCTTTGAACCTCCAACGCATTTGGTTACAATCCTGAAATAGGAAGAATAAACATAACAGAGATAAAAATATTTTTGTTTGAAGAGATCAAAATAAATATATAAAAAAATAAATTGCTTCTGAAATAATTTTAGAGTGAAATTGTATATTTTTGAAGCAATAAAAAAAACATGTATTTAGAGAAAATATTTATTATTTTTATTTTTAAACTATTATTATAAAAAACTCTTAATTTTAAAATTATTCAACTAAAACATGTAAGGATAAAAATGGTTATTATCATATTTTTAAAACCTAACTCGATGGTTGATTTAGGGCAAAGCCCGAGTCACAAGTCGTTGACCTGAGTTAACATAAGAATAAAAATAATTATTCTTATAGTTTTAAGCATGATTTGCGAGTCAACTCGAGGCACGTCTCGGGTCACAAGTGGGGTTGAGCGTTAACTTAAGTTAATGTAAAGATAAAAGTAGTTATTATTATAGTTTTAAAACTTGACTTAGGGGTTGATCCATGTCATTATAAAATAAAAAGGTGATTATTATTTTTAAAACATGATTCAAGGTTAGCTTGAGAGAAAGCCCGAGTCATAAATTATGATGATTAATTTAGGTTGATTTTAGTTAATATAACGACAAAAATTCTTATTATCATGATTCTAAAACCTAACTTAGAGGTCGATAGGAGCAAGATCTAGGTCTTAAGTTGAGAGAGTCAGCATGAGTTGATTCGAGTCAGTGTATGAGTAAAAATAATTATTATTATAATTTTAAAATCTGACTCGGGAGTCGACTTAATACAAGGTTCAAGTCATTGGTTGAAAGGATCAACCCGACTAACAATAAAAAAAAAAATAGTTTGGTGAAGCGCGAAAACTAAGGCTAGTTTTAATATTTAAATGAAAAAATACTGTATTTAATTTTAATTTTTAAAGAATTTAGTATATTTATTTTTCAACCAAAATCTTATTTCTCACAATATATATATATATATATATATATATATGTTGTTAATTATCTTTTTTTTAAACCAAATTAAATATCATATTGTAAGCCTTAGACTAAGATAAATATTACATGAAAAAACAATGAAAATGTATCAAGAACTAGTTCAACCAATCTCCAATTCGTTTACATTGTTGAAAATTTCCCCAAGACATATGAATCGGATTAGATGTTTATTTACAACCTTATAATATTTCATTCACGCCTTTCATTAGTAAAAATGCAAAAATAAATGCTTTAAGGTGAGATATGTTATTAATGATGATGATGAAAAATGCAATTTTAGTGAATGTTGTTCTAATAATAATTATATTGGTAGAACACTGGTGTTAGCAATGATAAAAGTATCAGTGACAACAGTTAAATAGCAGTTGTAATAATGATTACGAGGCTTGAATAATTTCATTGATTACAAGTGTTAATGGTGACAACAACGATGATGTTAACGAGACAATGGTAGTTATTTCGATATACATCAAGAGTTCCTTCTTCTTCTTTTTTTTTTCCTGGGTACGTTATATTTTAATTATTAATTTTCACTTATTCTGTTGAAAATAGGTAAAGGTTCTAAATAACTAGTTATTGAGACAATGTGGTGGCGCGTAAAAGCTCCTCCAACCTAAGAAAATCACCTAACTAGTTATTGGAATCATTGGGGTACAAGCTTTCTTGGAAGGTGGTGTGTGTATGCGGCACACCTCCGGTGTATCCATCTCCTCCGACAACTAATTCCTCCTCTCTTTTCCTCTTTTTTTTTTTTTTCTCTTTTCTTTATCTCGTTTCTTTTTCTCGACTTTTGCATCTTGCATCTGGTTTCCTTTTCATTACCAAAAAAGGATTTTTTTTCTTGACTCATGCTCAATTCTAGTCCTTTTATTTCCAATTATTTGTTAAACAAAAAATCTGAAATAATTTTTGCAATTTCAACATCAACTCAACGTTGAGTCAAGATGTTTTCCTACTCTAGAAAAATGAAAACCTGATAATAAGCTAACAAAAGGAAACTATAAAATCAATTCTCAAAAACAATAAATGTAAAAGGACTGAAATGAAAAGAAAAAACTTAAGGTTATAAAAAAAGGATTTAAAAAAACGAAGTTTTGAGACAAAGTGCTTGAACCAGTACCCTTTTTTTTTTCTCTTCAAGTGGGGATTAAACACCTAACCTTCCTTTTGTTACGAAAGTTTTGAGATCAAGTAAACCTATTCTTCAAAACCATACAGCTAGGACAGGCATGATCAGATGGGTGTTAGGATAAGCACCACCATTAGCAGGACAGTTTCACCAGGTGCAGCAGCTCCACAATGCTTTGTCTGAACCTCTCACTCAAGCTTCTGTCATCACTTCTTTTGCTTGATGCCTCTAGTTAACCATTTAATTCTTTAGTCGATCCTCATTTGGGAAAGGAAAACATGAATAACCGAACAAATACTTGTTTATGCATCAGATAAGTAACATACCGTTGTGGAATAAATTTTTGTTATGTCTATTCGGAGGTGTCATGTCTAATGCATTTAACTGATCATATATATTTCAGTACCATAAAAAACATGTTCTTATCGCCAATAATATTTCGTCCATAAGGTAGTAAAAACCAAAGACCAATCGGCCTTATGGATGATAAAATAGATATCCATCAATTAGAAGGATCAGAATTCTTTCAACCTCCAAGGTGGCCTTCTATAATCAAACAAATAAAATAAAGGATAAAAATTGAAAGTAGCACCTAGTCAGCCTCAAATGACCAATCCAAACGGCTGGATTACAGCAATCTCTCTAAAGAACAGTGGACAATAACGAGGAACACTGGAGGTTGATCCCACATAAAGAGTTTACCCACAATCCTAATAGCATATAGCATCTTATATTATCACTCTCTTCCAACGCTTTAAAAATAAAATAAAAAACAGCAGCAGCTAATGTTGACGCGCGTATATTTGAAGATAAAATTCATCATACCAATTAAGGATGCAAAAATATAGATCGAAGCACATTCTGTAATCCCATGCCCTGGCAGGACAAAATTGCAGCCAGGGCATCAGAAAATGCTATAGCCTGAAATAATTGGTACAAAAACTGAAACATTGTAGTCTCATTCTAGCATATCAAATGTGGCATGCACAAATTTTCACAAAGTGAGAGAAATTCTGTTCTTACAATTCTCTGCAGTCATGGTACACATTTGGAGAAGAAAAGGACCAGAGAATGACAGTATCCATGTTTTCTCATTTAAAAGTGGAGAGTCTGGGAAGCTTGTCCCTCAGATAATACAATCTTGCCCTCCTAACCTTCCTGTGCTTAATTACTTTTATCTCCTTGATGTTTGGCGAGTAGCTGTGGTAGTAAAAGAACCCATTAATCATGTCACAGCCGCTAATTATTGAACCA
Organism: Populus euphratica; assembly: GCF_000495115.2. Lineage (NCBI taxonomy): Eukaryota > Viridiplantae > Streptophyta > Magnoliopsida > Malpighiales > Salicaceae > Populus > Populus euphratica. The sequence goes on along the minus strand of NW_011501842.1, from coordinate 10,849 downwards.
GGAAAATTATGAAGTAAAATTAGATAAACACACTCAAAAGAAAACTTCAAGATTTTGGTGTTATGAGAACAAGGAAATTTGTTAGAAGCATCTTGATCATGATCATGGATCTACATGCTTGGCATTGGCTTATCTCTTGGCATCAACAGGCTGGATGTGGAATGTGCCACAAAACAAAAGCAGGGGAGCTTCTAGCTTAGTGCCACTACTGTTTTAAAAGCTCAATGATTGTGATTTTATGAATAGAAATCCCGAGTGAATATGTACTAAATCCTTCAGTAATGTTTATTTTATTGCAGATCACATAACAAGCTCATTAAAACCTTAACTATGAAAAAAAGATAAAAAAATTTACTTCCAACTTTTACAGAGTCAAATATTCTTAGATTCATATAGCATTTCAAACAAAAATAAATGGTATTATACACAGAATACTGAATAATAGTCAGCAGACATTGTAAAAATCAGTGCTCTCATCCAAATGAAAGACAGTAGTAGTGTAATCACAGGTTTCATCTAGGAGTTACACAGAAGTTATTCAACTAATAAGATCATCTACGCAAACCAAATGAATAGCCAACATAAAACTGTAAGACAAGGCAAAAGGAGTACTCACAGTGGGAATACGATCTCAACTCCTATACCAGCAATAATCCTCCGAATTCTAATAGTTGTGTGGATACCAGCATTCTGCTTAGATATGACAATGCCTTTGTAAATGGACAGTCTACGCCTATTTTCAGGAACTTCCTGTAAATCAACCACATAAAATCACATCTCAAAAGAATTCTATTTCACCACAAACCAAACACCAACAAGCTAATGCGAATAAGAACAACAATAGAAAACAATTACCAATTTGATTTCCACTATATCCCCTGTCCTTATATCGGGAATCGGCCTTTCCATCTCTGAAGCCTCCACGGCTCTCTTATTCAAAATCTACTCAAATAAATCAATGAACAAGAAATTAAAAACTTAAAAGGTGATTGTTCTTAACATAATTACTATAGAAGCAAACCCAGAACAGATAAAAGTAAGTACCCCAATTATATCTCCAAGCTTAACTCGAGGCTTTCTGGGTTCTTTCACAGCTCCTTCAACTTCAGCTTCCGCTTGAACTTCCTCTTCCTCACTCCCTTCTACAACTACTTCCTCCTCAACATTCTCAGTTTCTTCCACAACTTCTCCACCTCCAGACTCCGACTCGGCTCTCGTTACAAAACTCTGCCTCGAAAATTCCTTAAAAAATACTTCAAGATTCGAACTGAATGGGGTTGAAGAAACCCTAGAGACTGAAAATCTACTAGAAGAAGCTGAGTTGGAAAGATAAGAGCTGCGATTGATTGTTGAAGAAAAACCTAATTTCTTTGGGACAGGCAATTGAGTAGGACTCCTGGGTATAACAGCAAGTGCCTGCAAACAGACACAAAAAAAAAAAAAAACAGTAAAAGAAAATTGTATAGATATCGAAATGTTTTTGTGCATAGGTAGAGGAGAGGGAGTACCTGAGGGAGAATTTTAGTGCCCATGTTTGGAGAGGAAAAAACTATAATAATATGGAAGGGAGAGGAAAATTAAAGAGAGGGCATGTTCTTGCCTTCTTGGTTTAGGTGGGAGGAGGAACGCCTTATCCGTTGAATAAGAAGATGAAGAGGGAGGGAGGATGTATCAGATTGTTCTATCCCTTGCACACGCGTGACGTGTATTAGTTATTTGGTTTATTGGGCTTTATATTACTATAATGTCCAGATTTCATATATGGGCCGAACCTAAAGCTCCTTTGGGCCAATAAATTGATATGTATTACTAGGTTCCGGAGCAATCAATTTATGAGTTTTTTTTAGTGGTTGTTTTTATGTATCTTAATTAATTTTATAAATTTTAAAATTAATAAATATATAAATTTTTAATAATTTTAAAATTTTAAAAAATTAAATTAATAATTTAAAAAATTATATTTAAAATCTAATCAATTTAATTATATCTTTCAGCCATGTTTTTCAAGATTTTATCAGTTTTCTTTTCATGCTAGGTGAAGGAGAAATGTTATTGAAGCATCTAGTGGTTTCCTCTTAAATTGAAATGCTGGTGGCCTTGGCTCCAGCAGCAGAAAGTATTCAATATATTGAAATAAATAACCTTAAATCTTATATAAAAATAAAATTGATACTAATTTTTTTTATAATGATATTCATGTACGTATTTTTATCGTATCTAATTATATGTTTTTTGAGAGAAGAAACATCAATGCCAAAGGGGTGTGTGCTCTAAAGTGACAAATCCTATTTTAGGGGAGAGGCACATGCCACGCGGAAATAAGAAAGGTCCTGCGTAAGCATATTAACTGCTTTCTAGGAGTTATTTCATCGCGGTTGACTGCATCTGCGTGGCACCAAAAAGCGTATGATTCCAGTTTCGAATTCCCACCTCTCGCCACGTGCCCTCCGTTTCCTTCTGCCCTGACCCGCCCTCCTTGCTCTCTCTTTCCTCTCCCGCCATTCTCTCCCTTCCTCTCATCTCTCACATAACATAACCCCTCTCTCGCTCCAACACCAGAACTTGAGGAAACCCTCATCCCTACACGCTCTCTTGAATCTCGAACTTAATGAATTCAACAACTACAGATTGATACGCGCTGGAAGCTGAAATTTCTTGAATTTGTTTTGGCTCTTCCCTCTCGACCATTTGTTGCTATCAAAACAAAATCTTATTTGTTTCTTGCTAGTAGGTGATTTTCTTGAGAATTTGATTCTGTTTCTCGTATTATACTTGCTATTGCTTTTATTCATGGCAATATCTGTTTTCTTTCCCGAAGAATGTGGTAGTATCTAGTATGTTCTGTCTTGGTTTAGTGATTGGATAATCCTGTTTGTGAATTTAGAGATGGCTAATAATTTAGATGCAATGAGGAAAATCCCACCTGGGATTTGGCTTATAAGGAAAATAAGAGGCAAAGACTATAGTCTTAAGACACATAGATACATGGTTTTGTTGGTTACTTTCATTGCATATACTAGTTACCATGCATCAAGAAAACCCAGTAGCATAGTCAAGAGTGCATTGGATCCTGAACCCAACAAGACCACAAATGTGTACCCTTGGCCAATTGGAAATGTCTTTGTTAAAGATGAATTCTCGAGTGAAAACAAGGGTAAGTTTGGATATAAAGGTTGGGAACCATTTAATGGGAAAGATGGGACAGAGAAATTGGGTTTGATTGATGTTGCATTTCTTGCTTGTTATTCTTTGGGAATGTTTGGTGCTGGCCATTTAGGTGATACATTGGATTTGAGGTTGTTTTTGACTTCTGGGATGATTGGTAGTGGAATTTTTGTGGGGTTATTTGGTATGGGATACTTTTGGAACATTCATGTTTTCGGGTTTTATTTGGTTATGCAAATGGTTGCTGGGTTGTTTCAAGCCACAGGTTGGCCTTCTGTTGTGGCTGTGATTGGTAATTGGTTTGGGAAAAGGAAGAGAGGGTTAATAATGGGTATTTGGAATGCACATACTTCAGTTGGGAATATTACTGGCTCTCTTATTGCTGCAAGTGTTTTGGAGTACGGTTGGGGATGGTATTTTATTGCTCCGGGCACATTTATTGCAATAGCAGGGATATTGGTTTTCTTGTTTTTAGCTGCTTATCCTGAGGATATTGGATTTCCTTGCCCAAATGGCCCAGCAGCAAGGGCAGAGGCAGTGCCTTGCGATGTAGAAGCTCAGACACAGAATGAAGGTACTGTGGAAGAGGGGAAGAGTACTCCCATCCGAGACAGATCTGGGGCTAGGAGAAGTGTTGGGCTTCTTGAAGCTTGCTTGATACCAGGAGTGATACCATTTGCATTTTGCCTGTTCTTCTCCAAGCTCGTGGCTTACACATTTTTGTATTGGTTGCCGTTTTATTTGAGCCAGACAGGTATTATCTGGCATCCAATTTCCGCTATTAGAATTTTGTATTTCATTGGTTGCTAACCTTGTTTCTTGAATAAGATTTTGTTTGCTGGTTTGTGCTATATTGTTCTTGGATTTTGACTAGCAATACAGAAAGGATTGCAAGTTGCAGGGATTCACTAATTCACTGCAATCAATCAAGCATCAAGGTAGCATGAAGGGCTCTTAGGGGCTAAGATCTCGTTGGTGAACTTAATGATTTTACTCAGCAGGGAGCACCTATTTCATCACTCAATCTGTTGAGTGTTTGATTTTTTGTTTTTTGCTCAAATGAGATTTCCTCAATCTGCAGCTTTCACTTGAAATGATTTATCAAATAAAGCAAAAAAAAAAGTGGGGGGACGGGGTGGGGTTTATTTTACTATTGGAGGCTGTCAGAACAATTCCGGAAGCCTGGAACATGTTTTTGACAGTAGGTTGTGGCCTGTTTGAAACAATGCAGTTTGATGGATCACGTGAACAATTTGTGACTCGTGTTTAATTCGTTCTCTGCAACTGTGACATCACACTTATCATATGTTGAAAATTAAGTTTTGATTAGTCCTTGATCAATTCTTATTGGAGCATTATGTAAGAGTTATGGTCATCATTTTATCTTCATTTAACTAAAATTTTGACTTTAAAGTTTAAATTAAAAATGTGTTGTATTCTGCAATTTCTTGTTGACATTTTAAATTCTAACTTGTCATCTGCTTTCGTACCAGTTTCACTTTACTATATCTGTTGACATGCTTATCAGTTAATTTTGAGGACTTGTCGCAAACCGTTAAATCTTGTTACATCATGATGCACATAGCTTTTTGGGGGGCTAGGCATTGGCTTTAGGGGACCATTATAAAAAGCAGTTTCAAACTTCCAGTTGCAAGTTTGAAATAGTAATAGATTGTGGTACAATTGCTTGACTAATAAAAATTCCTAGTTCAGCCATGCAGGGGTTTTGAGGATGGTCATGTAGCCTCACTATAGAGCTGCTTTGCCACCTGTTACTAATAATGAGAAGTAGAACATGAGATTAACTAGGCTCGAGAGACGTAGATGAAACTCATCACTGAAATCCTTATATATCAAATCAAGCATATAATCTGCATAAGGATATTGTCACTGGAATAGAGCATTCACAGTAATTGGATGTTTTCTTGCGAACACATACAATTTTCAAAATAAGTTTTTGCAAGCTGTCAGAAATCTTTACAAGATTATCCTGTTTTGTACACTTAAGAGTCCAAGTTTTTAAAACTGCAGAAATTGGTGGAGAATATATGTCTGTGAAGTCAGCTGGAAATCTCTCAACCCTGTTTGATGTGGGGGGCATTGTTGGTGGAATTCTTGCTGGCCATATATCTGATAAACTTAGAGCTCGGGCTATCACAGCAGCCAGTTTCATGTATGCTGCAATTCCTTCTATGCTTTTATACCGCTTATATGGGAATCTATCACGGACTGTGAACATTGTACTCATGATGATTGCTGGCTTATTCATAAATGGGCCATATGCACTTATCACAACTGCAGTATCAGCTGACCTTGGCACGCACAGTTCTCTTAGAGGGGATTCTCGAGCCCTGGCAACAGTGACTGCCATAATTGATGGTACTGGATCAATTGGTGCAGCTCTTGGTCCTCTTCTCACTGGGTTCCTTTCAACAAAAGGATGGGATACAGTTTTTGTGATGCTGATGCTCGGTGCTCTTATTGCGGGGCTTCTCTTATCACGTCAGGTTGTGGTTGAAATTAATGAGAAAACATGTAAATCAATGCGTTCATCCAGTGGACAGCAAAGTTCTGAAGGTAATGCAATACACTGACTGAGATCATCCGCCTCACAACACACACTGACACAGACAGAGTACAGTTATATAACTTTTTATCTGAGTCCGTAAGGTTTATTTGAGTTAAATACTACTTACCTAGCATAACCCATGGTACATGAGAATGAAAAAACAAGAAAAATAATAATAATAGAAAACTCATTCTTGAGGAAATTTCTGATGTGATAAATCGGCCAAGAATGAATAAGGTCAACTGAGGTTCTAAATATGTTAATGCATGGTTTCTTTGAATTTCGTTCTCCTTCTATCACCTACAAGATAGGATTAAACCTCATTTCCTTTCAGTTAAAGAACTCAATATTGGTTTTTTTTTTTCCACGTCTTGTCTTAAGCCCCGCACCCTTCATATGAAGTTTCAAGCAATCAAGAGTTTGAAAAGGTCAGGAAACAGTTTTCCTTTCATATCTATCTATGGGTTAGCTATCCTGAGAGAGATTCTGAAATCCACATTAATCTCAAGTTATAGGCCAGTAAACCTTGTATGGCAATACAACTTCCATGGAATCCTGAACTGGACGAAAATATTCTGTATTTTTATACGTGGTTCACAGCATCCACAAGCCTATTGATGGTCCTGTGAAGAAGAGCTAACGATTTGAAGTGGTAGGAATAAGAAAGGGTAGGTGGTGGGAGGGTTAGAATATATGATGATGCCTGCTAGTTTACTTTTGTATGCAGGTATTTACTTTTGTAGTTTGACTCCAACTAGTTTGGGAATGAGTAGAAGTTAAAACTAAACTAAAAGTGATATATTATTTTCACATTGCTTCCATGATTCTTATTTGGTCACTGCTAATCATTTCAATTCTTTCAGTGGCAGAACTGAATTTCCTGCCTCGATCCACTTATGTCATGGTATAATGGTTTCTTCTATACAAGTACATCAAGTCTAAATAATCTGTGCTCTCCATTTGTTTTGCAGCTCCTCCATCTCAACCACTTCTAGGTGATCAAAGATGAAAATCAGGTATAACCTCATGAAGCTCTTACAACACGAGTTAATCAAGAACTAAGTTAGAAGACAGGCTTATTAGAATACTCAATTATGTGTCTTAAATAATGGGCTCGAAGATGTGTTTCTGTAAAATCTTGATAGATATGGATATGGTTAGTAGTGCTCTTTTTTCTGCAAGATGAATACTACTAATGAAGTATAAGCCTGGTCTGTCTATTTTGGTTTGAAGGACCCTGAGTGTAAACTGACAGAAGATGGAATCCACTGTTTGTAAATAGTTTCCATTTATACAGAGCATCCTGTTAATTAGTGTAACGTTGAACATATATTTTAAGGTACATTCCTGTGAAATACGAGAGCAAGTTTATACTTGCAATAGCTAGCAAGACATGCAAGCACGTCTTTTTCGAAAGCACCGAGACATACCCACCAACCTGAATCATGAGTCTTGGAATTATAAATAATCCTATCTTGCATTTATCTCATCAGGTCTGTCTTACTGGGTTCAGAAAAGGAAATTCAATAAATCTCCTCTTTTGTTTTCTTTATTGGAAAAGAAACACAATGAAAGTGAAGCTTTAAACTTTAAAGCCATGATCAATCACGCTATAAACCAATTCTTATGTCATTGTTTCTTATTTCTTTTATAGGCTATTTCATCCAATCTTTAGTTTTCTCTAAATTCGTTTGTGTAATTAATGAGTCAATATAGAAGAATTATAGCCCATATAAAAGGATAGTGATGCTAATAGTATAATAAGAAAGAAAGTCTCAAATGATAAATTAAAATTTGGTAAATCATGATTGCATGTGGGAGGAATTAGCTCTGAAATTTCTCTTGGTTCTATTAAGAGATTGTTTGTTTATGAGATAATGTTTGTGTTTTAAGTAAAACGTGAAGCAACATGTTTGGTAAAATAAAAACATGATTTATTGTTTATAAGCCCCATTGTTTACTGCGTTTGCAACGCAGGGTGAAGCAGCTTATTGCTTTTGTTGCAAACTGCGTTACAACGTAATAACTAAAGATGCACAAGAAGAAGAGCAGAAAGAGAGAAAATGGAAGTTGACTAGCTCTTCCCCTTCCCCTTTTCTTTCTTCTACACTTCCATGTCTCCACTATTCTTCAACGTGAATAGTGGAGACTCCACTGTTCATGTTGAAGAATAGTGGAGAGCAACTCCCTCATTACCGTTTTGAGCCGCTAGCTCTTTTCTTTTTTCTCCACCTTTTTCTTCTTCTTTTGCACTTGCATGTCTCCACTGTTGTGCTATGTGAAGAACAACGGAGAGCAACTCCCTCACCTCCTCCTGGGGCTGCCTGCTCTTCCCATTCTCTTTCTCTTTCTTTTTTTGCATTTCCATATCTTCACTGTTCTACTACGTGAACAATAGATAATAGCTTTATTGTTAATGGGTAGGACTGACTCCATCTCACACCTAAATGCATTGAATCAGGTATGACTTAGTAAAATAAAAAAAATACAAAAAAGTTTCTCATATATTGTGTTCTATTTGAAAAACTAATGTTTAACATGATTTAATGGCACAACATAAATACATTTCAAGGAGATTATATGACGACGTAATATTTATAAAATTTGATCATAATTCTAATTTTATTCCTGATGATTTTTTACATGATGTTGTTGTACGCTCAAGAAATCATGGAAACTATAGTCTTTATAGATTTCATACGTAATGAAATTGCACATAATTTAATGCAACAATAAAAAATACTTTATATAAAGTATTATTTATTTTATGATGTAATAACAGTAATTAAATAGATAATATTTTAATTAAAAACTATCAATATATATATATATATATAATTAGTTTATAATCTCAATTTGAAAAACATTCTTTAATTAAACACATTAAACTACTTTTCGTTCAACCTCAATTTCAACCATAATTTTAACCAAACATATATTTTTCCAAACCAACCTCAACTAAAAATATTTTTTATAAAATATTTTTTTTCAAACCATAACCATAATAGTTACCACAATATCAAACACATCTGAAGGTGAATAGTGCCCATAAAAAGCAACAATTGGTTGCTTTCCTTTCCTCTGCATTTCAGACTAAAAAACATTAAGGAACCTATAAACAATGAATTGTGTTTTTTCCTTTACCAAACATGTTGCATCTGTGTTTTAAGCAAAATGCAGATGCAACCTCTTAACACAAATGCCACCGCTCCTAATTTCATTATGCATGACACTCCACGTCTCCACCCACCCTTTTCCCCTTTCTCCTTTCCCTAAATCTCAAATTCTCATAATCTCAAGTCTCAGCCCTAACAAATTAATATCAACATCCAGTTGAAGAAGTTCGGCATTAACAAGTTGCCAGGATGCCTGAGGATTCTATTATCAAAATATTGATGCAAAAGGTTCGTTCTCTGGACTTAAATTTACCCATTTTGGAGCGATACCTTGAGTAAGTGAATTCCAAATACGTTAATACTTTTAAAGAAATTGACAAGGATTTAGGAGAGAAGGATATACTTTTTGAGAAGATCAGATCATATGAGATGTAAAGAGTCTCCATATTAGCTAGGATCTCATTGTATATGGATTTCTTAACTCTTTTGGTTTTGATTATTTCTTGGATTCTAGTAGTTGTTTTTCAACTCTTTTTAACTGTTTATTACAATTTGCAGGCCAAAGATGTTAATGATTTTATTTCTTGGAAATCCTTTGCTTCCACATAGTTGGATGGATTCCTTGATTAATACTTAAAAGTATATTTTTATCAAGGTTTTATATCATTATTTTGCATTTAAAGTATCAATAACTCCTTAACTAAAACATGTTTTATAATAACAAGTTTGATACCATAAGGTACCTTTAATTTATTGTAAATGTTCATCCTAAATGCAGACCTATCACATAAATAAAAGAATTGATTGATGAATTGAAGTATTGAAATTGAAAGGACAAAGAAATGGCTAAACTTAGAAAAGAGATGTTGGTGCAGTCCAAATTGGAACACTATTCTGTAATTGGGTCATATCTGGAGCTGTAGATCTCAAATTTAGGTATACTCTATATGGATGAAAAGGTAAGAAATAGGCTTACAACTTTCATGGGAGTCTAAGATTTAAAAAGGTCATTTTCAAGTCCAAATTATAGTAACAACGAAGAAGTCTGAATCTGTCCTACAACCCAGATACTGTTCAATGTTCAGCTTATATCTTAAATTCTAAAAGTCCAAATGACCTCAATGCTTTTTTTTTTCTCTGGAAAGCTGAGACAATTTACTAGAATTTTCATGTGAAGGTCTGGTTTAAATTTTGACGTTATCAATGATGTTTTATTTAGAAAAGAAAGGATAAAGATTGTCACCAATCAAGAGTTGACCATCCACTCATTAATTAGTCATCAAATCAATAGTTCTCAATTTTAGCTTATAAAAGGAGGCATTTGCCATACATTTAGGCATCTTGGTTTCTAGATCAAGATCATGCTTTTATTCTCTCCCTTTGTATTTTTATGATGCTTAATTTTTGCTTTCATTAATATCTTGTTTATGCCTTTCATTTCCTTTCCTTTACTTAGTTAACTTTTATTTTATTTATATTTTTATCTTTTTTATTTATGTTTCTCTCTTTCATTATATTTAGCTAAATTTATTATGTTAAGGTGAAAAGGTTACACCAATGGTATGAGAATAAGTATAGTGTAAATTTAACATGAACTTTAATGTTTGATACTAACATATTTTGTATTTGTTGTCTTGTTCACTTTTCATACTTTGCTTTTTAAATGGTTAATTTAGATTTATGCTGCATAATACTTAGTACAACAAATACTTGATACTTTCATAACCTAATCGTATGGTATAACCTACACCTGTGCTATGAAAGGAACTTGATTTGTTGTTAACATAAGTTATAATCATAAATGCCCGATAATATTTACAAGTATTAATATTATTGGAATAAGATAATTAATGTAATTATGTAAACAACTTATAATCTGATTGGAATCTCCTTTGTGTGTGGTTTCCAATTGAATAATAAGATTTTATACTATACTTGTTTGAAATACCATTAGTGGATTCTTTAACTTTGACATTTGTTGTTATCATTATTTAATCCT
>NW_011501867.1:25006-30589 GCF_000495115.2 Populus euphratica | reverse complement strand
CAAAGGGACTCCATTAAGTAGTCCAATTCTAAGACCTATTATAAGTAAACTCCTCTTATGGAAATTCCATATCCCATTGTTCTGGCTTGTCTCCAACCAGACTTCAGAGTAAGTTGTTAATATTGTGATTAACTACCTTTGTCTATTCATTTGTCTAAGGGTGATAAGCACTACTAAAGTTCAGTTAAGTTCTCATCTTTCCCTACAAACTCTTTTAGAAATCACTCATGAATTTAACATCCTTATATGAAGTGATGGATCTACCAATGTCATGAAAACGAACTATCTTGTTGAAGTAAAGTTGGGCTACTTGAGAATTCATGATCTTTTAGCTGGCTATAAAATGGATCGTCTTTAAAAACCTGTCAATAACAAGAGAAATAGAATTCATAGCTCATTGTGTACGGGGTATGTCTAATACAAAATCCATGGTCTCATCTAGCATAAAGCATCAGGGATTGTTAATAGGGCGTATAACCTAGTATTCAATAAAGCCTTTTTGGACCTTGAACAAATAACACACCTATTAAAAAATTTAGAAACTTGTTCTATTAATTTAAGCCATTAATAATCTATGGATACTAGAGTCAACATCTTATATCATTCGAAATGCCATTCATTATGCCATTCATGAATTATATGCTCTCACAAGTAGCAATCTGAAACACAAAGCTACAAAACATGAAAATAATAATCATTTAAAATCATTTAGTTATCTATTTTTGCTCCCTCCATTAACTCAACATAAATCTGACTGAATAAGGCATCACCCGAATACAACTTGTAAAAAGTATCAAATCCTAGCACATGGGTACGTATGACATTGAGTAAAATCACACATCAACTAAGAGCATCAACTACCTTATTTAAATTATTTGATTAGTGACTTAATGAAAAAAGTGAACTCTTACAAAAATAAAAGAACAAACACAAGAATTTTAATGAGCGAAAGGGCCTACAGATGTACACTCTAAGTTAGATTTTTTTTCTTTAGAATAACAATTCTCAAGTCTCCCTTTTTAGGAGGTTTACAAAACTTTAAATAGACCAGAAACCCTAGCTCAACTAGGAAATAAACTAAAAAAATCCAAGATTACACAGGAAAAGGGCATGAAATTTAAAAATAACTAGGAAAGTCATAGGAAAAAAAAACTACCAAGATCGGCGGCTCGGGGTTAGATTTTTAAAATTTAAAGATTCGACGGTTAGAAACGGCCTCTAAAACTCCTTTAAAAATTTAAATGCGATCCAACAATTAAATAAAAAATAATAACTATTTTGAGCTATTATTGTGGTCTTGAGCAACCAGATCTTGAATTTAGACTTATTTTATTGATCTATAAATATATCTAATAAACTATTTATAAAATTTATTTGAAACACATCTTTATCTAATTATAGTAAATTCATACTTACTATCAAGAATGGCAAGCTCAACTACATCACTATCTACCAAGGACCATCAATGCTTCACTCAATGACAATCTCTTCTTTGTTGTTGCTGGTCACAACCAGACCGCTTTTGAGATTTATGTGGTCTCTACAAGCCCTTCACAACCCAAGCTATCCTAATTGCACCAGGGCAAGCCACAAATGTTCTGATCACACTCCAAGTAGGTATTTCATGGCAGCTAGGCCTTTCATGGATGCACCAATTCCTTTAGACAACAAAACTGTTATAGCCATTCTTCAATACAAAGGTACTCCAAACAGTTCTCCCAAGTCTGCCAATACTGCCTGCCCCTAATGACACCGCATTTGCATTAGATTACAACGGTGTATACTTAGAAGCTTGAATACTCCATAATTTCCTACCAAAGTCCCCCTTCACATCACATCGATCGCCATCGCTTTTGCATAATTGGTTTAGGACAGAACCCATGCCCTACCTGCCAAAATGATACACAACTTCCAGCCTCATTGGACAACATAACCTTTGTGATGCCCAAGATTGAACTATTGCAGGCTCATCACTTCAATATATCTAGAGTTTTCAGAACTAACTTCCCTGATCGACCTCCTTTTCCTTTTAACTATACTGGTATGCCCCTTACAGCTAACTTATTAGGCACTTCATTAGGAACAAGGCTCAGTAAGGTAGCTTTCAATTCCACCATTAAACTAGTATTGCAGGACACTAATCTGTTAATAGTTGAATCCCACCCATTCCATCTCCATGGTTTCAATTTTTCTTTGTTGTTGGAACTGGGGTTGGGAACCTCCACCCTGCAAAAGACCCTGGAAAGTTTAATCTAATATATCCTCTTGAGAGAAACACAGTTGGAGTTCCAACAGGAGGATGGACTACTATTAGGTTCAGAGCCGAGAAGCCAGGTAACTTTTCAGCTAAAATTACCTGAACTGTACAATATGTATTTCCCTCAGACTAACCATGAGATCATATGCTTATATGAAGGTGTTTAGTTCATGCACTGTCACCATAAACTCCACACCATGTGGCAGTTAAAGGTGACCTTCGTTGTTGAGAATGGAAAGTCGACTGAAGAATCCATTCTAGCTCCACCAAAAGACCTACCACCGTGCTAAATGTTATAAAACAAAGATTAATTTTCTTGAGAGTTCATTTTCTTTTATGCTTCCATTCATTATTTATATCACGACATATGCTCCTTCCGTGGAGTTTTAAAGGTTCATTGAGGATTCAATCTCCTTTTATTTTACTATTTTTTATGTTTTTAGAGTAATGTGGTTGTCCGGATCAACTTACATGTACCTGAACTGATTCTACAGACATTAAAGTTAATGATCATGTAAGCCTCCAATAACCCTGAGATTTGTGAAATTCAAATTAATAATCTCTAAAAAGCAAACTCAAGACTTGACTAATTAAACTATATCCCTTAGAATTTAGTATTTCATTTTTAATGATTGTTTACGGTGCTTTAAGAGAATTCAATATGTAAATAAAAGAATTACCATCAAGTAAGCTTCGTTATTTGAAGAAGTATTTTTTTAAAATATTTTTTATTAACTCAAAACACTTTCCTTTTTTTTTTTACAACAAGTCAGTTCCTAAAAGAATCTAGAAACAAGTTTGGTGCCCAGGCTCAAAATCAAGCCTAGCGCAGTTGTTGGGCTTTTCATATAAGTATATATGACACCGAGCCACCGACTTGGCACCTTATATTTATAAAGGTGTCAAAGCCTACTATCTTTGGGCCTAGATTTCATACCTGAGCCCATAACCAAGCCACTCAGCATAGCATCCCCTAGGCTTAAGAGTGTTGCCTCAGCCTAGTAGGCTAACTAGCTTAGCACTTCTTAGACTTAGGCATTAGTGTTTAAGTCTAGTCTTGAGCATTGCCCAACACTTGCCTCCTTTGTTTCATGTTTTTTACCAGGACATCATACTTAGGCTCAAAGCTAAGCTAACCAACCTAGTGATTAGTATTTAAAAATATATTTTTATCAAGGTTTTATATCATCATTTTGATTAGTACTTAAAAGTGCATTTCTATCATGGTTTTATATCATCATTTTGCACTTGAAATATCAATAACTCCTTAACTAAAGCATGTTTTATAATAATATATCTAATAATATAAGATACCTTTAATTTATGGTAAATGTTCATCGTAAATGTAGGCCTATCACATAAATAAAAAAAAATGATTGATGAGTTTAAGTACTGAAATTAAAAGGACAAAGAGATGACCAAACTTAGAAAAGAGATGCTAGTGTAGTCCAAAGTGGAACACTGTTTGGTAATTAGATCATATCTGGATCTGTAGATCTCGGATTTAGTTTCATTTTATATAATGAAAAGTTAAGACATAGGCCTACAACTTTTATGTCGAGGTCTGTTTTCAATAAGGTCGTTTTCAAGTCCAAATTGTAGTAACAACGAAGAATCTGAATCTGTCCTGCAGCCTAGACACTATTCAACATTTGACCCATATCTAGAGTTTTAGAAGTCCAAATGACCTCATTTTTTTTTCCTGAAAAGATGAGACAATTCCTATAACTTTTATAAGTATAAGTGGTTCCAATTTTGACGTTATCAATGATGCTTTATTCAGATAAGAAGATAATAGCTATAAAATCAATAGTTTCCAATTTTATCCTATAAAAGGAGGCATTTCCATATAGTTAGGCATCTTAGTTTCTAGATCAAGATCATGCTCTTATTTTCTCTCTTTGTATTTTTATAATGCTTAGGTTTTGTTTTCATTAATATTTTATTTATGCCTTTCAATTCTTTTTTTTTTATTTAGTTAACTTTTAACTTATTTATGTTCTTGTCTTTTTTTTTTATGTTTCTCTCTTTCATTATGTTTAGCTAAATTTATTATGTTAAGGTGAAAAGGTTACACTAATGGTGTAAGAATAAGTATAGTGTAAATTTAACATGGACTTTAATGTTTGATACTAACATGTTTTATATTTGTTATCTTGTTCACTATTTAATACTTTACTTGTTAAATGACTGATCGAGATTTATATTATATAGCACTTGGTACAACAAATGCTTAACACTTTCATAGCATAAATCGTATAGTATAACTGACACCTATGTTATGAAAGGAACTTGATTTGTTGTTAATATAAGTTATAATCATGATTACCTAACAACATTTACAAGTGTTAGCGTTATTCGAATAAGATGACTAATGTACTCATATTAACAATCTATAATCTGATTGAAACCTCCTTTTATGTGTGGTAGACTTCGTAGGGTACCCTTTTTGTTTTCAAAAAATATGGTCGAAGAAGATAATCAATCCCTTTATAATGAGAATAACTATATTAAAACACTTAAAGACCATATGAATCCCATAAGAACAAATGCACTGTCATGCATAGCTTTTCCTCCCGATGCATCACATTTTAATTTTCAGCTAGACATTATTCAACTTTTACCTTCTTTTCATAGCTTAGATTTAGAAAATCCATACTTGCATTTAAGGGAATTTAAGGAGGTCTGCAACACGTATAAAGACTTAAACTGTAGCATGAACACCATCAGATTAAAGCTTTTTCCTTTTTTATTAAAAGATAAAGTTAAAATATAACTATAAGATTTGAGACCAAGATCTATTCGTGCTTGAGATGAAATGCAGCAATAATTTTTGAAGAAGTTTTTCCCTTCTTATAGAACAAACTCTTTCAAAAGATAAATCACCACTTTCACTCGAAAATCAGGAGAAATACTTTACCAATGCTGGGATAGGTATCGAGACTTGCTTAATACTTGTCCTCATCGTGGTTTTGAAACATAGAAATTGGTTTCACATTTTTATGAAAGCTTAACACCTATAAATAGACAAATTGTTAAATTGATGTGTAATGGAACTTTTGAAGATAAAGATGCTGGTGAAGCAATGGAGTACTTCGACATGGTAATTGAAAATGCTTAAAATTAGGACACTATAAGCACTTATAAGGCACTAAGTAAAACCCATCCTCATATGACATGACTAAAAGATTGATGTCTTCTCCCAAATGCAGGAGTGTCGAAGTAATAAATAACCCGGCAAAATCAGGGTCGAACCACAGGGAGGTTAATTGTACAAATTATAAATAACAATAATACAACAACAATAACAATAACAATAACAACAA
>NW_011501867.1:22884-24091 GCF_000495115.2 Populus euphratica | reverse complement strand
CATACAACCCTGGTTGGAGAAATCACCCAAATTTTAGTTGGAAGAGTGAGAACAACAATATACAAACTTCATAACCATCATTTCAAGCACATCATAATTTCAAAAATTCTCATGGATATGTATGTCCTTATGCTCCACCTCCTAGAAGAAATCTTGAAGAAGCATTGAATGCATTCATTGAAAAGTAAGGGACAATCAATACTCAACTTGCTCAAAGCATGACAGATTTTAAAGATACTCTTGCAAAATTGACATCTGCTCTCAGTTTCCAAGAGAAAGGTAAGTTTTCATCTCAACCATAACAAAATCTCAAGGGGCAATATAATGCAAATGCAAGTGGTTCTGGAAGCCAACACATAGATCAAGTCAAATCAATTAGTACTCTTCACAGTGGTAAGGTTATTAAAAAACTCACTCTTGAACCTTGTGAGAAAGATGATGAGTTAATCTCTGAGGGTTAGGAAGGGGTTGAATCTAAAAATTGCAAAGAAAAGACTAATTCTCCACCAACACTTCCATTTTCTCATGTGATGACCAAATAAAGAAAAGTCAATCACAACTCTAAAATCTTTGAAACTTTCAAACAGGTAAGGATCAATATGCCTTTGTTGGATGCTATTAAACAAGTTCCTTTTTATGCTAAAATTTTGAGAGATTTGTGCACTGTGAAGAGAAACCTGAATGTGAAAAAGAAAGCCTTTTTAGCCAAACAAGTTGTCCTACAATTTCTTTAAAACAATAATGCTTTGAAATATAAGACCCTAGTTGTCCTACAATTTCTTACTTTATTAGAGAACATAAAATTAAAAGAGTCTTACTTGATCTTAGAGCTAGTGTGAATTTACTTCCATATTAAGGTTTTCAGAATCTCAATCTAGGTAAGTTAAAACCAACTTTTGTAACTCTTTTACTTGCTGATAGATATTTAAAAGTGCCTAGAAGAATAATTGAAGATGTAGATGAATAATTGAAGTTGTGTTAGTACAAGTTGATAAATTCATTTATCTTGTAGATTTTTTTTTTTTTGGATACACAACCTGTTAAAGCATGTAATTCATTTCCTATTATTTTAAGATGTTTGTTCCTTGCAATTTCTAATGTATTAATTAATTATAAAAATGGACTGATGAAGCTATCTTTTGAAAACATGACATTGAAGATGAATATTTTCAATATTTGCAAGCAACCTGGAGATGATAATGATTTA
>NW_011501867.1:21733-22730 GCF_000495115.2 Populus euphratica | reverse complement strand
TTTGCCACCACGGTCAATTAAGTTCACACCTTCAAGTGTTCAATCACCCAAACCTAATTTAAAGTCGTTACCATTCAATCTCAAATACTTATTTTTTAGAAAAAATAAAATATTTTTGGCCTTCCAAACTTAATGCACATCAAGAAGGTAAGTTATTACAAACTCTGAAAATGCAACAAAATGCATTAGGATGGACCATAGTTGGCATAAAGGGAATTAGTCTTTTGATTTGCACATATAAAATTTATTTGGAGGAAAATGCTAAACCCTTTAGAGAAATGCAATGAAGGCTCAATCCTAATATGAAAGAAGTAGTGAAAAATAAAGTCATTAAACTTCTAGTCAATGGAATTATTTATCCTATTTCTGACAGCAAATGGGTAAGTCTTATCCAAGTTGTACTAAAAAAGTTTGAAGTCACTATAATAACAAATGAGAAAAATAAGTTAATTCCAACTAGAATTATTACTGGTTAGTTGGCGCATGTGCATTGATTATAGGAAACTTAATTCAATGACTAGAAAAGATAATTTCTCCTTATCTTTCATGGATAAAATTCTAGAAAGAGTTTTAGGTCATGAATTTTATTATTTCCTAAATGGCTATTCAGGTTCCAACCAAAGTAAAATAGCATTGAAAAATCTAGAGCAGACTACTTTCACATGTCCATTTGGTACTTTTGCATATCGAAGGATGCCTTTTGGATTATGTAATGCACCAACCACATTTCAAAGATGCATGCTCACTATATTTAGTGATATGGTTGAACATTTTCTTGAGATTTTTATGGATGATTTTTCTATTTTTGGCAATTCATTTGATGATTGTTTGACTAACTTAGAAAAGGTTTTGAGCAGGTGTGAAGAGAAGAATCTTGTACTGAAATGGGAAAAATATCACTTTATGATAACAAATGGCATTATACTTGGTCATATTCTTTCATCAAAAGGAATTGAGGTTGACAAATCTAAAATCGAGTTAATTGCAAACATGCCAA
>NW_011501867.1:21165-21613 GCF_000495115.2 Populus euphratica | reverse complement strand
TGATAATATTTTTTAATAGACTGAACATTGTGAAGAAGTCTTTATTAAATTTAAAACCTTCCTTACTTCTGCTCCTATCATTCAACCTCTTGATTGGTCATTATCTTTTGAAATAATATGTCATGTTGGCTCACCTGTTGTTATTTTTAGTGATTATGAAGCATTAAAATATCTTCTTTCTAAGAAAGATTCTAAGGCTAGATTGGTGCGGTGGATTTTGTTACTTCAAGAATTTGATATCACAATCAAAGACAAGAAAGGCACCAAAAATGTTGTCACAGATCATTTGTCAAGATTAACAACAAATTTGAAATCTGACATCACGTCACCAAAAATGTTGTCGCAGGTCATTTGTCAAGATTGACAGCAGATTTGAAATCTGACATCACACCAATTAATTGCTACTTGCCTGATGAATCTTTACTTTTTGTCTCTACAATGCCTTGGT
>NW_011501867.1:19849-20883 GCF_000495115.2 Populus euphratica | reverse complement strand
AAGGATAAAAAGATGGCCAAACTTAGAAAAGAGATGTTAGTGTAGTCCAAACTAGAACACTGTTCTGTAATTGGGTCATATCTGGAGTTATAGGTTTTAGATTTAAGTCTACTTTATATTGATAGAAACCCCAAACACTATTCAGTGTTCAACCCATATCTAGAGCTCTAGAAATCCAAATGACCTTAATATTTTTTCTAGAAAGCCGAGACAATTCCTTATAAATTTTATGTAGAGGTCCGGTTCAAATTATAATTTCCTATAACTTTTATATGAAGGTCTAGTTCAAATTATAACGTTATCAATAATGTTTTATTCAAAGAAGAGAATATAAGGATTATCACCAAATTAAGAGTTGGTCATCCACTCATCAATTAGTCATCAAATCAACAGTTCCTAATTTTGGCCTATAAAAGGAGGCATTTACCATGTATTTAGGCATCTTGGTTTCCATATCAAGATCATGCTCTTGCTTTCTCTCTTCCTATTGCTTATGTTTTGCTTTTATTAATATCAAGTTTATACCTTTCATTTCCTTTCCTTTACTTAGTTAACTTTTATCTTATTTATGTTCTTATTTTTATATTTATTTTTCTTTCTTTTATTATGTTTAGTTAAGTTTATTATGTCAAGGTGAAAAGATTATACTAATGGTGTAAGAATAAGTATAATGTAAACTCAATATGGACCTTAATACTTAATGCTAACATGTTTTGTATTTGTTATCTTGTTCACTTTTAATACTTTGCTTGTTAAATGGTTAATTTAGATTTATGTTGTATAACAATTGGTATAACAAATACTTGGTATAAACGATACCTGAGCTATGAAAAGAACTTAATCTATTGTTAACATAATTTATAATCATAAATGCCTGACAATATTTACAAGTGTTAACATTATTCGAATAAAATAACTAATGTAATCATATTAACAATTTATAATCTGATTGGAAGCTTCTTTATATGTGGTTTTCATTTAAATAATAAGATTTTATACTATACTTGTTTGACATACCATTAGAGGATTCATGA
>NW_011501867.1:18367-19230 GCF_000495115.2 Populus euphratica | reverse complement strand
CTAAATGATAGCTTCATCAGTCCATTCCTACAATTAATCAATGCATTAGAAGTTGCAAGAATAATAATGTAGTAGTAGTAGTAGTAGTAATAATAATAATAATAATAAAGAAAGAGAAGAAGAAGAAGATGATGAGAACTTGGAGATGGAAAATTAATTTAAGGATTAAACAATAATAATAACAAATGTCAAGGTTAGAGGTTCCACTAATGGTATGTCAAACAAGTATAGTATAAACTCTTATTATTGAATTGGAAACCACACACAAAGGAGGTTCCAATCAGATTATATATTGTTAACATGATTACATTAGTCATCTTATTCAATTAATGCTAATACTTGTAAATCTCGTCAAGCATTCATGATTATAACTTATGTTAACAACAAATCAAGTTCCTTTCATAGCTCAGGTGTCGGTTATACCATACATTATGGGCTATGAAAGTGCCAAGCATTTGTTGTACCAAGTGTTATACAACATAAATCAAGATTAGTCATTTAACAAGTAAAGTATTAAAGAGTGAACAAGATAACAAATATAAAACATGTTAGTATCAAACATTAAAGTCCATATTAAGTTTACATTATACTTATTCTTACACCATTAGTGTAACCTTTTCACCTTGACATAATAAACTTAGCGAGACATAATGAAAGAAAGAAAATTAAATAAACAAAATAAGAACATAAGTAAGCTAAGAGTTAACAAAGCAAAGAAAAGGAGTTGAAAGGCATAAATTTGATATTAAAGAAAGCAAAGCATAAACATTACAAAAAATACAAAGAGAGAAAGGAAGAGCATGATCTTGATCTGGAAACCAAGATGCCTAAATGCATGGCAAATGCCTCCTTTTAAAGGCCAA
>NW_011501867.1:6475-18334 GCF_000495115.2 Populus euphratica | reverse complement strand
AGTGGGTGGCCAACTCTTGACTTGGTGACAATCCTTATCTTCTCTTGTCTGCCTATAATGTCAATGATTACGTTAAAATTAACGCCACTTAAAAACATTAAAGTTGTAGGAAATTGTCTCAGCTTTCTTGTGTAAAACGTTCAGGTCATTTAGACTTCTAAAACTCCAGATATGAGCCCAAATTGAACAGTGCTCGGGCTGGAAGATAGATTCAGACTTCTTTGTTGTTGCTCCAAGTTGGACTTGAAAATGGCCTTTTTAGATCTTGGGCTCCATATGAAAGTTGTAGACCTATGTCTTACCTTTCCATCCATATAAAGTGGACCTAAATCGGAGATCTACAACTCCAGATATGATCTAATTACCAAACAGTGTTCCGGTTTGGATTGCACCGACATCTCTTTTCGGAGTTTAGCCATCTCTTTGTCCTTTCAATTTCAGTTCTTAGATTCATCAATCAATCCTTTCATTTATGTGATAGGCCTGCATTTAAACTAAATATTTACCACAAATTAAAGGTATCTTATATTATTAGATATGTTATTATAAAAATGTTTTAGTTAAGGAGTTATTGATACTTCAAATGCAAAATAATGATATAAAGCCTTAATAAAAATGCACTTTTAAATACTAATCACCCCCCAACCAGCTTATTACTAATCCCTAGTAATCAAAGTGTTAAAATAGAAAAACATTTTGCAAATTCCATAAAGCAAGGTATTCATCAGTCAACTTCCATTAATCTATCCAGATAAACAAACTCTCATTAAATTTATATACCGGCTCGATACCTCTTAACAAGATATTCAAAAACCTTTTTTTTAGGCTCAATATATCAACATATAATTATGGGGTTTTCTTGGAAGAAAACAAAATTTTTGTTCTAATGTTTAAGGTTAACTTCCTTGGGTTGTGATTATTATTTTTGTCTTCTTCTTTTTTGTTTTTTCTTTTTTAATATATATACATATAATTTAAAACACCATGCATCTTTAACCTATGTAACAAGCTTTTAGCTAATAACTCCCAAACCAGTTGGTCTTAGGGCATTAGGTGTTAAGACACCCCTACGAGTTTAGTAACTCGGGTTATAGATACTGATATGTAGATAGTGCAATGTTTGATTCCCTTAAGATTTTCTCCTCAACCCATGTAACAAGCGTTAGGCCAATAGCTCCCAAGTCAGTTGACTTTATGGTATTAGGTGTTAAAACACCCCTTCGGGCTTAATTGCTTAGGTTAGAGAGGCTACGAAGGCAAACTTATCTATATTTTTATTATTATTATTATTTTCTAGTTTTTTCTCTTTTTTTTAATTATATACAATCCCTTTCCCTTAGTTGTTACCTTTAACAAAAGAACATAAATAATGTAATAATCCAATATACAACCCACAATCATATGTTAAAGTGTGTGTGTGTGTAAATTAAGGTTTAAGAATACATGTTAAATAAGTATATGAGCAGAATTAAGTGATAACAATGCGAGAGTTTGTAAATCTAAATATTTCAAGAAGTATTATGATAGACCTTGCTACGAATGATTACTAAGATGCGTCTCAGGAGTTATAAAAGTTCTCCTTACTCTGCTATCATAGCAACAACAATTTTGCACATGCTTTATGAAATAAAAAACATAGTTTTTTTTTAGCTGCTACCCTCTCTCCCAGCTAAAACAAGACATTCTCCTCAATGTTTAAAGGTAGAAAGATAGAGCATAGAAGATATCACCTGCAATAACGAACATTGACAAACCTGAAACATACTAAAAAAAATATAAGTAACAACAAAACACAATAATAAAACCAAAAGACACAAAGATTCACAAATGAAAGTTTAAATCCAATCTAAGCTTTTTACGGCTTTCCTTAGTTAACCAATTTATGCGACTCATGGAAGGATCAATTACAGGAATGAAAGATTGTAGTTGGTCAATCAATTGTTTAGCAGTAGCAGCAGAGATTATGATTTGTTGTGCAAAAGATGTTAGAAATTCCTGTTCCATAGCATGATCAAGAAAAGACAACAATTTATCATAATAACCATTAACATTTAACAAACCTATGGGTTTATAGTGAATGTGTAGTTGAACCCAAGAGAAAATATGAAAGATCTCTTCCAATGTACCTAGGCTACCTGGTAAAGCAATGAAGGCATCAGCATGGTTAAACATTGCATTCATTCGAGCTAACATTGTGGGGACCTGAAGTTCCTCTCCAATTGTTTTTCCAATGATGTCCCCTTGTGCTAAAGCTTCAGGGACGACCCCCAAAACTTGACTACCTCCTAAAAATATAGCTATTGACACACCTCCCATTAATGCAAGACTACCTCTGAATCTTTCTCTCAACTAGCACTTAACCAAGATGATTTACTAATTCTAAAAACTCCTTTTCTTTCCTAGGACTAGATCCACCAAAAACATAAATATTTCTTATATGATGACTTACCCTCTCCCCCCAACCAAAACGAGACATTGTCCTCAATGTTCTAAGGTAGAAAGATAGAGTATAGAAGATATCACCTGAAATAACGAACACTGACAAACCTGAAACACACTGAAACAAATATAAGAAACAACAAAACACAATAATAAAACCAAGCATGTGTATGTACAGGTAGTTGTGATTGTGGCTCACATCTTCCCTTGGTTTTACGTCCAAGAACGGCTTAAACGCCCTCTATGGGTCGGGGATAGGCTTCCCATCCAGTTTTCTTAAAAACTGGCAAACAGGGTCTTTTTTAGTCAGATTCCCAAGACTAAGTCTATCATGTTCTTTATGAAATAGTGGCCATAAATCATGAATTGCACGATGCACATCTCCACTAGGATGCGTCTCAAGAGTCAATAGAAGATTATCTAAAGACTCCTTACTCAGGCCATCCTTAATGAATTGTATTTTATCTTCACGGTTTATAGATACCATTCCTAAAGAACGACATTGTGTATTACAAGTCCATCTAGCACATCGATGACAGACATCCAGTCGTTTTGCACGACGCTTCTTTGCAAAAGTGCTTTTACCTGTTCCAGGCATGTGTGAAATGAAGTTAGAGGACTCACCTGATAATCGGACCTTTGCTTCAATCAACCAACGAATATCTTCAGGAATTCCATGATTCATTAATAATCTCAATCTTGCACATCTAGCACGGTAAATTTTTGTAATCGCATTCTGAGGCAGAGCGGGAAAATACTTTTTCAATTTTTCAAGATTAGTGTCCATTTTCAAATGAGAATTGGAAGAGAGATTCAAAGAATTGCACAGATATATACACAGATATCAGTAATTGTGGGAAACTGAAAGAACCGACTTAAGTCACGGAGTACCGTTATCCGCCATTTGACCGGGGTGAAGAAACTTGCAAAAATCACTCAAAAAGAAACAAAAATAAAATAAAATAAAATCAATATTTATATAAGAAACAAAAATAAAGTAAAATAAAATAAAATAAAATCAATCTTTATATACAGGATCACCCAATTCAATAGAGTTATGTTCAACTGAAAAATTGTCAAAGTAAACTTTCAGACGATGTCCATTTACCTTGAAAACATTGCCATTCTTTGGATTCTCGATGTCATAGGCCCCATATGGATACACATGTTTCACAATAAAAGGACCACTCCATCTTGATCTTAATTTTCCAGGAAATAAATGCAGTCGAGAATTATAAAGCAAGACTTTTTGACCAACATTGAAGGTTTTTCTATGTATTTTCTTGTCATGAAATTCTTTTATTCTTGCTTTATGAATTCTTGAATTTTCATATGCATCATTTCTTATTTCCTCAAGCTCATTTATTTGTAATTTTCGCAGTTGACTAGCATCATCCAGATTTGAATTGAAAGCTTTAATAGCCCAATAAGCTTTATGTTCAAGTTCCACAGGCAAGTGACAAGGTTTTCCATAGACTAGTCTATAAGGTGACATACCTAATGATGTTTTATAAGCAGTTCGATAAGCCCAAAGTGCATCATTAAGTCTTAAAGACCAGTCTTTCCTATTAGGGTTCACTGTTTTCTCCAAAATATGTTTGATCTCCCTATTAGCAAGCTCTACTTGTCCACTTGTTTAATGGTGATAAGGGGTGGTAACTTTGTATGTGATTCCATATTTCCTTATTAAAGACTCAAATGGCTTGATATAGAAATGTGTTCCACCATCACTTATTATGGCTCGAGGGACTCCAAATTGACTCAAAATATTTTCTTTCAAAAACTTTGTCACTATTTTGTGATCATTGTTTCGACTTGGAATTTCCTCTATCCATTTTGAAACATAATCTACTATGACTAATATGTATAAGAAACCAAATGATGGAGGGAATGAACCCATGAAATCTATACCTAGCAGTCAAAGATCTCAATCACAATAATAGGATTTAAAGGCATCATGTGACATTTTGAAATAGATCCCAACTTTTGACAATTTTCACAAGACTTGCAGAATGCATGTGAGTCTTTAAACATGGTGGGCCAATAAAATTCACTTTGTAAGATTTTTGTAGTTGTCTTTCTTGACGAGAAATGGCCCCCACATGCCTCAGAATGATAAAATTTAATGACACTACTTACCTCATTGTTAGGAATGCATCTTCGAAATATTAGATCAGGACAATATTTGAATAAATAAGGGTCATCCCAATAAAAGTTCTTCACTTCGTTCAAGAACTTTCTTTTATCTTGGGTACTCCAATGAGCTGAAAATTGTCTTGATACAAGAAAATTGACAATATTAGCAAACCAAGGCATTGTAGAGACAGAAAGTAAAGATTCATCAGGAAAGTAGTCATCAATTGGTGTGATGTTAGTTTTTGAATCTATTGTCAATCTTGACAAGTGATCTGCGACAACATTTTCGTTGCGTTTCTTATCTTTGATTGTGATATCAAATTCTTGAAGTAATAAAATTTGTCGCACCAATCTAGCCTTAGCATCTTTCTTAGAAAGAAGATATTTCAATGTTGCATGATCACTAAAAACAACAACAGGTGAGCCAACAAGATAAGATCTGAATTTTTCACATGCAAATACTACTGCAAGTAATTCTTTTTCAGTGGTGGTATAATTCATTTGAACACTATTTAAAGTTTTACTTACATAGTAAATTACATAAGGTTTCTTATCTTTTCTTTGTCCCAAAACAGCACCTACGACATAATCACTAGCATCACACATTATTTCAAAAGGTAATGACCAATCGGGAGGTTGAATGATAAAAGCACAAGTAAGCAAGTTTTTAAGTTTAACAAAGGCTTCTTCACATTGTACAGTCCATTCAAAAATAATATCCTTTGTTAGAAGGTTACTTAAAGGCTTAGATATTACACTAAAATCTTTGATAAACCTTTTATAAAAACCAGCATGTCCTAGGAATGATCTAACATCTTTAAGAGATTTGGGTGTTGAAAAGTTTGCAATTAACTCGATTTTAGATTTTTCAACTTCAATTCCTTTTGATGAAACAATATGACCAAGTACAATGTTGTTTGTTACCATAAAATGACATTTTTCCCAATTCAGCACAAGATTCTTCTCTTCACACCTGGTCAAAACCTTTTCTAAGTTAGTCAAACAATCATCAAATGAATCGCTAAAAATAGAAAAATCATCCATGAAAATCTCAAGAAAATGTTCAACCATATCACTAAATATACTAAGCATGCATTGATTAGTACTTAAAAGTGTATTTTTATCATGGTTTTATATCATCATTTTGCACTTAAAGTATCAATAACTCCTTAACTAAAGCATGTTTTATAATAATATATCTAATAATATAAGATACCTTTAATTTATGGTAAATGTTCATAAATGAAAGGATTGATTGATGACTTTAAGAACTTAAATTGCAAGGATAAAGAGATGACCAAACTTAGAAAAGAGATGTCGGTGCAATCCAAACCGGAACACTGTTCGGTAATTAGGTCATATTTGGAGCTATAGATCTCAGATTTAGGTCCACTTTATATGGATGAAAAGGTAAGACATAAGCCTACAACTTTCATATGGAGCCCAAGATCTAAAAAGACCATTTTCAAGTCCAAATTGTAGCAACAACAAAGAAGCCCGAATTTATCCTCCAGCTCGAGCACTGTTCAGTAATTTGGCCATATCTGGAGTTCTAGAAGTCCAAATGAGCTAAAGGTTTTACACAAGAAAGCTGAGACAATTGCCTACAATGTTTATGTTTTCGAGTGGCTCCAATTTTGACGTTATCAATGACGTTTTGGGTAGATAAGAGAAGATAAGGATTGTCACCAAGTCAAGAATTGGCCACCCACTCATCAATTAGTCATCAAATCAATAGTTTATGCTTTGCTTTCATTAATATCAAGTTTATGTCTTTCATTTCCTTTCACTTACTTAGTTAACATTAATATTTCATCTCAAAGTTCTCATCTTCTTCTTCTCCTTCTTTTATTATTATTATTATTATTATTACTATTACTATTACTATTATTATTATTAGTACTACTAATTCTACTACTATTATTATTATTAGTACTACTAATACTATTATTATTATTATTATTATTATTATTATTATTATTATAGTTATTGTTGTTATTGCTATTATTGTTGTTTATAATTTGTACAATTAACCTCCATATGGTTCGACCCGGTCTTGCTAGGTTATTTATTACTTCGACACTCTTGCATTTGGGAGAAGACATCAATCTTTTCGTCATGTCAAGTTTTTGGCGTCGTTGCCGGGGAGGTAAGTTTTGTATAAATTATAATATTTATTTTATTTTCTCTTTTTACTTTTCTTGTATATAACTTTGTTTCTTTTCTCTTGTTTCTTCTTCTTTTGTTTTCTTTTTCCTTTTACTCTATTCCTACACGTGCATGAGAGTGTGGTCACGTACATCAAGTGGTAGACTTTGTAGGGTATCCTCATCATTTTCAGAAAATATGGCCGAAGAAGATAATCAATCACTTCATAATGAAAATAATGAGAATAACCGTGCTAGAACACTTAGAGACCACATGAATCCCACAAGAACAAGTGCACCATCATGCATAGTTTTTCCTCCCGATGCATCTCATTTTAATTTTAAACCAGGCATTATTCAACTTTTACCTTCTTTTCATGGTTTAGAATTGGAAAATCCATACTTGCATTTAAGGGAATTTGAGGAGGTCTGCAACACATATAATAATTTAAATTGTAGCATGAACACCATCAGATTAAAGCTTTTTCCTTTTTCATTAAAAGATAAAGCTAAAACATGGCTACAAAATTTAAGACCAGGATCCATTCGTGCTTGGGATGAAATGCAACAACAATTTTTAAAGAAGTTTTTCCCATCTCATAGAACAAACTCTTTCAAGAGACAAATCACCACTTTCACTCAAAAACCAGGAGAAACATTTTACAAATGTTGGGATAGGTATCGAGACTTGCTTAGTACTTGCCCTCATCATGGTTTTGAAACATGGAGATTGGTTTCACATTTCTATGAAGGGTTAACACCTAAAGATAGGCAAATGGTTGAATTGATGTGCAATGGAACTTTTGAAGATAAAGACCCTGATGAAGCAATGAAGTACTTAGACTTGTTAGCTGAAAATGCTCAAAATTGGGACACCGCGGGTACATATGAGGCACCGAGTAAAACTCAACCTCACACATCTAGTGGAGGCATGTACAACCTTAGGGAAGATCATGACCTTCAAGCCAAGTTTGCATCTTTAGCTAGAAAAGTCGAGGCACTAGAATTGAAAAAGAGTGGTCAATTAAAATCCGTTGAAAACATTGTGTGTCAAATCTGTGAAACAAATGAACACTCAACCAACGATTGTCCAACCTTGCCTTCTTTTAAAGAATGTCTCCATGAACAAGCCCATGCTTTAAACAGTTTCCAAAGGCCCAACCACAACCCATACTCACAAACATACAACCCTGGTTGGAGAAATCACCCAAATTTCAATTGGAAGAGTGAGAACAACAATGCACAAACTTCACAATCACCGTTTCAAGCACACCATAATTTCCAAAATTCTCATGGATATGCACCTCCTTATGCTCCACCTCCTAGAAGAAATCTTGAGGAAACATTGCATGCATTCATTGAAAAGCAAGAGACAATCAATACTCAACTTGCTCAAAACATGACAGATTTTAAAGATACTCTTGCTAAATTAACATCTGCTCTCAGTTTCCAAGAGAAAGGTAAGTTTCCATCTCAAACACAACAAAATCCCAAAGGGCAATACAATGCAAATGCAAGTAGTTCCGGAAGCCAACACATGGATCAAGTCAAATCAGTCACTACTCTGCGCAGTGGTAAGGTTATTGAAAAACCCTCTCTTGAACCTTATGAGAAAGATGATGAATCAATCTCTGAGGGTAAGGAAGGGGATGAATCTGAAAATTGCAAAGAAACGACTGATTCACCACCAGCACTTCCATTTCCTCAAGCCATGACCAAACAAAGGAAAGTCAATCACAACTCTGAAATTTATGAAATTTTCAAACAGGTAAGGATCAATATACCTTTGCTGGATGCAATTAAACAGGTTCCTTCCTATGCTAAATTTTTGAAAGATCTATGCACTGTGAAGAGGAAACTGAATGTGAAAAAGAAAGCCTTTCTAGCCGAACAAGTAAGTGCTATTCTTCAAAACAATAATGCTTTGAAATATAAAGACCCTGGTTGTCCTACAATTTCTTGCTTTATTGGAGAGCATAAAATTGAAAGAGCCTTACTTGATCTTGGTGCTAGTGTGAATTTACTTCCATATTCAGTTTTTCAAAGTCTCAATCTAGGTGAGTTAAAACCAACTTCTATATCTCTTTTACTTGCCGATAGATCTGTAAAAGTGCCTAGAGGAATAATTGAAGATGTGTTAGTACAAGTCGATAAATTCATTTATCCTGTGGATTTTATTGTCTTGGACACAGAACCTGTTGAAGCATGTAATTCATTTCCTGTTATTTTAGGACGTCCATTTCTTGCAACTTCTAATGCATTGATTAATTGTAGGAATGGACTGATGAAGCTATCATTTGGAAACATGACATTGGAGATGAATATTTTCAACATTTGCAAGCAACCTGGAGATGATAATGATTTACAAGAAGTAGATCATATTGACGAATTAGTTTATGATCAACTTGAATCTACTTTAAGTAAAAATGAATTGGATGAAACTGAAGATTTGCAAATGATTTATTCTGAGGAAGAAATCACGGATGAAACAAGCACCAAAAATGTTGATGCAAATCTTTTGTCAACAGTGACAACAGATTCGACATCTGACATCACACCAATCGATGATTACTTTCCTAACAAATCCTTACTTTCTCTTAGTTCAATGCCTTGGTATGATAAAAATATCAATTTTCTTGCTTTAGGAGATTTGCCAGCTGATTGGAGTACCCAAGACAAAGAAAAGTTTTTGAACGAAGTGAAGAGCTTTTATTGTGATGACCCTAACTTATTCAAATATTGTCCTGATCAAATATTTCAAAGATTCATTCCCGACAATGAGGTAAGTAGTGTCATTAAACTTTGTCATTCTGAAGCATGTGGAAGTTATTTCTCGTCAAAAAAGACTGCTGCAAAAATCTTTCAAAATGGATTTTATTGGCCCACCATGTTCAAGGACACACATGCATTCTGCAAAACTTGTGAAAATTGTCAAAAGATTGATACTGGTCAAAAAGTTTTGTTTTATGATTCTCAACTCTATGCATTCCCTAAAGAGCTAAGATTAAGATGGACCAATCCTTATGGGGCCTGTGATATTGAGAATTCAATGAATGACAATGATTTTAAGGAAAATGGACATCGTTTGAAAGCTTACTTTGATAATTTTCCTAGTGAAAATGAATCAGCTGGTTTGAATGATCTTGTAGATAAAGGTTGATTATTTTGTTTTTCTCACATTTTCTTTTTTGTGTTTCTTTTTGAGTGATTTTTGCTAGTTTCTCTCACCCCGGTCAAATGGCGGATAACGGTACTCCGTGACTTAAGTCGGTTCTTTCAGTTTCCCACAATAACTGATATTTGTGTATATATTTGTGCAATTCTTTGAATCTCTCTTCCAATTCTCATTTGAAAATGGACACTAATCTTGAAAAATTGAAAAAGTATTTTCCCGCTCTGCCTCAGAATGCGATTACAAAAATTTACCGTGCTAGATGTGCAAGATTGAGATTGTTAATGAATCATGGAATTCCTGAAGATATTCGCTGGTTGATTGAAGCAAAGGTCCGATTATCAGGTGAGTCCTCTAACTTCATTTCACACATGCCTGGAACAGGTAAAAGCACTTTTGCAAAGAAGCGTCGTGCAAAACGACTGGATGTCTGTCATCGATGTGCTAGATGGACTTGTAATACACAATGTCGTTCTTTAGGAATGGTATCTATAAACCGTGAAGATAAAATACAATTCATTAAGGATGGCCTGAGTAAGGAGTCTTTAGATAATCTTCTATTGACTCTTGAGACGCATCCTAGTGGAGATGTGCATCGTGCAATTCATGATTTATGGCCACTATTTCATAAAGAACATGATAGACTTAGTCTTGGGAATCTGACTAAAAAAGACCCTGTTTGCCAGTTTTTAAGAAAACTGGATGGGAAGCCTATCCCCGACCCATAGAGGGCGTTTAAGCCGTTCTTGGACGTAAAACCAAGGGAAGATGTGAGCCACAATCACAACTACCTGTACATACACATGCTTGGTTTTATTATTGTGTTTTGTTGTTTCTTATATTTGTTTCAGTGTGTTTCAGGTTTGTCAGTGTATGAAAAGATAAAAATTTTAAAACTTCTTTAACACATCAAGTACATGAAGCAGCTTACCTCAGGTAGGGTGCATTAGGGGTGCTAATACCTTTCCTAACCACAACCGGTCCCTTACCCGCGAATCTCTGACAAGACTAGTACAACCAGGTTTCCTAGTAACCTTCAATTAAATACTAGGTGGCGACTCCTAACGAATCCAACAAGATCAAATCAAATAATAACGATGAAAAATCATCGGAGCCGACGTCGCGCAGATTTTTTTGACGAGCGACAGAATGGCGACTCCGCTGGGGAGGTATTGTTTCTAACAATAGTGGGCTAAGCTTTGTGTATTTGATGTGTTTAAATTTTGGCATTTTTATTGTGTTTTATGCATGCATTTTTAGAATTGTTACATGTATCACTTGTATCTATTTTGAAAGCACACACAAGCTTCTAAGTTAGGTGGGGAGTAGCGGTCTGCCTCATGAGTTTCAGTCGGGGTTTAGATTTGTGAAACATCCAACTATAAGCTAAGTGTTTACTGGGTAATGGCGGTCATACGGTGCCCTAACCATTCCTCATAGACCCCTATACTCCTTCACGAAAGGTGGTCACTAGGCAGTTCATAGACCCTTTTGAGACCAAGTAAAAAACTTACCCATGTTCACATAATGAATAGTACCTATCCTTAGGTTGTATGTGCTATCATTTATTTGCATCGGGGCGAACCCTTCTTGAAGCATCTTGAACTCAAGACTTGTGGGTGACAGAATTATCGTCGCTCTAAAAATTTTCATTGTAGAGTTTGGGCAAGAATCAAGATTCTTGTTTCATCATGCAAAAGATACGATCATATGTCACCCCTCGAAGGGCGAGTTCATCATATAGATCTCATGCTCATACATTTATCATGCATGCACTAAAATAAATCATGGGTCCCCTATGAGTTTCCAACACCTAATTTTGAGCAAAAAACAATAGAGATGAAGAGCATGCTCGTTGTAGCATCCATTTCCAAGAAGAGTTGGAGTCTCTGAATAAAAGCTTGACTCACCTCTAGATTACTCGAGCAAATATTGAAAAGCATCTCTAGGGAAGTTCCTTCCAAC
>NW_011501867.1:4854-6326 GCF_000495115.2 Populus euphratica | reverse complement strand
TTCTTGCTCTGTCAAAAAACCTACCTCTGTTCGATCATGCCTGCAAAAAAAAAAAAAATCTTGATTTTTTCACCCTATTCTAGTTTTTATCGGTAATTTGGCTTAAAATTCCACAAGACTTTCCCTGTCCACTGAGCCTTACTTGTTCATAAGATTATGTGTTTTCCTGAATTCATGACATGCCTTTATTTTTTGCTATTTCATGCAAATAACACATCGAGCATAAAACCATTGCACCAAGATTATTATTTTTTTGGGTGTGTTTCCCCTTTCTTCCAAAACCATGTATGTTTTCACAAGGATTTTTGGGAAATCAAAGTTTGGTACAAAAACAGAAATCATGTTGGTGTTTGTCCGAAACAAATGAGTTCTGAAAATTTAGGTGATTCCTTAAAGAGGTAAGCATACACCTAGAAAACTAAAAAAAAAAAAACCAAAACAAAAACACCATGAAGTGACTCCAAAAGTTGAGTTTTATTTACATGAATAATGAGAAATCACTTTGCATACTCGCATGAAAGCAAGGCTTACCGATCCTAAATGCATGCATTTGAGATGAAGAAAGGCCATCTTTGATAATCCTTTTCACAAGGCTAAAATATATCTTTTGCAGTCCCTTTTTGAGCCTAATAGATTTTTCTTGAAAAATAACCTTGACTAGGATCACACCCTACACTGGGGGGGCAAGTACCAAGAAATCTTTAACGATTGAAAGTGCCCAAATAACTCTTGGGGGCATGAAAAAGACCTCGACAATTGAAAGTGCCCAAACAATACTGGGGGCATAAAAGAAAATTCTCAATCATCGAAGGTGCCCATACAAAGCTGGGGGGCAAAAAAAAAAAACAATCCAAAGGATCCAAAAATTTTAGGCATAAAAAAATAAAAAAATCCAAAGGGTCCAAAAATTTTAAGCATAAAAAAAAGCCAGTGCAATGAAGCTCAAAACCAAATGAAGAAAACAAAAACAAAAACAAAGAGAAAGAGCCCGAGCCCAACACTTGGGGGCACTGTGGACCATTTTACAAACCAATTCCAAGGTCCAGAAATGTATGAACAAAAAGTTTGGGATATAAGCACTAGTGATCCTTAGTCTTAAAGTCCCTTAAATACTTTTTGAGCCTACAAATATCCTTTTCTTCATAAACAATAGCCCAAGCCTACATTACGTGCCTAATCAAGCCCTTTCTAATCAAAGACAAGCAATCTGGATTGGTAGGCAGTGCTTTCTCATGCGGAAGAAAATCATTATTCATGCAAATAAAATGAATGCTTTGAAAGACGGTTCTCAATAACCCTCAAATTGAAATTTAAACTTTTTGTGACCAACCAGATATCACTTTGTGTTCTTCACATTTTCACCAAAAGCAAAACTAAAAGTTTTCATCACTTCCAAAAACCTCTCCACAGGAATCACTTGAATTTCTTCAGAATGAGTTTGCTTTGAATCGATGTCAAAATGATTTTTGTGT
>NW_011501867.1:931-2809 GCF_000495115.2 Populus euphratica | reverse complement strand
TGACCCTACCTCATTTTGAGTGTGCCTTTGTGCCCTTACTTCCTTTTAAGTGCTCTTTTGAGCCACCATCTCCTAGGTAGCATGCTTTTTTAAACCTTACCTCATTTTTTATTAATAATCATTGTTAAGCCTGGGCATGAGATTTCATGGGTTACAAATTTGAGAGATTAACCCTTTAGGTAGTATGTTTTCTAACCCTACCTGCCTTTTTAGTGCGCCTTTGTGCCCTTACTTCCTTTCATGTGCTCTTTTGAGCTATCATCTCTCAGGCAGCGGGTTTTCATTTTGAGTGTGTCTTTGTGCCCTCATTTTCTTTCATGTGCTCTTTTAAGCCATCATATCTCGGGTAGCGGGCTTTCTAACCCTACATCATTTTGAGTGTGCCTTTGTGCCCTCATTTCCTTTCATGTGTTCTTTTGAGCCACCACCTTTTAGGTAGTATGTTTTCTAACCCTACCTCCCTTTTTAGTGCGCCTTTGTGCCCTTATTTCCTTTCATGTGCTCTTTTGAGCTATCATCTCTCAGGCAGCGGGTTTTATGACCCTACCTCATTTTGAGTGTGCCTTTGTGCCCTTACTTCCTTTTAAGTGCTCTTTTGAGCCACCATCTCCTAGGTAGCGTGCTTTTTTAAACCCTACCTCATTTTGAGTGTGTTTGTGTGCCCTTATTTCCTTTCATGTGCTCTTTTGAGCCATCATCTCTCGAGTAGCGGGTTTTCTGACCCTACCTCATTTTGAGTGTGCCTTTGTGCCCTTACTTCCTTTTAAGTGCTCTTTTGAGCCACCATCTCCTAGGTAGCATGCTTTTTTAAACCTTACCTCATTTTTTAGTGTGCCTTTGTGCCCTTATTTCCTTTCATGTGCTCTTTTGAGTTATCATCTCTCGGGTAGCGGGTTTTCTGACCCTACCTTATTTTGAGTGTGCCTTTGTGTCCTTACTTCCTTTTAAGTGCTTTTTTGAGCCACCATCTCCTGGGTAGCATGCTTTTTTAAACCCTACCTCATTTTGAGTGTGTCTTTGTGCCCTCATTTTCTTTCATGTGCTCTTTTAAGCCATCATATCTCGGGTAGCGGGCTTTCTAACCCTACATCATTTTGAGTGTGCCTTTGTGCCCTCATTTCCTTTCATGTGTTCTTTTGAGCCACCACCTTTTAGGTAGTATGTTTTCTAACCCTACCTCCCTTTTTAGTGCGCCTTTGTTCCCTTACCTCTTAGGTAGTGTGTTTTCTAACCCTACCTCCTTTCTTAGTGCGCTTTCAAGCCCTCACCTCTTAAGTAGTGTGTTTTCCAACCCTACCTCCCCTTTTAGTGCGCCTTTGAGCACTCACCTTTTAGGCAGTGTGGTTTCCAACCCTACCTCCTTTTTTAGTGCGCCTTTGTGCCCTTCCCTCTTAGGTAGTGTGTTTTCTAACCCTGCCTCCTTTCTTAGTGCGCTTTCAAGCCCTCACCTCTTAAGTAGTGTGTTTTCCAACCTTACCTCCCCTTTTAGTGCGCCTTTGAGCACTCACCTTTTAGGTAGTGTGCTTTCTAACCCTGCCTCCTTTCTTAGTGCACTTTCAAGCCCTCACCTCTTAAGTAGTGTGTTTTCCAACCCTACCTCCCCTTTTAGTGCGCCTTTGAGCACTCACCTTTTAGGTAGTGTGCTTTCTAACCCTGCCTCCTTTGAGCACTCACCTTTTAGGGCGCCTTTGAGCACTCACCTTTTAGGTAGTGTGTTTTCTAACCCTACCTCCCTTTTTAGTGCACCTTTGTGCCCTTACCTCTTAGATAGTGTGTTTTCCAACTCTACCTTTCTTTTTAGTGCGCCTTTGTGCCCTCACCTCTTAAGTAGTGTGTTTTCCAACCCTACCTCCTTTCTTAGTGTGCCTTCGAGCCCTC
>NW_011501867.1:0-917 GCF_000495115.2 Populus euphratica | reverse complement strand
GCCTTTGAGCCCTCACACCTTAGGTAGTGTGTTTTCCAACCCTACCTCCTTTCTTAGTGTGCCTTCGAGCCCTCACACCTTAGGTAGTGTGTTTTCCAACCCTGCCTCCTTTTAGTGTGCCTTTAAGCCCTCACCTCTTAG
This sequence comes from Populus euphratica, assembly GCF_000495115.2. NCBI lineage: Eukaryota > Viridiplantae > Streptophyta > Magnoliopsida > Malpighiales > Salicaceae > Populus > Populus euphratica. The sequence continues at coordinate 776 of NW_011501867.1, read as the reverse complement.
GTAGTGTGTTTTTCAACCCTGCCTCCTTTTTTAGTGCGCCTTCGAGCCTTCACCTTTTAGGTAGTGTGTTTTCCAACCCTACCTCCCTTTTTAGTGCGCCTTTGTGCCCTCACCTCTTAGATAGTGTGTTTTCCAACCCTACCTCCCTTTTTAGTGCGCCTTTGTGCCCTCACCTCTTAGATAGTGTGTTTTCCAACCCTGCCTCCTTACTTAGTGCGCCTTCGAGCCCTCACCTTTTAGGTAGTGTGTTTTATAACCTTACCTCCCTTTTTAGTGCACCTTTGTGCCCTCACCTCTTAGATAGTGTGTTTTCCAACCCTACCTTTCTTTTTAGTGCGCATTTGTGCCCTCACCTCTTAAGTAGTGTGTTTTCCAACCCTACCTCCTTTCTTAGTGTGCCTTCGAGCCCTCACACCTTAGGTAGTATGTTTTCCAACCCTACCTCCCCTTTTAATGCGTCTTCGAGCCCTCACCTCTTAGGTAGTGTGTTTTCCAACCATACCTCCCTTTTGAGTGCGTCTTTGAGCACTCACCTCTTAGGTAGTGTGTTTTCTAACCTTATCTCCTTTTAAGTGCACTTTTTAACATTCGTTCCTTTTCGAGTCCTATCTCTTTTTGAATACTCTGTCAAGCTTCCATTACTTGAATAATGCACCTTCGAGTCCCATCATATTGTCTCTTAAAGACATTTCATTGTTTTATCTTAGGCTGGTTACCCGTCATAATCAGACAGACCTCTTTGAAAACCTTTTTCATCTTTTATTCAATGAAACCAT
>NW_011500041.1:473475-507369 GCF_000495115.2 Populus euphratica | reverse complement strand
GGTTAAGGAGAAAAGCTTAAGGGAATCAAATATTACACTATCTACATATTAGTATCTGCGACCCGAGTTATTAAGCTCGTAGGGGTGTCTCAACAACTAATGCCCTAAGAGCAACTGGTCTGGGAGTCATTAGCCGAAAGCTCATTACATAGGTTAAAGATGCATGATGTTTTTAAATTATATGTATATATATTTAAAAAGAAAGAAAAAAAAGACAAAAATAATAATCCCAACCCAAGGAAGTTAACCTTAAACATTAGAACAAAAATTTTGTTTTCTTCCAAGAAAAGCCCCATAATTATGTGTTGATACATTGAGCATAAAAGAAAGGTTTATTAATATCTTATTAAGAGGTATTGAGCAGATATATAAATTTAATGAGAGTTTGTTTATCTGGATAGATTAATGGAAGTTAAATGATGAATACCTTGCTTTGTGGAATTTGCAAATTGTTTTTCTATTTTAACGCTTTGATTACTAGGGACTAGTAATAAGCTGGTTGGGGGTGTGTGATTAATACTTCTAGGGACTAGTAATAAGCTGGTTGGGGGGTGTGATTAGTACTTAAAAGTGCATTTTTATCATGGTTTTATATCATCATTTTGCACTTGAAGTATCAATAACTCCTTAACTAAAACATGTTTTATAATAATATATCTAATAATATAAGATACCTTTAATTTGTGGTAAATGTTCATTTTAAATGCAGGCCTATCACATAAATGAAAGGATTGATTGATGACTTTAAGAACTTAAATTGCAAGGGCAAAGAGATGACCAAATTGATGATTTGAAGAACTTAAATTGCATGGATAAAGAGATGGTCAAAATTAGAAAAGAGATGTCGGTGCAATCCAAACCGGAACACTGTTCGGTAATTGGGTCATATCTGTAGCTATAAATCTCAGATTTAGGTCTACTTTTATATGGATGGAAAGGTAAGACATAGGCCTAAAACTTTCATATGAAGCCCAAGATCTAAAAAGGTCATTTTCAAGTCCAAATTGTAGCAACAACAAAGAAGCCTGAATCTGTCCTCCAGCCTGAGCACTGTTTAGTATTTTGGCCCTATCTGGAGTTCTAGAAGTCCAAATGAGCTGAATGTTTTACACAAGAAAGCTGAGACAATTGCCTATAACTTTCATGTTTTCGAGTGGCTCCAATTTTGACGTTATCAATGACGTTTTTGGCAGACAAGAGAAGATAAGGATTGTCACCAAGTCAAGAGTTGGTCACCCACTCATCAATTAGTCATCAAATCAATAGTTCCCAATTTTGGCCTATAAAAGGAGGCATTTGCCATGCATTTAGACATCTTGGTGTCCAGATCAAGATCATGCTCTTGCTTTCTCTCTTTGTATTTTTTGTAATGTTTATGCTTTGCTTTCCTTAATATCAAGTTTATGCCTTTCATTTCTTTTCCTTTACTTAGTTAACTTTTATGTTCTTATTTTGTTTATCTATTTTTCTTTCTTTCATTATGTCTAGCTAAGTTTATTATGTCAAGGTGAAAAGGTTACACTAATGGTGTAAGAATAAGTATAATGTAAACTTAATATAAACTTTAATGTTTGATACTAACATGTTTTGTATTTGTTATCTTGTTCACTCTTTAATACTTTGCTTGTTAAATGACTAATCTTGATTTATGTTATATAACACTTGGTACAACAAATGCTTGGCACTTTCATAGCCCATACTATATGGTATAACCGACACCTGAGCTATGAAAGGAACTTGATTTGTTGTTAACATAAGTTATAATCATGAATGCTTGACGAGATTTACAAGTACTAGCATTAATCGAATAAGATAACTAATGTAATCATGTTAACAATCTATAATCAGATTGGAACATCTTTTGTGTGTGGTTTCCAATTGAATAATAAGAGTTTATACTATACTTGTTTGACATACCATTAGTGAAACCTCTAACCTGGACATTTGTTATTATCATTGTCTAATCCTTCCGTTAATCTTTTCATCTCAAAGTTCTCATCAACTTCTTCTTTTTCTTCTTCTTCTATTACTACTACTACTACTACTACTACTACTACTACTACTACTATTATTGTAATTATTGTTATTGTTGTTATTACTATTGTTATTGTTGTTATTATTATTATTCTTATTGTATTATTGTAATCTATAATTTATACAATTAACCTCCCTGTGGTTCGACCCCAGTCTTGTCGGGTTATTTATTACTTCGACACTTCTGCACTTGGAAGAAGACATCAATCTTTTCGTCGTGTTAGGTATCCTCATCATTTTCAAAAAATATAGCCGAAGAAAATAATCAATCATTTTATAATGAAAATAATGAGAATAACTATGTTAGAACACTTAGAGACCACATGAATCCCACAAGAACAAGTGCACCATCATGCATAGTTTTTCCTCCCGATGCATCTCATTTGAATTTTAAACCAGGCATTATTCAACTTTTACGTTCTTTTCATGGCTTAGAATTGGAAAATCCATACTTGTATTTAAGGGAATTTAAGGAGGTTTGCAACACATATAATGATTAAAATTGTAGCATGAACACAATCAAATTAAAACTTTTTCCTTTTTCATTAAAAGATAAAGCTAAAACATGGCTATAAAATTTGAGACCAGGATCCATTTGTACTTGGGATGAAATGCAACAATAGTTTTTAAAGAAGTTTTTCCCATCTCACATAACAAACTCTTTCAAAAGACAAATCACCACTTTCACTCAAAAATCAGGAGAAACACTTTACCAATGTTGGGATAGGTATCGAGACTTGCTTAGTACTTACCCTCATCATGGTTTTGAAACATGGAGATTGGTTTCACATTCTTATGAAGGGTTAACACTTAGAGATAGACAAATGGTTGCATTGATGTGCGATGGAACTTTTAAAGATAAAGACCTTGATGAAGTAATGGAGTACTTAGACTTGTTAACTGAAAATGCTCAAAATTGGAACACCGTGGGTACTTATGAGGCACCGAGTAAAACTCAACCTCATACATCTAATGGAGGTATGTATAACCTTAAGGAAGATCATGACCTCCAAGCCAAGTTTGCATCTTTAGCTAGAAAAGTAGTCAATTAAAATCTTTTGAAAATATTGTGTGCCAAATATGTGAAACAAATGAACACTCAACCAATAACTATCCAACCTTGCCTTCTTTTAAAGAATGTCTCCATGAACAAGCCCATGCTTTAAATAGTTTCTAAAGGGCCAACCACAACCCATACTCGCAAACATACAACCCTGGTTGGAGAAATCACCCAAATTTCAGTTGGAAGAGTGATAATAACATTGTACAAACTTCACAACCATCGTTTCAAGCACACCATAATTTCCAAAATTCTCATGGATATGCATCTTCTTGTGCTCCACCTCCTAGAAGAAATCTTGAAGAAACATTGCATGCATTCATTGAAAAGCAAGAGACAATCAATACTCAACTTGCTCAAAACATGACAGATTTTAAAGATACTCTTGCAAAATTGACATCTGCTCTCAGTTTTCAAAAGAAAGGTAAGTTTCATCTCAACCATAACAAAACCCTGAGGGGCAATACAATGCAAATGAAGTAGTTCCGGAAGCCAACACACGGATCAAGTCAAATCAGTCACTACTCTTCACAGTGGTAAGGTTATTGAAAAACCCACTCTTGAACCTTATGAGAAAGATGATGAGTCAATCTCTGAGGGTAAGGAAGGGGTTGAATCTAAAATTTACAAGGAAAAGACTGATTCCCTACCAGCGCTTCCATTTCCTCATGCCATAATCAAACAAAGAAAGTCAATCACAACTCCGAAATCTTTGAAACTTTCAAACAGTTAAAGATCAATATACCTTTGTTGGATTTTGTTATCTTGGACATAGAACCTATTCAAACATGTAATTCATTTCATGTTATTTTAGGACGTCCGTTTCTTGCAACTTCTAATGCATTAATTAATTGTAGGAATGGACTAATGAAACTATCATTTGGAAACATGACATTGGAGATGAATATTTTCAACATTTGCAAGCAACTTGGAGATGATAATGATTTACAAGAAGTAGATCATATTGATAAATTAGTTTATGATCAACTTGAATCTACTTTAAGTAAAAATGAGTTGGATGAATCCGAAGATTTACAAATGATTTATTATAAGAAAGAAATCACGGATGAAAAACACACCGAAAATATTGATGCGGATCTTTTGTTAAGGAAGAAATCACGAATGAAAAACACACCGAAAATGTTGATGCGAATTTTTTGTCAATAGTGACAACAGATTCGACATCTGACATCACACCAATCGATGATTACTTTCCTAACGAATCCTTACTTTCTCTTAGTCCAATGCCTTGGTATGATAAAAATATCAATTTTCTTGCTTTAGGAGATTTTTCAGCTGATTGGAGTACCCAAGACAAAGAAAAGTTTTTGAATAAAGTGAAGAACTTTTATTGGGATGAACCTAACTTATTCAAATATTGTCTTGATCAAATATTTCAAAGATTCATTTCCGATAATGAGGTAAGTAGTGTAATTAAACATTGTCATTCTAAAGCATGTGGGAGTTATTTTTTGTCAAAAAAGACAACTGCAAAAATATTTCAAAATGAATTTTATTGGCCCGCCATTTTCAAGGACACGCATGCATTCTGCAAAACTTGTGAAAATTGTCAAAAAGTTGATACTGCTCAAAAAGTTTTGTTTTATAATTCTCAACCATTTATTCCTTAGAGAGCTAAGATCAAGATGGAGCAGTCCATTTATTAAGAAACATGTGTATCCTTATGGGGCCTTTGATATTGAGAATTCAATGAATGACAATGTTTTTAAGGAAAATGGATATTGTTTGAAAGATTACTTTAATAATTTTCCTAGTGAAAATGAATCAACTGGTTTGAATGATCTTGTAGATAAAGGTTGATTATTTTGTTTTTCTCACATTGTTTTTGTGTTTCTTTTTGAGTGATTTTTGCTAGTTTCTCACCCTAGTCAAATGGCAGACAACGGTACTCCATGACTTAAGTTAGTTCTTTCAGTTTCCCATAATAATTGATATCTGTGTATATATTTATGCAATTCTTTGAATCTCTCTTCCAATTCTCATTTGAAAATGGACACTAATCTTGAAAAATTAATAAAGTATTTTCCCGCTCTGTCTCAAAATGCGATTAAAAAAATTTACCATGTTAGATGTGCAAGATTGAGGTTGTTAATGAATCATGGAAGTCTTGAAGATATTCCCTAGTTGATTGAAGCAAAGGTCCGATTATCAGGTGAGTCCTCTAATTCCTTCATTTCACACATGCCTAGAATAGGTAAAAGCACTTTTGCAAAGAAACGTCGTGCAAAATGATTGAAAGTCTGTCATCGATGTGCTAGATGGACTTGTAATGCACAATGTCGTTCTTTAGGAATGATATCTATAAATCGTGAAGATAAAATACAATTCATTAAGGATGGCCTGAGTAAGGAGTCTTTAGATAATCTTCTATTGACTCTTAAGACGCATCTTAGTAGAGATGTGCATCGTGCAATTCATGATTTATGACAACTATTTCATAAAGAACATGCTCAATTAGTCTTGGGAATCTGACTAAAAAGACACTGTTTGCCAGTTTTTAAGAAAACTAGATGGGAAACCTATCCCCGACCCATATAGGGAGTTTAAGTCATTCTTGGATGTAAAACCAAAGGAAGATGTGAGCCACAATCACAACTACCTGTACATACACATGCTTTTTCAAAAGTAAATAAATAAATAAATAAAAAGAGAGAGAGAGTGTGTGAGACTCCAGCTAGCCTACATATAGGTGTTATGATTGCCTTTCTAATTTCTCATCTATAAAACCCTCTCTTCTTTCCTTTCATTTCTACTCAACCCATACATTCAACAAATACAGAAGTGTGTAGAAATGGCAAGTTCCTTAAGTCATCATATAAGAAATATTTGTGTTTTCGGTGGATCTAGTCCTGGGAAAGAAAAGGAGTTTTTAGAATCAGCAAATCATCTTGGTCAGGTGCTAGCTGAGAGAAAGATTTATTTAGTGTATGGGGGAGGTAGTCTTGGGTTAATGGGGGGTGGGTCAATAACTGCATTTTTAGGAGGTAGTCAAGTTTTGGGGGTCGTCCCCGAAACTTTAGCATAAGGGGACATCATTGGAAAAACAATTGGAGAGGAACTTCAGGTCTCCACAATGTCGGCTCGAATGAATGCAATGTTTAACCATGCTGATGCCTTCATTGCTTTACCAGGTGGTCTAGGCATATTGGAAGAGATTTTTCATATTTTCTCTTGGGCCCAACTACATATTCACCATAAACCCATAGGTTTGTTAAATGTTAATGGTTATTATGATAAGTTGTTGTCTTTTCTTGATCATGCTGTGGAACAAGAAATTTTAACATCTTCTACACGAGAGAGAGAGTGTGTGAGACTCCAGCTAGCCTACATATAGGTGGTATGATTGTCTTTTTAATTTCTCATCTATAAAATCCTCTCTTCCTTCCTTTCATTTCTACTCAACCCATACATTCAATAAATATAGAAGTGTGTAGAAATGGTAAGTTCCTCAGGTCATCATATAAGAAATATTTATGTTTTTAGTGGATCTAGTTGACATGACTAAAAGATTGATGTCTTCTCCCAAGTGCAGGAGTGTCGAAGTAATAAATAACCCGGCAAGACCGGGGTCGAACCACAGGGAGGTTAATTGTACAAATTATAAACAACAATTATAAAACAACAATAATGATGATGATAATACTAATAATAATAGTAGTAGTAGTAGTAATAGTAGTAGTAATAGTAATAGTAGTAGTAATAATAATAATAATAATAATAAAGAAAGAGAAGAAGAAGAAGATGATGAGAACTTGTTGATGGAAAATTAATGTAAGGATTAAACAATAATAATAACAAATGTCAAGGTTAGAGGTTCCACTAATGGTATATCAAACAAATATAGTATAAACTCTTATTATTGAATTGGAAACCACACACAAAGGAGGTTCCAATCAGATTATATATTGTTAACACGATTACATTAGTCATCTTATTCAATTAATGCTAGTACTTGTAAATCTCGTCAAGCATTCATGATTATAACTTATGTTAACAACAAATCAAGTTCCTTTCATAGCTCAGGTGTCAGTTATACCATACAGTATGGGCTATGAAAGTACCAAGCATTTGTTGTACCAAGTGTTATACAACATAAATCAATATTAGTCATTTAACAAGTAAAGTATTAAAGAGTGAACAAGATAACAAATATAAAACATGTTAGTATCAAAAATTAAAGTCCATATTAAGTTTACATTATACTTATTCTTACACCATTAGTGTAACCTTTTCACCTTGACATAATTAACTTAGCTAGACATAATGAAAGAAAGAAAAATAGATAAACAAAATAAGAACATAAAAGTTAACTAAGTAAAGGAAAGGAAATGAAAGGCATAAACTTAATATTAATGAAAGCAAAGCATAAACATTACAAAAAATACAAAGAGAGAAAGGAAGAGCATGATCTTGATCTGGAAACCAAGATGCCTAAATGCATGGCAAATGCCTCCTTTTATAGGCCAAAATTGGGAACTATTGATTTGATGACTAATTGATAAGTGGGTGGCCAACTTTTGACTTGATGACAATCCTTATCTTCTCTTGTCTGCCCAAAACGTCATTGCTAAAGTAAAAATTAGAGCTAGTTGCAAACATAAAAGTTGTAGGCAATTGTCTCAGCTTTCTTGTGTAAAACATTCAGCTCATGTGGACTTCTAGAACTCCAGATATGGCCAAAATACTGAACAGTGCTCGGGCTGGAAGACAGATTCGGGCTTCTTTGTTGTTGCTACAATTTGGACTTGAAAATGTCCTTTTTAGATCTTGGGCTCCATATGAAAGTTGTAGGCCTAGGTCTTACCTTTCCATCCATATAAATTGGAACTAAATCTGAGATATATAGCTCCAGATATGACCCAATTACCGAACAGTGTTCCAGTTTGAATTGCACCGACATCTCTTTTCTAAGTTTGGCCATCTCTTTATCCTTGTAATTTAAGTTCTTAAAGTCATCAATCAATCCTTTCATTTATGTGATAGGCTTGCATTTAAAATGAACATTTACCATAAATTAAAGGTATCTTATATTATTAGATATATTATTATAAAACATGCCTTGGTTAAGGAGTTATTGATACTTCAAGTGCAAAATGATGATATAAAACCATGATAAAAATGCACTTTTAAGTACTAATCACATCCCCCAACCAGCTTATTACTAGTCCCTAGTAATCAAAGCGTAAAATAGAAAAACAATTTGCAAATTCCACAAAGCAAGGTATTCATCATTTAACTTCCATTAATTTATCCAGATAAACAAACTCTCATTAAATTTATATATCTGCTCAATACTCTTAACAAGATATTAATAAACCTTTCTTTTGTGCTCATTGTATCAACACATAATTATGGGGCTTTTCTGGGAAGAAAACAAAATTTTTGTTCTAATGTTTAAGGTTAACTTCCTTGGGCTGGGATTATTATTTTTGTCTTTTTTTTCTTCTTTTTTTTTTAAATATATATACATATAATTTAAAAACATCATGCATCTTTAACCCATGTAACGAGCTTTCAGCTAATGACTCCCAGACCAGTTGGTCTTAGGGCATTAGGTGTTAAGACACCCCTACGAGCTTAGTAACTCGGGTCGCAGATACTAATATGTAGATAGTGCAATGTTTGATTTCCTTAAGCTTTTCTCCTCAACCCATGTAACAAGCGTTGGGCCAATAGCTCCCAAGTCAGTTGACTTTAGGGTATTAGGTGTTAAAACACCCATTCGGGCTTAATTGCTTAGGTTAGGGAGGCTACAAAACCAAACTTATTTACATTTTTATTATCATCATTTTTTTTCTTTTTTTTCATGTTTTTTTTTCTTAATTATATACAATCCCTTTCCTCTAGTTGTTACATTTAACAAAACAACATAAATAATGTAATAATCCAATATGCAACCCACAATCATATGTTAAAGTGTGTGTGTGTAAATTAAGGTTTAAGAATACATGTTAAATAAGTATGTGAGCAGAATTAAGTGATAACAATGAGAGAGTTTGTAAATCTGAATATTTCAGGAAGTATTATAATAGACCTTGTTAAGAATGGTTACTAAGATGCGTCTCAAGAGTCACTTTAACAAAAGAGGTCCTTTACTCTGCCATCCTAGTAACAACAATTATGCACATGCTTTATGAAATGAAAAACATTTTTTTTTTATCAACTACTACCCTCTCCCCCCAACCAAAACGAGACATTGTTCTCAATGTTTTAAGGAAGAAAGATAGAGTATAGAAGATATCACCTGAAATAACGAACACCGACAAACCTATGGGTTTATGGTGAATGTGCAGTTGAGCCCAAGAGGAAATATGAAAGATCTCTTCCAATGTGCCTAGACCACCTGGTAAAGCAATGAAGGCATCAGCATGGTTAAACATTGCATTCAGTCGAGCCGACATTGTGGAGACCTGAAGTTCCTCTCCAATTGTTTTTCCAATGATGTCCCCTTGTGCTAAAGCTTCGGGGACGACCCCCAAAACTTGGCTACCTCCTAAAAATGCAGCTATTGACACACCTCCCATTAACCCAAGACTGCCTCCCCCATACACTAAATGAATCTTTCTCTCAGCTAGCACTTGACCAAGATGATTTGCTGATTCTAAAAACTCCTTTCCTTTCCAGGACTAGATCCACCGAAAACACAAATATTTCTTATTTGATGACCTGAGGAACTTGCCATTTCTACCCACTTCTGTATTTGTTGAATGTATGGGTTGAGTAGAAATGAAAGGAAGGAAGAGAGGGTTTTATAGATGAGAAATGAGAAAGGCAATCATAACACCTATATGTAGGCCAGCTGGAGTCTCACACTCTCTCTCTCTCTCTTTTTATTTATTTATTTATTTACTTTTTGAAAAAGCATGTGTATGTACAGGTAGTTATGATTGTGGCTCACATCTTCCCTTGGTTTTACGTTCAAGAACGGCTTAAACACCCTTTATGGGTCGAGGATAGGCTTCCCATCCAGTTTTCTTAAAAATTGGCAAACATAGTCTTTTTTAGTCAGATTCCCAAGACTAAGTCGATCATGTTCTTTATGAAATAGTGGCCATAAATCATGAATTACACGATGCACATCTCCACTAGGATGCGTCTCAAGAGTCAATAGAAGATTATCTAAAGACTCCTTACTCAGGCCATCCTTAATGAATTGTATTTTATCTTCACGGTTTATAGATACCATTCCTAAAGAACGACATTGTGTATTACAAGTCCATCTAGCACATCGATGACAGACTTCTAGTTGTTTTGCACGACGTTTCTTTGTAAAAGTGCTTTTACCTGTTCCAAGCATGTGTGAAATGAAGAAGTTAGAGGACTCACCTGATAATCGGACCTTTGCTTCAATCAACCAGCGAATATCTTCAGGAATTCCATGATTCATTAACAATCTCAATCTTGCACATCTAGCACGATAAATTTTTGTAATCGCATTCTAAGGTAGAGCGGGAAAATACTTTTTCAATTTTTCAAGATTAGTGTCCATTTTCAAATGAGAATTGGAAGAGAGATTCAAAGAATTGCACAGATATATACACAGATATCAGTAATTGTGGGAAACTAAAAGAACCGACTTAAGTCACGGAGTACCGTTATCCGCCATTTGACCGGGGTGAGAGAGACTAGCAAAAATCACTAAAAAAGAAACACACAAAAAAAATGTGAGAAAAACAAAATAATCAACCTTTATCTACAAGATCATTCAAACGAGCTGATTCATTTTCACTAAAAAAATTATCAAAGTAAGCTTTCAAACGATGTCCATTTTCCTTAAAATCATTGTCATTCATTGAATTCTCAATATTACAAGCCCCATAACGATTGCTCCATCTTGATCTTAGCTCTCTAGGGAATGCATAGAGTTGAGAATTATAAAACAAAACTTTTTAACCAGTATCAACTTTTTGACAATTTTCACAAGTTTTGCAGAATGCATGCGTGTCCTTGAGCATGGTGGGCCAATAAAATCCATTTTGAAAGATTTTTATAGCTGTCTTTTTTGACGAGAAATAACTTCCACATGCTTCAGAATGACAAAGTTTAATAACACTACTTACCTCATTGTCGGGAATGAATCTTTGAAATATTTGATCAGGACAATATTTGAATAAGTTAGGGTCATCACAATAAAAGCTTTTCACTTCGTTCAAAAACTTTTCTTTATCTTGGGTACTCCAATCAGCTGGCAAATCTCCTAAAGGAAGAAAATTAATATTTTTATCATACCAAGGCATTGGACTAAGAGAAAGTAAGGATTTGTTAGGAAAGTAATCATCGATTGGTGTGATGTCAGATGTTGAATATGTTGTCACTGTTGACAAAAGATTCGCATCAACATTTTTGGTGCATTTTTCATCCGTGATTTCTTCCTCAGAATAAATCATTTGCAAATCTTCAGATTCATCCAACTCATTTTTACTTAAAGTAGATTCAAGTTGATCATAAACTAATTCGTCAATATGATACACTTCTTGTAAATCATTATCTTCTCGAGGTTGCTTGCAAATGTTGAAAATATTCATCTCCAATGTCATGTTTCCAAATGATAGCTTCATCAGTCCATTCCTACAATTAATCAATGCATTAGAAGTTGCAAGAAATGGACGTCCTAAAATAACAGGAAATGAATTGCATGCTTCAACAGGTTCTCTGTCCAAGACAATAAAATCCACAAGATAAATGAATTTATCAACTTGCACTAACACATCTTCAATTATTCCTCTAGGCACTTTTACAGATCTATCGGCAAGTAAAAGAGATATAGAAGTTGGCCTTTTTAGATATTGAGCTCCATATGAAAGTTGTAGGCCTATGTCTTACCTTTCCATCCATATAAATTGGAACTAAATCTGAGATATATAGCTCTAGATATGACCCAATCTCTTTTCTAAGTTTGGCCATCTCTTTATCCTTGTAATTTAAGTTCTTAAAGACATCAATCAATCCTTTCATTTATGTGATAGGACTGCATTTAAAAGGAACATTTACCATAAATTAAAGGTATCTTATATTATTAGATATATTATTATAAAACATGCTTTGGTTACGGAGTTATTGATACTTTAAGTGCAAAATGATGATATAAAACCATGATAAAAATGCACTTTTAAGTACTAATCACTAGTCCTAGGAAAGAAAAGCAGTTTTTAGAATCAACAAATCATCTTGGTTAGGTGCTAGCTGAAAGAAAGATTCATTTAGTATATAAGGGAGACAGTCTAGGGTTAATGGGAGGTGTGTCAATAGCTGTATTTTTAAGAGGTAGTCAAGTTTTGGGGGTTGTCCTCGAAGCTTTAGCACAAGGGGACATCATTGGAAAAACAATTGGAGAGGACCTTCAGGTCTCCAAAATGTCGGTTCGAATGAATCCAATGTTTAACCATGTTGATGCCTTCATTGCTTTACCAGGTGGTCTAGGCACATTGGAAGAGATCTTTCATATTTTCTCTTGGGCCCAACTGCACATTCACCATAAACCTATAGGTTTGTTAAATGTTAATGGTTATTATGATAAGTTGTTGTCTTTTCTTGATCATGTTGTGGAACAGGAATTTCTAACATCTTCTGCACGATAAATCATAATCTCTGCTACTACTGCTAAACAATTGATTGACCAACTGTTTGACCGCTTTTTATGATCGGTTTGTTTTAACTCGCAAGTGCACGAGTGTGCGATGTAGCAATTAACTCGGTAAGATCGAGGTCATATCCACAAAGAGCTAGATCTGGAAATTAAGCTAAGTAACAAAAAAAACTCAAGAGAAATTAAATTAACAATAACTTTGTTGAAAATAATTGATGGATTTGTTTTTAAAGATAAAAAAAAATGTAAATAGATTTTAAATGACAAGAAAAAGTAAGTCTTGGTCCAAATCAATTTTAATGGTGATGTATTGGTGATTTCTTCAACATATATAAGACAACTCAACCTAATATCAACGATGGTGATATTAGATTGGAAGATATTACAATGAAGATTAGAAAGATGAAGATTGATTATTGCTTAAGAATGAACAAGTACTTTCATATTAAGTAAGACATTGAATCAAGCAATCTCTATACCAAAACTAAAGTTTGTGCATAAAAATTCAAGATTATAACATTACCTAAATGATTTCTAAAATTTCTTTACAATAATAAATCATTCATGAAGAAAATAAGAAGATAAACATTAAGATTCATTCATATCCTAAAGAACTCACCTCAATCACCATTATCCTTGATTTGGATCCAAGAAAGAGTTTAGCCAACCATGATTATATATAAGAACACTTCAATAAACATGAAAGAACTTGAATCCAACTGAAATAATAAGTTTTACAAACTAAAGAACCGAAATCTATAAAGAAGAACACAATACAATTTCAGAAAAAATTCGGACACAAATCTGACTCTAACTTTGGATAGCAATTCGACCCTCTTAGAAACTTTTTTTCGAGAAGTCTATTAGAGACATATTTATAGGCCATTCTGTCACCTTTCCAGATCATTAAAGAACAGCTCATTTGGACACCTGAGTCAAACGTTATGGGCAAAACACCGAAAGGTATTCTGAAAAATCAAATCAAGACAGCTTTACAACTACTTTGGTGCACGTTTTTCTTCCTCATTTATGAGGTGTCTCCTTCTTCTTTTTGATCCAAAATAATGTTAAAATATCCCCTCCAACTTTCCATCCATGTGCTTGCCTTCTTGGATCAATGGATTACCCAAAATAAATCAATTGTTATTTGTTGTGTGGACATGTAAGATCATGGATTGTGTTTGAGTTGATTTGAAGGTTGATTTGGGGTTGATTTGGGGCTGAATTTGAGCATCAAATAAGTATAAAAATGTACTTGTTATTTGGGCTAAGATTGACATTGAAACCTTGAGTGTTTAATGGTTGAAGTTTGCACACAACATAAGGCAAGTTTGGGCTTGAAATAAATCATATGATATTCTTTTCTAGAATTGGAATAGAATTGATTTTTGGGACAAATTTGGAGCACTTATTTGAACCAAGATTTGCTTCAATCTTCAACTAAATGTCTCTTCAATTCTTTGTTCTGAATTCCAACGTTGAATTTTCTAAATTAATTCATTTAAGCTCCAAAAACCTATCGAAACATTAAAACAAACTTCATTACTAAAAAACACATCAATTATTATAAAAACAACCAAATAAAAACAATAAATACATATGTAAAACAAGAGACTTAATGACACTTTTGATGCACAATCACACCCCCCAACTTAAATTTTGCTAGTCCTCAAGCAAAACAAAACATAAAACCTTTAAAATAAAAATAATAATAATAACAACCATAATTAGGCTCGATTCATCACACTTGAAGGACCTATCATGCAAACATTGGTATCTTTAACTTAGTGTACATAATAGCAAATAAAGAAAAATAAGCATACTCACATTCTCTAAATCAAACATCCATACAAAATTTCCAAATTCAGTCATATTTATCGTGCAACCAACATAATTGATTCATATGAAAACTCAACTTCTAATCTTCCCTTCTCACCAACACAAACAAGGTAGCAAACTAGAGAAATATCTATATATATATATATATATATATTTTGAAGATATGATTTATTCTTTGTCTTTAAGTTGCCACTTCCCTTTTGACGTGAATACAAACATTTGTGATGAATGCACCCGGTTACTCACAAAGTCACAAACTTAAAGTGCTTTGCATACTCATATTTCAAGCTGCCGTTTGACGTAAAGATAAACATTTGTGATGAATACCCCTAGTTACTGAGCAACTCAAAACATTGGAGTAGATAGAACTTTGTACATATTTATTTATTTATTTATTTATTTATGTAATGATTATTACTCTATTTACTTAAACCTTGTTTAGGACTAGATCAAAAGGGATAATCACAAGTAAAGCATCATACTCATCTTTCATGCATATTCACACAACTCACACAACTTTTACAAGGAAAGATGTACTTCAGTAATCTTAAAAAAAAGTATGCTATATCTTGCTTTATAAGATATTATCTATCCCAAATTAAAGCATGCAATGTTCAACACAATAATGAACCCAAAAAGGTAATGATGATCCTAAACAAGTCTCATTCACATACCAATGCAAGTATTTTTTTTATTTTTTATTTTTTAACAAGCATGGTTATCTCAAGCATTCAACATAATGAAATATCTAAAATTAAGTTTTACATTATCCTCAATGTAAAAGAGAAAGAGAAGAAAAGTATAAACATTAGAAAATTGTTACTCCCCTTTTGTTTTCAAGGATGAATGTCTGATTGAATTAGACATGAGCTGACTTCTTGCTTGATTTTTTTTTAACCTGCATATCACAACTAAAAGAAAACATAAAAGAAAACATTGATGTTTTTTTTTTTTTGAAAATAAAGAACCTCACACCCCCCAACTTAAAATAATGCATTGTCTCGAATGCATGAACAAGAAAATATAAGAGATGGAAGAAAGAAGAAAAAAATGAAAATGAAAATGAAAATAAAAATAAAAATAAAAATAAAAATAAAAACTCATTACTTTTGATACTACAATGGTATTGGATCTTCAAGATCCAATGTCTCAACTTCAGCCACAACATTTTCAAGATAAAGTTTCAATCGATGACCATTTACTTTGAAAATATTTCCATTCTTGGGATTTTCTACCTCAAATGCACCATGCTCAGAGATGGATTTAATCACAAATGGACCAATCCATTTTGTCCTCAACTTCCCAGGAAAGAGATGTAATCGTGAATTATACAAGAGAACCTTTTGACCAACATGAAAGGATTTTCTAAGAATAAGTTTATCATGCAAAGTTTTCATCTTATGTTTTGAATTTTTTGCATTTTCAAATGCATCATTTCTTAGCTCCTCTAATTCATCCAATTGAAACTTTCTATTTTTGCCAACCTCATTTTCATTGTCATTGAATTGCCGAATGACCCAATATGCACGGTGCTCAATCTCACCAGGAAGATGACAAGGCTTTCCATAAACTAGCCTATAAGGAGACATTCCTAAAGAGGTCTTATAAGCAGTGCGATATGCCCACAAAGCATCAACTAGTCGTAGGGACCAATCTTTACGGTTTGGATTGACTGTTTTCTCTAAAATGTTCTTGATCTCCCTATTTGCCAACTCAGCTTGGCCACTAGTCTATGGGTGATAGGGGGTACTGACCTTGTGAATTACACCATATTTTCTCATCAAAATCCCAACGGGCTTGTTACAAAAATGTTTTCCCCCATCACTAATCATAGCCCGGGGCATGCCAAAACGAGAGAAAATATTTTCTTTCAAGAATTTGACCACAACTTGATGGTCATTGGTTCGAGATGCAATGGCCTCCACCCATTTAAACACATAATCAACAGCTACAAGGATGAATTGGTAACCAAATGAACTTGGAAATGGTCCCATGAAATCAATCTCCCAACAATCAAATATTTCCAAAACAAGGATGGGGTTAAGGGGCATCATGTTACGCCTAGTGAGGCTACCTAGTCGTTGGCATCGGTCACATATAACACAGAAGGCATGAACATCTTTAAACATGGTAGACCAATAAAAACCACACTGCAAGATTTTGGCAATGGTTTTCTTGGAAGAGAAATGCCCACCACAGGCTAATGCATGACAAAAATTAATGACCCTTGGAATTTCATGATCAGGGATGCACCGCCTAATAATTTGGTCAGGACAATATTTAAATAGGTAGGGGTCATCCCAAAAAAAGGTGCGCACATTGCGCAAGAATTTTTGTTTGTCAAGTTTAGACCAATGAGAAGGAATCTGACTTGTGGCTAGGTAATTTGCTATGTCAGCATACCATGGAGAACCAATGTAAGAGACAGTACCTGCACAAAATAAATTTTCATCAGCAAAGAGTTCATTTATTGGAGATTCATCAATTATGGTCTTATAGCTTGAAAGACGAGACAAATGATCAACCACTACATTCTCTACTCCCTTTTTATCTCGAATTTCAATGTTAAACTCTTGGAGTAGGAGGATCCATCGAATCAAACATGGTTTGGCATCTTGTTTTGTGAGCAAATATTTCAATGTTGCATGATCAGTGAAAACAATAACAAGAGATCCAACCAAATAAGACCTAAACTTGTCTAATGCAAAGACCACAACTAAGAGTTCTTTTTCAGTTGTAGTGTAATTCAATTGAGCATCATTCAAAGTCTTGCTAGCATAATATATGACATGAGGTTTCTTGTCTTTTCTTTACCCTAAAACAGCCCCAACCGCAAAATCACTAGCATCACACATAAGTTCAAATGGTAAAGACCAATCATGAGCTTGTATGATTGGTGCAGTTATCAACAACCCTTTAAGCTTTTCAAAAGCTTCTTGACATTTTGATGTCCAATCAAATGGGACATCTTGTGACAATAAGTTACACAATGGTTTGGCAATGGTACTAAAAGAATGAATGAATCTTCGATAAAAACCAGCATGTCCTAAAAAGGATCTCACATCTTTCACAGTCTTAGGGGTAGTTAATTTTTGAATGACTTCCACTTTTGACTTATCTACCTCTATCCCTTTTGAAGAGACAATGTGACCTAAAACAATGTCATGTGTCACCATAAAATGACACTTCTCCCAATTGAGTACAAGATTGCTCTCTTCACACCTTTCAAGAACTTTTTCTAGATTCATTAGACACAACTCATAAGAATCCCCATAAACTGAAAAATCATCCATGAAAACTTCTAAAAAAATTTCCACCATGTCACTAAAGATACTCATCATACACCTTTGAAAAGTGGTTGGTGCATTACACAAACCAAATGGCATTCTTCTATAAGCATAAGTACCAAAAGGACAAGTGAAAGTGGTTTTTTCTTGGTCTTCTAAAGAAATCTCAATTTGGTTGTAACTTGAGTATCCATCCAGAAAACAATAGAAAACTCTTCCAGCTACTCTTTCAAGCACTTGGTCTAAAAATGGAAGCGGAAAATGGTCCTTCCTAGTCACCATGTTCAATTTACGATAATCAATGCACATACGCCATCCAGTTTGAATTCTAGTTGGTACCAGCTCATTATTTTCATTCTTCACTACCGTGACTCCAGATTTTTTTGGGACAACTTGGGTTGGACTAACCCATTTTGAGTTTGCAATAGGGTAAATGATACCTGCATTAAGTAGCTTAAGCACTTCACCTCTCACTACTTCCTTCATGTTTGGGTTCAATCGTCTTTGCATTTGCCTCATAGATTTAGCCTCTTCTTCAAGATAGATTCTATGTGTACATAAAAGAGGGCTAATTCCTTTCAAGTCAATAATTTTCCACCCAATTGCTTTCTTGTGTTTTCTCACCACTCTCAAAAGTTTGTGTTCTTGCTCTATGCTAAGTTTTGATGAGATCACAATAGGATATGATTCATCTTCCCCTAGAAATGCATACTTAAGATCACTCAGTAAAGACTTCCTTTCTAGTTTATCAGGCTGGACAAGAGATTCCTCAACTTTCACTTGGGGTGAAATCAAAGGCTCAAATGATGGGGTCCATTGACCTATTGACATAATAGGCATTGGATCTAGATAAGTCTCGAGTTCTCTTACCTCCTCATCAACACATTCCAAAGAACAAAATCTTTCATCATGAATTAAAGTTCTCTCCAATGGATCCTTGATCCACACTCTCTCAAAGTGTTCTTGACAAACTATTTGGATGAAATCTACCTCTCTAATGTCCTCATGTTCCCCGATTTGTTTGGAGACATTGAATATGTTCATCTCCACAGTCATATTCCCAAAAGACAATTTCATCACCCCATTCCTACAGTTAATTAAGGCATTGGATGTAGCTAGGAAAGGTCTCCCTAAGATGACTGGGATGGGGGCATTAGAACCTTGAATTGGTGCGGTGTCTAACACTACAAAATCAACAGGAAAGTAGAATTTATCTACTTGGACCAACACATCCTTAACGATACCCCTAGGAATCTTGATTGACCTATCAACTAATTGAAGGGTGATTCGAGTAGGCTTGATTTCTCCTAAACCTAATTGTTCGTAAACAGTGTAGGGTATTAATTTCACACTTACTCCTAAATCCAACAAAGCTTGATCTATCTTATGACTTCCAATAATGCATGAAATGGTAGGACAACCAGGATCTTTGTATTTGGGAGGGGTCTTAAACTGGATGATGGCACTAGCATGTTCAGTTAGAAAAGCTCTTTCTTTCACATTCAATCTCCTTTTGACTGTGCATAAATCCTTAAGAAACTTTGCATAAGATGGAACTTGTTTAATTGCATCAAGGAGTGGAATATTGACTTTCACTTGTTTGAACAATTCATAGATTTCTGAGTTCATAAGATCTTGTTTAGGTTTCCCTAACCTTTGTGCAAATGGTGCTCCAGGAACAAATTCTAAATCACTCATTTTAACTCCAATTTTTCTTGAATCATCTCCTTTCTCACTCATCTCTTTCTCATTTATCTCACCTTCTTTGTCACTTAAACTCTCATTTGTCACTTGTGTTTTGATTCCCTCTTCACTTTCCCTAGATTTCTCCTCTACAATACCTTTAGGAATCCTAAAACCTACACCTTTGTCAACAATCTTTCCACTTCTAAGGGTAGTGATGGCTTGGACTTGTTCATGGTTTGAAGGTTCACTAGGTGAGGATTCACTCATGTGTACCTGACCTCTAGGATTGGCCATTGGTTGAGCTGGGATTTTTCCCTTCTCTTAAATGCTTAGTGATTGAGTCAACTTAGTTAGTTAACTTCGAATGTCATCTAAGGTCCTATTGGTCTGGTCTTGGAATTTGTAAACTTGGTTGTTGATTCCTCATTGTGTTTGCATGAATTGTTGAAGAGTATCCTCTAAGGATCTCTTATGAGGTGGTTGGTATGTGTTATGTGTGGGAGCATGAAATGGTTGGGGTGGAGGTTGAAATGTTTGAGGTACTGAAGAGCCCTCATTTCTCCATCCAAAATTTGGGTGGTTCCTCCATCCAGGATTATAGGTCTCAGAGTAGGGATTGCCTAATTGGTTTGGAAATGGCTTTCTAACATTACTTGAATCAGAAGTTTGGCCATATAGCACTTCCTTGAAGGCTGGAATGGTAGGACACTTAGTTGTCCTATGCCCTTTGCTCTCACAAACAACACAACTTTCCTCTTGTTGTTCACTTATAACATGCACTTTTTTAATCTCAAGAGACTCTACTTTCCTAGCCAATGAGGCTAATCTAGCATTGAGGTCATCAGTCTTTTTCAATTGAAACTTCCCACTTGAATGAGAAATGGTGTTTCTAGACTCAACATGAACTGGGAGAGAAGTCTCCCATTGCTTTGTGTTTTCAGCCAATTGATCAAAAAAATCAAAGGCCTCACTTGGTTCTTTGTCATAAAACTCACCATTACACATGGTTGACACTAGCTTTTTAAAATCTGCGGTAAGAGAGTCATAAAAGAAACTCACTAACCTCCACATCTCAAAACCATGGTGAGGGCATGCATTTAACAAGTCTTTGAATCTTTCCCAAGCTTGGTGAAATGACTCATTTGGACTACAAGAAAAATTCATCATTTGCGTTGTAAGGTTGTTGTCCTATGAGTGGGGAAGTATTTTTTCAAAAATTCAGATTGCATTTCTCTCCATGTACCTATAGACCTAGGACGCAAGGAGTTTAGCCAAAGCTTGGCTTTATCCTTTAGAGAGAATGGGAACAATTTAAGTCGAATGGTTTCCTCGGTGCATGTTCTATCAATAAAAGTATTACATACCTCTTCAAAGTCTTTAATGTGTATGTATGGATTTTCAGAATCCATACCATGAAATGTGGGAAGAAGTTGAATCATGCCTGATTTCAAATTGAAAGCTTGTTGGTTAAGAGGTAAGATAATGCACGAAGGTGTACTTTATCTAGCCGGGTGAAGATACTCTCTAAGAGTTCGAAAATTAGGTTGATCATTGAATTGTGGAGGTCCATTACCTTGAACACTCCCTTCACCCTCTACATCTTCAACATTAGCCATGATAAAATAATAATAATAATAATAATATAACAATTATATGAATATGAAAAGAAAGGAAAGAAAAGAAAAAAAATTGCACATAAAAGTAATAGCTCAAAAATAAAAATACAACAAATTAAGAAATTCACTCTCTAACTAATAAGCACTATTAACAACAATAAACATTAAAAGATAATTATAACAAGCATGAATAAACAAAAGGCGGTAATACCGGCCAAGCACTTCAAACAATAAATATAAGAAAAATAATCATAACAAAACAACAAAATAAAAAGGAAATAAACAAGAGGCGGTAATACCGACCAAGCACTTTAGACAATAAACATAAGAAAAATAACAACAATAAACATTAAAAGATAATTATAACAAGCATGAATAAAAAAAAAAGGCGGTAATACCGGCCAAACACTTTAGACAATAAATAAAAACAATATCAACAAATAAAATGAAATAAACAAGAAAAATATTAGAAAATAATAAGAATAGACAATAAAAGAAAAATGGTTGAACCAACCAAAATCCAACAATTAATAGTCCAGTCCACAGTCCAATATCCGAAACGTTAAGGTAAATTTTTTTTTTAGGCGGTAAAACCAGCCAATTGATTTTTTTATATGATTTTTTTTAGTTTTCCAATAATCAAATCTAAATTTGTTACCTTTGCTTGCTAGCTCCCCGGCAACGGCGCCAAAATTGCTTGACCGCTTTTTATGATCGGCTTGTTTTAACTCGCAAGTGCACGAGTGTGCGATGTAGCAATTAACTCGGTAAGATCGAGGTCATATCCACAGAGAGCTAGATCTGGAAATTAAGCTAAGTAACAAAAAAAAACTCAAGAGAAATTAAATTAACAATAACTTGGTTGAAAATAATTGATGGATTTGTTTTCAAAGATAAAAAAAAATGTAAATAGATTTTAAATGACAAGAAAAGTAAGTCTTGGTCCAAATCAATTTTAATGGTGATGTATTGGTGATTTCTTCAACATATATAAGATAACTCAACCTAATATCAACGATGGTGATATTAGATCAGAAGATATTACAATGAAATTTAAAAGGATGAAAATTGATTATTGCTTAAGAATGAACAAGTACTTTCATATTAAGTAAGACATTGAATCAAGCAATCTCTATACCAAAACTAAAGTTTGTGCATAAAAATTCAAGATTATAACATTACCTAAATGATTTCTAAAATTTCTTTACAATAATAAATCATTCATGAAGAAAATAAGAAGATAAACATTAAGATTCATTCATATCCTAAAGAACTCACCTCAATCACCATTATCCTTGATTTGGATCCAAGAAAGAGTTTAGCCAACCATGATTATATATAAGAACACTTCAATAAACATGAAAGAACTTGAATCCAACTGAAAAAATAAGTTTTACAAACTAAAGAACCGAAATCTATAAAGAAGAACACAATACAATTTCAGAAAAAATTCGGACACAAATCTGACTCTAACTTTGGACAGCAATTCGACCCTCTTAGAAGCTTTTTTTGGAGAAGTCTATTAGAGACATATTTATAGGCAATTCTGTCACCTTTCCAGATCATTAAAGAACAGCTCATTTGGACACCTGAGTCAAAAGTTATGGGCAAAACACCGAAAGGTGTTCTGAAAAATCAAATCAAGACAGCTTTACAACTACTTTGGTGCACGTTTTTCTTCCTCATTTATGAGGTGTCTCCTTCTTCTTTTTGACCCAAAATAATGTTAAAATATCCCCTCCAGCTTTCCATCCATGTGCTTGCCTTCTTGGATCAATGGATTGCCCAAAATAAATCAATTGTTATTTGTTGTGTGGACATGTAAGATCATGGATTGTGTTTGGGTTGATTTGAAGGTTGATTTGGGGTTGATTTAGGGCTGATTTGGGGCTGATTTTTGGGCTGAATTTGAGCATCAAATAAGTATACAAATGTACTTATTATTTGGGCTAAGATTGACATTGAAACCTTGAGTGTTTAATGGTTGAAGTTTGCACACAACATAAGGCAAGTTTGGGCTTGAAATAAATCATATGATATTCTTTTCTAGAATTGGAATAGAATTGATTTTTGGGACAAATTTGGAGCACTTATTTGAACCAAGATTTGCTTCAATCTTCAACTAAATGTCTCTTCAATTCTTTGTTCTGAATTCCGACGTTGAATTTTGTGAATTAATTCATTTAAGCTCCAAAAACCTATCGAAACATTAAAACAAACTTCATTACTAAAAAACACATCAATTATTATAAAAACAACCAAATAAAAACAATAAATACATATGTAAAATAAGAGACTTAATGACACTTTTGATGCACAATCACACCCCCCAACTTAGATTTTGCTAGTCCTCAAGCAAAACAAAACATAAAACCTTTGAAATAAAAAGAATAATAACAATCATAATTAGGCTCGATTCATCACACTTGAAGGACCTATCATGCAAACATTGGTATCTTTAACTTAGTGTACACATATTATTATTATTATTATTATTATTATTATTACTATTGTTGTTGTTGTTATTGTTGTTTTATAATTGTTGTTTATAATTTGTACAATTAACCTCCCTGTGGTTCGACCCCGGTCTTGCCGGGTTATTTATTACTTCGACACTCCTGCACTTGGGAGAAGACATCAATCTTTTAGTCGTGTCAAGTTTTTGGCGCCGTTGCCGGGGAGGTAAGTTCTTGTATAAATTATAGTATTTATTTTATTTTCTCTTTTCACTTTTCTTGTATATAACTTTGTTTCTTTTCTTTTGTTTCTTTTTATTTTGTTTTCTTCCTCCTTCTTTTGCTTTCTTCTTCTTTTTTATTTTATTCCAACACGTGCATGAGAGTGTGGTCACGTACATCAAGTGGTAGACTTTGTAGGGTATCCTCATCATTTTCAGAAAATATGGCCGAAGAAGATAATCAATCACTTCATAATGAGAATAATGAGAATAACCGTGTTAGAACACTTAAAGACCACATGAATCCCACAAGAACAAGTGCACCATCATGCATAGTTTTTCCTCCCGATGCATCTCATTTTAATTTTAAACCAGACATTATTCAACATTTACCTTCTTTTCATGGCTTAGAATTGGAAAATCCATACTTGCATTTAAGGGAATTTGAGGAGGTCTGCAATACATATAATAATTTAAATTGTAGCATGAACACCATCAGATTAAAGCTTTTTCCTTTTTCATTAAAAGATAAAGCTAAAACAAGGCTACAAAATTTGAGACCAGGATCCATTCGTGCTTGGGATGAAATGCAACAACAGTTTTTAAAGAAGCTTTTCCCATCTCATAGAACAAATTCTTTCAAAAGACAAATCACTACTTTCACTCAAAAACCAGGAGAAACATTTTACCAATGTTGGGATAGGTATCGAGACTTGCTTAGTACTTGCCCTCATCGTGGTTTTGAAACATAAAGATTGGTTTCACATTTCTATGAAGGGTTAACTCCTAAAGATAGGCAAATGGTTGAATTGATGTGCAATGGAACTTTTGAAGATAAAGACCCTGATGAAGCAATGGAGTACTTAGACGTGTTAGCTGAAAATGCTCAAAATTGGGACAGCACGGGTACTTATGAGGCATCAAGTAAAACTCAACCTCATACATCTAGTGGAGGTATATACAACCTTAGGGAAGATCATGACCTTCAAGCCAAGTTTGCATCTTTAGCTAGAAAAGTCGAGGCACTAGAATTGAAAAAGAGTGGTCAATTAAAATCTGTTGAAAATATTGTGTGTCAAATCTATGAAACAAATGAACACTCAACCAACGATTGTCCAACCTTGCCTTCTTTTAAGGAATGTCTCCATGAACAAGCTCATGCTTTAAACAGTTTCCAAAGGCCCAACCACAACCCATACTCACAAACATACAACCCTGGTTGGAGAAATCACCTAAATTTTAGTTGGAAGAGTGAGAACAACAATGAACAAACTTCACAACCACCGTTTCAAGCACACCACAATTTCTAAAATTCTCATGGATATGCACCTCCTTATGCTCCACCTCCTAGAAGAAATCTTGAGGAAACATTGCATGCAATCATTGAAAAGCAAGAGACAATCAATACTCAACTTGCTCAAAACATGATAAATTTTAAAGATACTCTTGCAAAATTAACATCTGCTCTCAGTTTTCAAGAGAAAGGTAAGTTTCCATCTCAACCACAACAAAATCCCAAGGGGCAATATAATGCAAATGCAAATAGTTCCGGAAGCCAACACATGGATCAAGTCAAATCAGTCACTACTCTGCGCAGTGGTAAGGTTATTGAAAAACCCTCTCTTGAACCTTATGAGAAAGATGACGAGTCAATCTCTAAGGGTAAGGAAGGGGTTGAATCTGAAAATTGCAAAGAAATGACTAATTCACCGCCAGCACTTCCATTTCCTCAAGCCATGACCAAACAAAGGAAAGTTAATCACAACTCTGAAATCTTTGAAACTTTCAAGCAGGTAAGGATCAATATACCTTTGTTGGATGCTATTAAACAGGTTCCTTCCTATGCTAAATTTTTGAAAGATCTCTGCATTGTGAAGAGGAAACTGAATGTGAAAAAGAAAGCCTGTCTAGCGAAACAAGTAAGTGTCATTCTTCAAAACAATAATGCTTTAAAATATAAAGACCCTGGTTGTCCTACAATTTCCTGCTTTATTGGAGAGCATAAAATTGAAAGAGCCTTACTTGATCTTGGTGCTAGTGTGAATTTACTTCCATATTCAGTTTTTCAAAGTCTCAATCTAGGTGAGTTAAAACCAACTTCTATATCTCTTTTACTTGCCGATAGATCTGTAAAAGTGCCTAGAGGAATAATTGAAGATGTGTTAGTACAAGTCGATAAATTCATTTATCCTATGGATTTTATTGTCTTGGATACAGAACCTGTTGAAGCATGTAATTCATTTCCTGTTATTTTAGGACGTCCGTTTCTTGCAACCTCTAACGCATTGATTAATTGTAGGAATGGACTGATGAAGATATCATTTGGAAACATGACATTGGAGATGAATTTTTTCAACATTTGCAAGCAACCTGGAGATGATAATGATTTACAAGAAGTAGATCATATTGACGAATTAGTTTATGATCAACTTGAATCTACTTTAAGTAAAAATGAGTTGGATGAATCTGAAGATTTGCAAATGATTTATTCTAAGGAAGAAATCACGAATGAAAAACACACCGAAAATGTTGATGCGAATTTTTTGTCAATAGTGACAACAGATTCGACATCTGACATCACACCAATCGATGATTACTTTCCTAACGAATCCTTACTTTCTCTTAGTCCAATGCCTTGGTATGATAAAAATATCAATTTTCTTGCTTTAGGAGATTTGCCAGCTGATTGGAGTACCCAAGACAAAGAAAAGTTTTTGAACGAAGTGAAGAGCTTTTATTATGATGACCCTAACTTATTCAAATATTGTCCTGATCAAATATTTCAAAGATTCATTCCCGATAATGAGGTAAGTAGTGTCATTAAACTTTGTCCTTCTGAAGCATGTGGAAGTTATTTCTCGTCAAAAAAGACAACTGCAAAAATCTTTCAAAATGGATTTTATTGGCCCACCATGTTTAAGGACACGCATGTATTCTGCAAAACTTGTGAAAATTGTCAAAAAGTTGATACTGGTCAAAAAGTTTTGTTTTATAATTCTCAACTCTATGCATTCCCTAAAGAGCTAAGACCAAGATGGAGAAATCCTTATGGGGCCTGTGATATTGAGAATTCAATGAATGACAATGATTTTAAGGAAAATGGACATCGTTTGAAAGCTTACTTTGATAATTTTCCTAGTGAAAATGAATCAACTAGTTGGAATGATCTTGTAGATAAAGGTTGATTATTTTGTTTTTCTTACATTGTTTTTGTGTTTCTTTTTGAGTGATTTTTGCAAGTTTCTCTCACCCCGGTCAAATGGCGGACAACGGTACTCCGTGACTTAAGTCGGTTCTTTCAGTTTCCCACAATAACTGATATCTGTGTATATATTTGTGCAATTCTTTGAATCTCTCTTCCAATTCTCATTTGAAAATGGACACTAATCTTGAAAAATTGAAAAAGTATTTTCCCGCTCTGCCTCAGAATGCGATTACAAAAATTTACCGTGCTAGATGTGCAAGATTGAGATTGTTAATGAATCATGGAATTCCTGAAGATATTTCACTGGTTGATTGAAGCAAAGGTCCGATTATCAGGTGAGTCCTCTAACTCCTTCATTTCACACATGCCTGGAACAGGTAAAAGCACTTTTGCAAAGAAACGTCGTGCAAAACAACTCTGAAATTCTGTTATCAATGTGCTAGATGGACTTGTAATACACAATGTCATTCTTTAGGAATGGTATCTATAAACCATGAAGATAAAATACAATTCATTAAGGATGGCCTGAGTAAGGAGTCTTTAGATAATCTTCTATGGACTCTTGAGACGCATCCTAGTGGAGATGTGCATCATGTAATTCATGATTTATGGCCACTATTTCATAAAGAACATGATCGACTTAGTCTTGGGAATCTGACTAAAAAAGACCCTGTTTGCCAGTTTTTAAGAAAACTGGATGGGAAGCCTATCCCCGACCCATAGAGGGCGTTTAAGCCGTTCTTGGACGTAAAACCAAGGGAAGATGTGAGCCACAATCACAACTACCTGTACATACACATGCTTTTTTCAAAAGTAAATAAATAAATAAAAAGAGAGAGAGAGTGTGTGAGACTCTAGCTGGCCTACATATAGGTGTTATGATTGCCTTTCTAATTCCTCATCTATAAAACCCTCTTTTCCTTCCTTTCATTTCTACTCAACTCATACATTCAACAAATACAGAAGTGTGTAGAAATGGCAAGTTCCTCAGGTCATCAAATAAGAAATATTTGTGTTTTCGGTGGATCTAGTCCTGGGAAAGAAAAGGAGTTTTTAGAATCAGCAAATCATCTTGGTCAGGTGCTAGCTGAGAGAAAGATTCATTTAGTGTATGGGGGAGGCAGTCTTGGGTTAATGGGAGGTGTGTCAATAGTTGTATTTTTAGGAGGTAGTCAAGTTTTGGGGGTCGTCCCTGAAGCTTTGGCACAAGGGGACATCATTGGAAAAACAATTGGAGAGGAACTTCAGGTCTCCACAATGTCGGCTCGAATGAATGCAATGTTTAACCATGTTGATGTCTTCATTGCTTTACCAGGTGGTCTAGGCACATTGGAAGAGATCTTTCATATTTCCTCTTGGGCTCAACTACACATTCACCATAAACCCATAGGTTTGTTAAATGTTAATGGTTATTATGATAAATTGTTGTCTTTTCTTGATCATGATGTGGAACAAGAATTTCTAACATCTTCTGCACGACGAATCATAATCTCTGCTGCTACTGCTGAACAATTGATTGACCAACTACAATCTTTCATTCCTGTGATTGATCCTTCCATGAGTCGCATAAATTGGTCATCTAAGGAAAGCCGTAAAAAGCTTAGATTGGATTTGAGCCTTCATTTGTGAATTTTTGTGTCTTTTGGTTTTATTATTGTGTTTTGTTGTTTCTTATATTTATTTCACTGTGTTTCAGGTTTGTCAGTGTTCGTTATTTCAGGTGATATCTTCTATACTCTATCTTTCTCCCTTAGAATATTGAGGACAATGTCTCGTTTTGGTTGGGGGGAGAGGGTAGTAGTTGATAAAAAAAAAAATTGTTTTTCATTTCATAAAGCATGTGCATAATTGTTGTTACTAGGATGGCAGAGTAAAGGAGCTCTTTTGTTAAAGTGACTCTTGAGACGCATCTTAGTAACCATTCTTAACAAGGTCTATTATAATACTTCCTGAAATATTCAGATTTACAAACTCTCGCATTGTTATCACTTAATTCTGCTCACATACTTATTTAACATGTATTCTTAAACCTTAATTTACACACACACACACTTTAATATATAATTGTGGGTTGCATATTGGATTATTACATTATTTATGTTCTTTTGTTAAAGGTAACAACTAAGGGAAAGGGATTGTATATAATTAAGAAAAAAAAGAAAAAGAAAAAAAAAGAAAAAATGATGATAATAAAAATGTAGATAAGTTTGGTTTCGTAGCCTCCCTAACCTAAGCAATTAAGCCCGAAGGGGTGTTTTAACACCTAATACCCTAAAGTCAACTGACTTGGGAGCTATTGGCCCAATGCTTGTTACATGGGTTGAGGAGAAAAGCTTAAGGAAATCAAACATTGTTGAGGAGAAAAGCTTAAGGGAATCAAACATTGCACTATCTATATATCAGTATCTGCGACCCGAGTTACTAAGCTCGTAGGGGTGTCTTAACACCTAATGCCCTAAGACCAACTGGTCTGGGAGTCATTAGCTGAAAGCTCGTTACATGGGTTAAAGATGCATGATGTTTTTGAATTATATGTATATATATTTAAAAAAAAAAGAAAAAAAAATAAGAAAGAAGAAAAAAAAAGACAAAAATAATAATCCCAGCCCAAGGAAGTTAACCTTAAATATTAGAACAAAAATTTTGTTTTCTTCCAAGAAAAGCCCCATAAGACAGATTCGGGCTTCTTTGTTGTTGCTACAATTTGGACTTGATAATGGCCTTTTTAGATCTTAGGCTCCATATGAAAGTTGTAGGCCTATGTCTTACCTTTCCATCCATATAAATTGGAACTAAATCTGAAATATATAGCTCCAGATATGACCCAATTACCGAACACTATTCCGGTTTGGATTGCACCGACATCTCTTTTCTAAGTTTGGCCATCTCTTTATCCTTGCAATTTAAGTTCTTAAAGTCATCAATCAATCCTTTCATTTATGTGATAGGCCTGCATTTAAAATGAACATTTACCACAAATTAAAGGTATCTTATATTATTAGATATATTATTATAAAACATGCTTTGGTTAAGGAGTTATTGATACTTTAAGTGCAAAATGATGATATAAAACCATGATAAAAATGCACTTTTAAGTACTAATCACTAGTCCTAGGAAAGAAAAGCAGTTTTTAGAATCAACAAATCATCTTGGTTAGGTGCTAGCTGAAAGAAAGATTCATTTAGTATATAAGGGAGACAGTCTAGGGTTAATGGGAGGTGTGTCAATAGCTGTATTTTTAAGAGGTAGTCAAGTTTTGGGGGTTGTCCTCGAAGCTTTAGCACAAGGGGACATCATTGGAAAAACAATTGGAGAGGACCTTCAGGTCTCCAAAATGTCGGTTCGAATGAATCCAATGTTTAACCATGTTGATGCCTTCATTGCTTTACCAGGTGGTCTAGGCACATTGGAAGAGATCTTTCATATTTTCTCTTGGGCCCAACTGCACATTCACCATAAACCCATAGGTTTGTTAAATGTTAATGGTTATTATGATAAGTTGTTGTCTTTTCTTGATCATGCTGTGGAACAGGAATTTCTAACATCTTCTGCACGACAAATCATAATCTCTGCTACTACTGCTGAACAATTGATTGACCAACTACAATCTTTCATTCCTGTGATTGATCCTTCCATGAGTCGCATAAATTGGTCATCTAAGGAAAGCCGTAAAAAGCTTAGATTGGATTTGAGCCTTCATTTGTGAATTTTTGTGTCTTTTGGTTTTATTATTATGTTTTGTTATTTCTTATTTTTGTTTCAGTGTGTTTCAGGTTTTGTCAGTGTTCGTTATTTCAGGTGATATCTTTTATACTCTATCTTTCTACCTTAGAACATTGAGGACAATGTCTCGTTTTGGTTGGGGGGAGAGGGTAGTAGTTGATAAAAAAAAAAATTGTTTTTCATTTCATAAAGCATGTGCATAATTGTTGTTACTAGGATGGCAGAGTAAAGGAGTTCTTTTGTTAAAGTGACTCTTGAGACGCATCTTAGTAACCATTCTTAACAAGGTCTATTATAATACTTCCTGAAATATTCAGGTTTACAAACTCTCGTATTGTTACCACTTAATTCTGCTCATATACTTATTTAACATGTATTCTTAAACCTTAATTTACACACACACACTTTAACATATGATTGTGGGTTGCATATTGGATTATTACATTATTTATGTTCTTTTGTTAAAGGTAACAACTAAGGGAAAGGGATTGTATATAATTAAAAAGAAAAAAAAAAAAAAAAAAAAAAAAAAAAAAAAAAAAAAAAAAAAAAAAAAAAAAAAAAAAGAAAAAAAAAATGATGATAATAAAAATGTAGATAAGTTTGGTTTCGTAGCCTCCCTAACCTAAGCAATTAAGCCCGAAGGGGTGTTTTAACACCTAATACCCTAAAGTCAACTGATGTTATTGTTGTTATTATTGTTATTACTATTATTATTGTTGTTGTACTATTGTCGTTTATAATTTGTACAATTCACCTCCCTGTGGTTCGACCCCGGTCTTGCTGGGTTATTTATTACTTCGACACTCCTGCACTTGGGAGAAGACATCAATCTTTTAGTCGTGTCAAGTTCCTCTCGAATTATTCTTCCAATGATGTCCCATTTTGCTAAAACTTTAGGGACAACCCCTAAAACTTGACTGTTTCCTAAAAATACACCTATTAACACACCCCCCTATTAGACCAAGGCTACCTCCCTATATACTAAATGAATTTTTCTCTTAGCTAGTATTTGACTAAGATAATTTGCTGATTCTAAAACCTTTTTTTTCTTCGCAGGACTAGATCCACTAAAAACACAAATATTTTTTATTTGATGACTTGAGGAACCTATCATTTCTACACACATCTATACCTATTGAATGTATGGGTTGAGTAGAAATAAAGAGAAGGAAAAGAAGATTTCATAAATGAGAAATTGAAAACGCAATCATACCACCTATATGTAGGCCAGTTGGAGTCTCACACACAAACACACACACTCTCTCTCTCTCTCAAAACATGTGTATGTACAAGTAGTTGTGATTATGGCTCATAACTTACCTTGGTTTTACGTCTAAGAATAGTTTAAACACCCTCTATAGGTTAGAGATAAACCTCTCATCTAGTTTTCTTAAAAACTAGCAAATAGGATCTTTTATAGTCAAATTCCTCAGACTATGCCGAGCATTCTTTTTATGAAAATAGGGTCATAAGTTATGAAATGCACATTGCTAGAAGGATATGTCCCAAAAGTCAATAGAAGATTATCTAAAGATTCGTTATGTTTTGAAATAAATCTTGACTTTTGATAATTTTCACAAGCTTTGCAGAACATATGTATATCTTTGAACATGGTGAGCTAATATAATTCATATTGTAAGATTTTTGCAGTCATATTTTTTTACGAGAAATGACTCTCATATGCCTTAAAATGACAAAGTTTAATGACACCACTTACTAACACGACCAAAAGATTAATGTCTTCTCCCAAGTGTAGGAGTGTCGAAGTTATAAATAACTCGGCAAAACCGGGGTCGAACCACAAGGAGGTTAATTGTATAAATTATAGATAACAATAATATAACAACAACAATAACAACAACAATAGTAACAATAATAGTAGTGGTGGTGGTAATAGCAATAGTAATAGTAGTAGTAGTAATAATAATATTAAAGAAGTTGATGAGAACTTTGAGATGGAAGATTATGGTAAGGATTAAACAATGATAACAACAAATATCAAGGTTAGAAGATTCATTAATGGTATGTAAAACAAGTTTAGTATAAACTCTTATTATTCAATTAAAAATCACATATAAAGGAGGTTCCAATCAGATTATAAATTGTTAACATGATTACTTTAGTTATCTTATTCGATTAATGTTAATACTTGTAAATGTTGTCAGGCATTCATGATTATAACTTATGTTAACAACAAATCAAGTTCCTTTCATAGCATAGGTGTTGGTTATACCATACAGTATGAGCTATGAAAGTGCCAAGTATTTGTTGTACCAAGGGTTATACAACATAAATCTAAATTGACCATTTAACAAGCAAAGTATTAAAAGTGAACAAGATAACAAATATAAAACATGATAGTATCAAATATTAAGGTCCATGTTGAGTCTATATTATACTTATTCTTACACCATTACTATAACATTTTCACCTTGACATAATAAACTTAGCTGAATATAATGAAAGAAAGAAACATAAATAAACAAAATAAAAACATAAATAAGATAAAAGTTAACTAAGTAAAGGAAAGGAAATGAAAGGCATAAACTTGATATTAATGAAAACAAAACTTAAGCAATGAAAAAAGAGAAAGCAAGAGCATGATCTTGATCTGGAAACCAAGATGCCTAAATACATGGTAAATGTCTACTTTTATAGACCAAAATTTGAAACTATTGATCTGATAAATAATTGATGAGTGGATGGTCATATCTTGTGTGAATAAAACATCATTGATAACATCATAATTGGAACCACTTGTACCATGAAAGTTATAGGAAATTGTCTTTGCTTTCTAGAAAAAAAAATAAGGTCATTTGGACTTCTAAAATTCAAGATATGGGCTGAACACTAAACAATGTCTAGGCTGCAGGATATATTCAAACTTCTTTGTTCTTGCTACAATTTGAACTTGAAAACGGCCATTTTAAAACCAGACCTCCACATGAAACTTGTAGGCCTATGTATTAACTTTCCATCCATATAAAGTAAAGATAAATCTGAGATCTACAGCTCCAAATATAACCTATTTACCAAACAGTATTCTGATTTGAACTACACCAGCATCTCTATGTTTGGCCATCTCTTTGTCCTTTTAATTTTAGTTCTTAAACTCATCAATTAATCCTTTCATTTATGTAATAGGCCTGCATTTAA
>NW_011500041.1:467513-473315 GCF_000495115.2 Populus euphratica | reverse complement strand
GATAAAACTGCACTTTTAAGTACTAATCACACCCCCCAACAAGTTTATTACTAGTCCCTAGTTATCGAAGCGTTAAAATAGAAAAATAATTTGCGAATTCCACAAAGTAAGGGATTCATCATTCAACTTCCATTAATCTATCCAAATAAACAAACTCTCATTAAATTTATATATTTGCTCAATACATCTTGAACAAGATATTAATAAACCATCATTTTATGCTCAATATATCAACACATAGTTATGGAGCTTTTCTTAAAAGAAAGTAATTTTTTTGTTCTAATATTTAAGGTTAACTTCCTTGGGTTGAGATTTTCTTTTTCTTTTTCTCTCTTTTTTTTAATATATATACATATAACTTAAAACATGATGCATCTTTAACCTACGTAACGAGCTTTTGGCTAATGACTCCTAGACTAATTGGTCTCAAGGCATTAACAAGCATTAAGATACCCCTATGAGCTTAGTAACTAGGGTTATAAATACTGATATATAGATAGTGCAATGTTTGATTCCCTTAAGCTTTTCTCCTCAATCCATGTAACAAGTGTTGGGCCAATAGCTTCCAAATAAGTTGATTTTAGGGTATTAGGTGTTAAAACACCCCTTCAGGTTTAATTGCTTAAGTTATGGAGGCTACGAAACCAAACTTATCTACATTTTTATTATCATCATTTTTTTTTTGCTCTTTTTTTTTTTTACAAATTACTT
Organism: Populus euphratica; assembly: GCF_000495115.2. Lineage (NCBI taxonomy): Eukaryota > Viridiplantae > Streptophyta > Magnoliopsida > Malpighiales > Salicaceae > Populus > Populus euphratica. Next base: position 472,604 of record NW_011500041.1, on the reverse strand, counting down.
TTTTTTTTCATGTTTTTTTTCTTTTTTTTTTTTATATACAATCCCTTTCCCTTAGTTGTTACTTTTAACAAAAGAACATAAATAATGTAATAATCCAATATGCAACCCACAATCATATGTTAAAGTGTGTGTGTGTAAATTAAGGTTTAAGAATACATGTTAAATAAGTATATGAGCAGAATTAAGTGATAACAATGCAAGAGTTTGTAAACCTAAATATTTCAAGAGGTATTATGATAAACCTTGTTAAGAATGGTTACTAAAATGCGTCTCAAAAGTCACTTTAACAAAAGAGCTCTTTTACTCTGTCATCCTACTGATAACAACAGTTTTGCTCATGCTTTATAAAATAGAAAACATAATTAGTTAGTTTTTTTTTTAACTACAATCCTCGCCCCCCAACCAAAACGAGACATTGTCCTTAATGTTCTAAGATAGAAAGATAAAGTATAGAAGATATCACCTGAAATAACAAACACTAACAAACCTAAAACACACTTAAACAAATATAAGAAACAACAAAACACAATAATAAAATCAAAAGACACAAAGATTTATAAATGAAGGCTCAAATCTAATCTAAGCTTTTTACGGCTTTCCTTAGTTGACCAATTTATACGACTTATGAAGGGATCAATTACAAGAATGAAAGATTGTAGTTGGTCAATCAATTATTCAACAGTACCAATAGAGATTATGATTTATCGTGTAGAAGATTTTAGAAATTCTTGTTCCACAGCATCATCAAGAAAAGAAAGCAACTTATCATAATAACCATTAACATTTAACACACTTATAGGTTTATGGTGAATGTGTAGTTGGGCCCAAGAGAAAATATAAAAGATTTCTTCCAATGTGCTGAGACCACCTAGTAAGGCAATGAAGACATCAGCATGGTTAAACATTGAATTCATTTGAGCAAACATTATGGAGACCTATAGTTCCTCTTTAATTGTTTTTCCAATGATGTCCCCTTGTGCTAAAACTTTAGGAACGAATCCCAAAACTTCACTATCTCCTAAAAATGCAGCTATTGACACACATTTCATTAACCCAAGACTGCCTTCCCCATACACTAAATGAATCTTTCTCTCAGCTAGCACCTAACCAAGATGATTTATTGATTCTAAAAACTCATTTTCTTTCCTAGGACTAGATCCACCAAAAACACAAACATTTCCTATGTAATGACCTGAGGAACTTGCCATTTCTACACACTTCTATATTTGTTGAATATATAGGTAGAGTAGAAATTAAAGGAAGGAAGAGAGGATTTTATAGATGAGAAATTGAAAAGGCAATAATACCACCTATATGTAGGCCAATTGGAGTCTCACACACACTCTCTCTCTTTTTATTTATTTATTTATTTATTTTTAAAAAAGCATATGTATTTACAGGTAGTTGTGATTGTAGCTCACATCTTCCCTTAGTTTTACATCCAAGAATGGATTAAATACCCTCTATGGGTCGGGGATAGGCTTCTGTCTAGTTTTCTTAAGAACTAGCAAATAGGGTTTTTTTAGTTAGATTCCCAAACTAAGTCAATCATGTTCTTTATGGAATTGTGGCCATAAGTCATGAATTGCACGATGTACATCTTCATTAGGATGCGTCTCAAGAGTCAATAAAAGATTATCTAAAAACCTCTTACTCAAGCCATCCTAAATGAATTGTATTTTTTCTTCACGGTTTAAAGATACCATTCCTAAAGAACGACATGTTGCATTACAAGTCCATTTGGTATATTGTGACAGACTTTTAGTCGTTTTGCACAATGTTTCTTTGCAAAAGTGCTTTTACTTATTCTAAGCATGTATGAAATGAAAGAATTGGAGGACTCACTAGATAATCAGACATTTGCTTCAATCAGCTAGCTAATATCTTCAGGAATTCCATGATTCATTAACAACCTCAATCTTGCACATCTAACACAATAAATTTTTGTAATTGCATTCTAAGGCAGAGCGAGAAAATACTTTTTCAAGTTTTCAAGAGTGAAATCCATTTTCAAATGAGAATTCGAGGAGAGATTTAAATAAAAGGGAAAGAGCAAAGAATTGCACAAATATATACACAAATATCGGATATAATACAAAACTGAAAGAACTGACTTTAAGTCACGGAGTACCGTTATCCGTCATTTGACCAGGGTGAGAGAGACTAGCAAAACAAAAGTTTCACCAAAACAAAACACAAAGAATTATAAGAAAAAGAAAATTAATATTTATATACAGGATCACTCAATTCAATAGAGTCATTTTCAACTGAAAAATTATCGAAGTAAACTTTCAAACGGTGTCTATTTACCTTAAAAATATTGTCATTCTTGGATTCTTGATATCATAAGCCCCATATGAATACACATGTTTCATAATAAAAGGACCCCTCCATCTTGATCTTAGTTTTCCAGGAAATAAGTGGAGTTTAGAATTATAAAGTAAGACTTTTTAACCAACATTGAATGTTTTTCTTAGTATTTTCTTATCATGAAACTCTTTGATTCTTACTTTATGAATTCTTGAATTTTCATATGCATCATTTCTTATTTTCTCAAGCTCATTTATTTCTAATTTTTACATTTGACTAGCATTATCAAGGTTTGAATTGAAAGCTTTAATAGCCAAATAAGCTTTATATTCAAGTTCCACAAGCAAGTGACAAGGTTTTTCATAGACTAGTCTATAAGGTGACATACCTAATGATGTTTTATAAGTAGTTCAATAAGCCCAAAGTGCATCATTAAGTCTTAAAGACTAGTCTTTCTTATTAGGGTTCACTGTTTTCTTCAAGATCTATTTGATCTCCTTATTAGCAAGCTCTACTTGTCCACTTGTCTAAGGGTGATAAGGGGTGGCAACTTTATGTGTGATTTCATATTTTTTCATTAAAGTCTCGAATGACTTATTGCAGAAATGTTATCCATCATCACTTATCATGGCTCGAGGGATTCCAAATCAACTCAATATATTTTCTTCTAAAAACTTCATCATTGTTTTGTGATCATTGTTTCGACTTGGAATTGCCTCTATCTATTTTAAAACATAATCTACTGCGACTAATATATACAAGAAACCAAATGATGGAGGAAATGGACCCATGAAATCTATACCCTAACAATCAAAGATCTCAATGACAAGAATAGGATTTAAAGGCATCATGTGATGTTTTGAAATAGGTCCTAACTTTTGATAATTTTCACAAGTCTTGCAAAATGCTTGTGAGTCCTTGAACATGGTGGGCTAGTAAAATCCACTTTGTAAGATTTTTGCAGTTGTCTTTCTTAATGAGAAATGGCCCCCACATGCCTTAGAATGATAAAATTTAATGACACTACTTACCTCATTGTCAGGAATGCATCTTCAAAATTTTTTATCAATACAATATTTGAATAAATAAAGGTCAACCCAATAAAAGTTCTTCACTTCGTTCAAGAACTTTCTTTTATCTTAGGTACTCCAATCAGCTGGCAATTGTCCTAAAATATTAGCAAACCAAGGCATTATAGAGACAGAAAGTAAAGATTCATCAGGAAAGTAGTCATCAATTGGTGTGATGTCAGTTTTTGAATCTATTGTCACTCTTGACAAATGATTTGCGATAACATTTTTGTTGCCTTTCTTGTCTTTGATTGTAATATCAAATTCTTGAAGTAACAAAATCCACCGCACCAATCTAGCCTTAGAATCTTTCTTGGGAAAAAGATATTTAAATGTTGCATGATCACTAACAACAATAACAGGTGAGCCAATAAGATAAGACCTGAATTTTTCACATGCAAATACTACTACAAGTAATTCTTTTTCAGTGGTGGTGTAATTCATTTGAGCACTATTTAAAGTTTTACTTGCATAGTAAATCACATAAGGTTTCTTATCTTTCCTTTGTCCCAAGACAGCACCCACGACATAATCACAAGCGTCACATATTATTTCAAAAAGTAATGACCAATTAGGAGGTTGAATGACAGGAGTAGAAGTAAGCAAGTTTTTAAGTTTAACAAAAGCTTCTTCATAATGTTTAGTCCATTCAAAACTATTATCCTTTGTTAAAAGGTTACTCAAGAGCTTAGATATTATACTAAAATCTTTTATGAATCTTCTATAAAAACCAGCATGTCCTAAGAATGATCTAACATCTTGAATACATTTTGGTGTTGGCAAGTTAGCAATTAACTCAATTTTAGATTTGTCAACCTCAATTCCTTTCGATGAAACAATGTGTCCAAGTATAATGTTGTTTGTTACTATAAAGTGATATTTTTTCCAATTTAGTACAAGATTCTTTTATTCACATCTGCTCAAAACCTTTTCTAAGTTAGTCAAACAATCATTAAATGAATAGCCAAAAATAGAAAAATCATCCATAAAAATTTTAATAAAATGTTCAACCATATCACTAAATATAATGAGCATACATCTTTGAAACATAGATGGTGCATTACATAATCCCAAAGACATCCTTCGATATGTAAAAGCACCAATTAGACATGTGAAAGTAGTTTTCTCTTGATGTTCCAATGTAATTTTAATTTGGCTGTAACCTGAATAGTCATCTAGGAAATAATAAAATTCATAACCTGTAACTCTTTTTAGGATTTGATCCATGAAAGGTAAAGAAAAATGATTTTTTCTAGTCATTGAATTAAGTTTCCTATAGTCAATGCACATACGTCAACCAGTAATAATCCTAGTTGGAATTAACTTATTTTTCTCATTTATTATCACAGTGACTCTAGGCTTCTTGGGTACAACTTAGGTAGGACTTACCCATTTGCTGTCAGAAATAGGATAAATGATTCCATTATCTAGAAGCTTAATGACTTTATTTTTCACTACTTCTTTCATATTAGGATTAAGCATTCATTGCATTTCCCTAGAGGGTTTAGCATTTTCCTCCAAACAAATTCTATGAGTGCAAATCAAAGGACTAATTACTTTTATGTCAGTTATGGTCCATCCTAATGTATTTTTATGCATTTTCAAAGTTTGTAATAACTTACCTTCTTGATGTGCATTAAGTTTGGAAGAGATTATTACCGAAAAAGTTTCATTTTCTCCTAAAAATGAGTATTTGAGATTGGATGGCAAC
>NW_011500041.1:456206-465994 GCF_000495115.2 Populus euphratica | reverse complement strand
GGTCTTGCCGGGTTATTTATTACTTCGACACTCTTGCACTTGGGAGAAGACATCAATCTTTTAGTCGTGTCAGCTTCAAATCAGGTTTAGGTGGTTAGACACTTGAAGGAATGGACTGAATTGATCATGGTGGCAATTCCTCAATGTTTGTTCTCCAATAATTTATCTTTGATTCTTTCTAAAAATAAACCATTTACAAATCCTTAAATTCATCAATCTTAATTTCACTAGAAGTGGTTTGAAATTGATCATGAACTAATTTTTCAGTAAAGTCCACTTCTTGTAAATCATTATCATCTCCAAGTTGCTTGTAAATGTTGAAAATATTCATCTCCAATGTCATGTTTATAAAAGATAGCTTCATTAGTCTATTCCTACAATTAATCAATGCATTAGAAGTTGCAAGAAAGGGATGTCCTAAAATAATAGAAAATGAATTACATGCTTCAACAGGTTATGTGTCCAAGAAAATAAAATCCACAGGATAAATGAATTTATCGACTTGTAGTAACACTATCAATAGGTTATCTTCAATTATTCATCTAGGCACTTTTACAAATCTATCGACAAGTAAAAGAATTACAGAAGTTGGTTTTAACTCACCTAAATTGAGACTCTGAGAAACTGAATATAGAAGTAAATTCACACTAGCTCCAAGATCAAGTAAGGCTCTTTTAATTTTATGTTCTCCAATAAAGCAAGAAATTATAGGACAACCAAGGTCTTTATATTTCAAAGCATTATTGTTCTGAAGAATGACACTTACTTGTTCGGCTAAAATGGCTTTCTTTTTCACATTTAGTTTTCTCTTCACAGTGCACAGATCTTTCAAAAATTTAGCATAAGAAGGAATCTGTTTAATAGCATCCAGCAAAGGTATATTGATCTTCACCTGTTTGAAAGTTTCAAAGATTTCAGAGTTGTGATTAACTTTCTTTTGTTTGGTCATAGCATGAGGAAATGGAAGTGCTGGCGGGCAATCAGTCTTTTCTTTAAGATTTTTAGATTCAACGCCTTCCTTACCCTTAGAGATTAACTCTTCATCTTTTTCACATGGTTCAAGAGTGGGTTTTTCAATAACCTTACCACTGCGAAGAGTGATTACTGATTTGACTTAATCTATATGTTGGCTTCCAAAAATACTTGCATTTGCATTATATTATGCCTTGGGATTTTGTTATGATTGAGATAGAAATTTACCTTTCTCTTGAAAACTAAGAGCAGATGTGAACTTTGCAAGAGTATTTTTAAAATCTGTCATGCTTTGAGCAAGTTGAGTATTGATTATCTCTTACTTTTCAATGAATGCATGCAATGTTTCCTCAAGATTTCTTCTAGGAGGTGGAGCATAAGGAGGTGCATATCTATAAGAATTTAAAAAATTATAGTGTGCTTAAAACGGTGGTTATGAAGTTTGAGCATTCTTATTATCACTCTTCCAACTGAATTTTGGGTGATTTCTCCAACCAGGATTGTATGTTTGCGAGTATGGATTATGGTTGGGTCTTTGAAAACTGTTTAAAGCATAGGCTTGTTCATGGAGACATTCCTTAAAAGAAGGCAAAGTTGGTCAGTCATTGGTTGAGTGTTCATTTGTTTCACAGATTTGACACACAATGTCTTGAACAGATTTTAATTTGACCACTCTTTTTTAATTCTAGTACCTCAACTTTTCTAGCTAAATATGCAAACTTGGCTTAGAGGTCATGATCTTCCCTAAGGTTGTATATACCTCCACTAGATGTATGAGTATGGGTTTTACCCAGTTCCTCATAAGTGCCTGTAGTGTCTCAATTTTGTGCATTTTTAACTAGCAAATCTAGGTACTCCATTACTTCATCAGGGTCTTTATCTTCAAAAGTTTTATTGCACATCAATTCAAACATTTACCTTTCTTTAAGTGTTAAGCATTCATAAAAATATGAAACCAATCTTCATGTTTCAAAACCATGATGAGGGCAAGTATTAAGCAAGTCTCAATACCTATCCCAGCATTGGTAAAATGTTTCTCCTGGTTTTTAAGTGAAAGTGGTGATTTGTCTTTTGAAAGAGTTTGTCTTTTAAAAGAGTTTGTTCTGTGAGAAGAGAAAAACCTCTTTAAAAACTGTTGTTGTATTTCATCTCAAGCATAAATGGATCCTGGTCTCAAATTTTATAGTCATGTTTTTGCTTTATCTTTTAATGAAAAAGAAAAAAGCTTTAATCTGATGGTGTTCATGTTACAATTTGAGTCATTATACGTGTTGCACACCTCCTTAAATTTCCTTAAATGCAAGTATGGATTTTCTAAATCTAAGTCATGAAAAGAAGGTAGAAGTTGAATAATGTCTGGCTTAAAATTAAAATGAAATGCATTAGAGGGGAAACTATGCATGATAATGCACTTGTTCTTGTAGGATTCATGTGGTCTCTAAGTATTCTAACATGATTATTCTCATTATTCTCATTATGAAGAGATTGATTATCTTCTTCGACCATATTTTATGAAAATGATGAGGATACCCTATAAAATCTACCCCTTAATGTACGTGACCATACTTTCATGCACGTGTAGGAGTAGAATAAAAGAAAAAATAAAACAAAAGAAAACAAAAACAAATAAAAGAAACAAAGTTAGATACAAGAAAAGTGAAAAAATAAAATAAAATAAATATTATAATTTGTACAAGAATTTACCTTCCCGACAACGGCGCTAAAAACTTAACACGACCAAAAGATTGATGTTTTCTCCCAAGTGCAGGAGTGTCGAAGTAATAAATAACCGGACAAGACCGGGGTCGAACCACAGGGAGGTTAATTGTATAAATAATAATCATAGTAGTAGTAGTAGTAGTAGTAGTAGTTGAGATGAAAGATTATGGTAAGGATTAAACAATGATAATAACAAATGTCAAGGTTAGAGGATCCACTAATGGCATGTCAAACAAGTATAGTATAAACTCTTATTATTCAATTGGTAACCACACACAAAGTAGGTTCCAATCAGATTATAAATTGTTAACGTGATTACATTAGTTATCTTATTCGATTAATGCTAATACTTATAAATGTTGTCAGACATTCATGATTATAACTTATGTTAACAGCAAATCAAGTTCCTTTCATAGCACAGGTGTCTGTTAAACCATACAGTATGGGCTATGAAAGTGTCAAGTATTTGTTGTACTAAGTATTATACAACATAAATCTAGATTAACCATTTAACAAGCAAAGTATTAAAAGTGAACAAGATAACAAATATAAAACATGTTAGTATCAAACATTAAGGTCAATGTTGAGTCTATATTATACTTATTCTTACACTATTAGTGTAACATTTTCACCTTGACATAATAAACTTAGCTGAACATAATGAAAGAAAGAAATATAAATAAACAAAATAAGAACATAAATAAGATAAAATTTAACTAAGTAAAGAAAAGGAAATGAAAGGCATAAATAAGATATTAATGAAAGCAAAACTTAAGCAATACAAAGAAATAAAGTAAGAGCATGATCTTGATCTGCAAACTAAGATGTCTAAATACATGGTAAATACCTCCTTTTATAGGCAAAAATTTGGAACTATTGATTTGATAAATAATTGATGAGTGGGTGGCCACATCTTGATTTGGTGACAATCTTTATCTTCTTGTCTGAATAAAATATTATTGATAACATCATAATTGGAAACATTTATACCATGAAATTATAGGAAATTGTCTCAGCTTTCCAGGAAAAAAAAAATTAAGGTCATTTGGACTTCTAGAACTCAAGATATAGGCTGAATACTGAACAGTGTCTAGGCTACAGGATAGATTTGGACTTCTTCGTTGTTGCTACAATTTAGACTTGAAAACCACCTTTTTAAAATAGACCTCTAGGCCTATATTTTACCTTTCCACCCATATAAAGTAGACCTAAATCTGAGATCTACAGCTCCAGATATGACCCAATTATCGAACAGTGTTTCAGTTTGGACTACACTAGTATCTCTTTTCTAAGTTTGGGCATTGCTTTGTCCTTTCAATTTTACTTCTTAAACTCATCAATTAATCATTTCATTTATGTGATAGGCCTGCATTTAAGATGAACATTTACCAGAAATTAAAGGTATTTTATATTATTAGATATGTTATTATAAAGCATGCTTTAGTTAAGGAGTTATTGATACTTCAAGTGCAAAATGATGATATAAAACCTTGATAAAAATGCACTTTTAAGTACTAATCACTTACCTCATTGTCTAAAATGCATCTTTAAAATATTTGATTAGGACAATATTTGAATAAGGGTCATCCCAATAAAAGTTCTTCACTTCGTTCAAAAACTTTCCTTTGTCTTCATTACTCCAATAAGCGGGCAAATCTCTTATTGCAAGAAAATTAATATAATTAGCAAACCAAACCATTGGACTAAGAGAAAGTAAGGATTCATTAGGAAAGTAATCATCAATAGGTGTATGTTGGTTGTCAAATCTATTGTCAATCTTGACAAAAGATCCATATCAATATTTTCGGTGCCTTTCTTGTTCTCAATTTCTTCTTGAGAATAAATCTTTTATAAATCTGCTTATTCATCAAACTCTGTTTTACTCACAGTAGATTCAAATTGATCATAAACTAATTCTTCAATAACATCTATTTCTTGTGAATCATTATCATCTCCAGGTTGCTTATAAATGTTAAAAATATTCATCTTGAATGTCATTTTTTCAAATGATAGCTTCGTCAGTCTATTCTTACAATTAATCAATGCATTAGAAGTTGTCAAAAATGAACGTCATAAAATAATATGAAATGAATTACATGCTCTTACAGGTTGTGTGTCCAAGACAATAAAATCTACGAGATAAATGAATTTATCAACTTGTTGTAACACATCTTCAACTATTCATCTAGGCATTTTTATAGATTTATGGGCAAGTAAAAAAGTTACAGAAGTTGGTTTTGACTCAACTAGAATGAGACTTTGAGAAACCGAATATAGAAGTAAATTCACATTAGCTCCAAGATTAAGGCTCTTTCAATTTTATGTTCTCCAATAAAGCATGAAATTGTAGGACAACTAGGGTATTTATATTTCAAAGCATTATTATTCTGAAGAATGGCACTTACTTGTTTGACTAACAAGGCTTTCTTTTTCACATTCAGTTTTCTCTTCACAAGTCTTTCAAAAATTTAGCATAAAAAGGTACTTGTTTAATAGCATCCACCAAAGGTATATTGATCCTTACATGTTTGAAATTTTCAAGGATTTCAGAATTGTGATTGATTTTCCTTTCTTTGGTCATGGCATAAGGAAATGGAAGTGCTAGCGGGGAATCAATCTTTTCTTTGCAATTTTCAGATTCAACCCCTTCCTTAGCCTCAGAGATTGACTCATCATCTTTTTCACAAGGTTCAAGTGTAGGTTTTTCAATAACCTTACCACTGCAAAGAGTGATGACTGATTTGACTTGATCCATGTGTTGGCTTTCAAAATTACTTACATTTGCATTGTATTTTCCCTTGGAATTTTGATGTGGTTGAGATGGAAACTTACCTTTCTCTTGAAAACTAAGAGCAGATGTGAACTTTGCAAGAGTATATTTAAAATCTATCATGCTTTAAGTAAGTTGATTGTTGATTGTCTCTTGCTTTTCAATGAATGCATGCAATATTTCCTCAAAATTTCTTTTAGGAGGTGGAGCATAAGGAGGTGCATATTTATAAGAATTTAAAAAATTATGGTGTGCTTGAAATGGTGGTTATGAAGTTTGTATATTATTGTTACCACTTTTCCAACTAAAATTTGGGTAATTTCTCGAACCAGGGTTGTATGACCAACATGATTTATTGATTCTAAAAACTCTTTTTCTTTCCTAAGACTAGATCCACTAAAAACCAAATATTTTTTATTTGATGGCTTGAGGAACCTATAATTTCTATACACTTTTATATCTATTGAATGTGTAGGTTGAGTAGAAATGAAGGGAAGGAAGATAAGACTTTATAGATGAGAAATTAAAAATGCAATCATACTACCTATATGTAGGCCAACTGGATTTTCTCTCTCTCCCTTTTTTTGGAAAAGCATGTGTATGTACAGGTAGTTATGATTGTGGCTCATATTTTTCTTTGATTTTACGTCAAAAAACGACTTAAATACCCTATATAGGTTGAGGATAAGCTTCTCATCTAGTGTTCTTACAAACTACCAAACATAGTCTTTTTTATTCAGATTTCTAAGACTATGATGAGCATTTTTTTTAATGAAAATAAGGTTATAAATCATGAATTGCATAATGCACATCTTTCCCAGGATACGTCTCAAAAGTCAATAGAAGATTATCTAAAGATTCCTTATGTTTTGAAATAAATCCTAATTTTTGACAATTTTCACAAGCTTTGCAGAATACATATGTGTCTTTAAACATGATGGACCAATAGAATTCATATTGTAAGATTTTTATAATTTTTTTTTCTGACTTTTAAGTATTAATCACTAGTGTTAGTTTTTTCTTGATTTTTATTTATGTCTTTTAATCATCATTATAGTCGTATGAATTTACATTACTGCTCATAAATTTCTCTTGGTAGTTTTCTTTTGCTAGTTTAGCAATTTTCTTGATTCTTGAGTCTTTTCATAATTATATTATAAGATCACTGTAAAATTTGGTTAATAAGTTGATTAGTACTTAAAAGTGTACTCCTTAGCTATAGCATGTTTTATAATAGCATATCTAATAATAGAAGATATCTTTAATTTATGGTAAATGTTCATCTTAAATGCAAGTCTATCACATAAATCAAGGGATTGATTGATAAGTTTAACTACTTAAATTGAGAAGACAAAAAGAGGGCTAAACATAGAAAAAAAGATGTTAGTTTAGTCCAAACTAGAACACCATTTTGTTATTGAATCATAACTAGAGTTATAGAACTTAGATTGAGGTTTGCTCTATATGAATGGAAAGCTAAGGCATAGGCCTAAAACTTTCATGAGAGTCCAAGATATAAAAAGGTCGTTTTCAAGTTCAAATTGTAGCAACAACGGAGAACTTTGAATCTATCCTATAGCCCAAACATTGTTCAGTGTTCAACCCATATCTCAAGTTCTAAAAGTCCAAATACACTAATTTTTTTTTTTGTTGGAAACCTGAGACAATTTCCTATAACTTTCATGAAGATAATATATTCAAATTATGATGTTTAGCAATGATATTTTATTCAGATAAAAAGATAAAATTGTACTAAGTCAAGATATAGCCACCCACTCAACAATTAGTCGACAAATTAATAGTTCTAAATTTTGGCCAATAAAATAAGGCATTTGCCATGCATTTAGGTATCTTGATTTTCAGATCAAGATCATTTCCTTACTTGCTTTCTTTCTTTGTAGTTTTAATGTTCTAGTTTTTTTTTCATGTTATAGTTTCATTAATATCTTATTTATGTCTTTCATTTCATTTACTATACTTATATAATTATGTTCTCGCCTTGTTTACATATCTTTCTCTTCTTCATAATGTTTAGCTAAGTTTAATATACCAAGGTAAAAAGATTTCACTAATGGTGTTAGGATATGTATAATATAAACTCAATATGGACTTCAATGCTTACATCCAAGAAAGTTTGATATTAACATGTCTTATCATTTTTATCTTACTAATTCTTAATAACTTACTTGTTAAATGGTTAATTTAGATTTATGTTGTATAACACTTGGTACAATAAATATTTGATCCTTCATAGCCAACCATATGTTATGACCTACACTTGTGCTATGAAAGGAACTTGATTTGTTATTAATATAAGTTAGCATCATGACTTACTGATAATATTTAAAAGCTTGGTGTTACTTAAATAACATCATTAATATGACCATGTTAACAATTTATAATGAGCTATTAATAACAAATCATCCGATTGGAACCTTTTTTGTGTGTGGTTTCCATAATAAAAAGAGTTTATATTATAATTGTTTGAAATATCATTAGTGGATTCTCTGACCTTGACATTTGTTTTTATCATTGTTTAATCCTTATATTAATAATACATCTCAAAGTCCTCTTTAACTTATTATTATTATTATTATTATTATTATTATTATTATTGGTGGTGGTGTTGGTGGTGTTGTTGTTATTTTGTAGTTAACCTCCATATGATTCAATCCCGGTCTTGCTGGGTTATTTATTACTTCGACACTCATATACTTAGGAGAAAACATCAATCTTTTGGTCGTGCCATAATTGTTAGTTTTTTTAAGAACTAAAGTTAAGAAAAATTGTGTGGAGAAAGGCATAGTGAATATATTAGAGTGAAAAGTCTATAAATTTATGTCAAACACGAGTGAGTGAGATATTATTTTTATTTCATCTAACAATTTCTTGAAAGTAAAAAAACAAAATGCATACTGAAAGTGTTGCATAGAAAAATGGTGAAAAGCTTGAAAAATCTAGCATGTTCAACTCTGAATCACAATAATACATGGATATGGTGCTTAGGAAAATTCTGAGTAAATTTGAGAAATTTAATATTAGGGTTGATATTGGATTTAGAAGCCTTAGTAAAAAGGGTAAATTTACTAAAGATGGCTCAAAGAAAGTTGAATCACCTCTTGGTGAAAGTATAGCTAAAAATCTGATGAAAAGGCTAAAGATGATAAATTTATCCATGGTAATAGGTTTTGTACACAAAAATAGTCTTTATAAGGATCGGCCAGGGAGAGGGAGTAATCGACCAAGGGTGAAATTTGATCATAGGGGTAGTTATAATCACTATAGTGATATGTATAGGAATTTAGGTGGTATTAAGATGAAAATTCCAGCCTTTCAAGAAAAAGTAGATCCAAAAGCTTATTTTGAATGGGAGAGAGAATTTTTTATATCCATAGGTATTCTGAAAAGAAGAGGATCAAATCAGTTATTGTAGAGCTTAGTGATTATGCCATGATTTGGTAGGACAAATTAATAAAGGATAAAATGAGGAATGGAGAAAGACCTATAATTATATAGGATGAGTTGAAAGCAATTATGAAAAAGAAAGGTATGTTGCCAAGCATTAGTAAAGGGAATTATTTAATAAAATACAAACTATTACATAAGGTTATAACAGTGTTGAGGAGTATCAAAAGGATTTTATATGTTGTATGATTAGAACTAATTTAGTTAAGGAGGAGAAAGTTACAATATCTAGGTTCTTAAATGGAGTGAATAGAGACATAGCTAATATAATGGAGCTATAACCTTAAATAGATCTAGATGAGTTGATGCATTTGGCTACAAAAATGGAGAAATGGATGAAAAGAAAAAGTAGTGCACACCCAAGTGGTTTTGTGGGTTCTTTTTTTGGTTGGAAGTTGAATTACAAAAAAGAGATAGCATGTCATTGAAGCAATTGGTTTGACAAAAAGTTGTTGAACCTTCCATCCAAAAGAAATTGGTTTTGGCCAATGATGGTAAGGCCAAAACCAAAACCCAACCTTAATGAAAACATGATATTATTTAAGTATCAAGGTTTTGAATACTATGCATTAGAATGTCCAAATAAAATGGTTATAGTTATAAAAGATGATGGGTTGGTTGAATCTACTAATGAGAAGTCTAATTACGATGATAAGCCACCACTAAAGGATGATAGTGACTTGGAGTTTGTTGAAGAAGCTTTGGTAGTCAAAAGGTCATTGCTTGTTGACACGACTAAAAGATTGATGTCTTCTCCCAAGTGCAGGAGTGTCGAAGTAATAAATAACCCGGCAAGACCGGGGTCGAACCACAAGGAGGTTATTTGTACAAATTATAAATAAAAAAAATACAACAACAATAA
>NW_011500041.1:451497-456075 GCF_000495115.2 Populus euphratica | reverse complement strand
TAATAATAATAATAATAATAATAATAATAATAAAGAAAGAGAAGAAGAAGAAGAAGATGATGATGAGAACTTAGAGATGAAATATTAATGTAAGGATTAAGCAATAATAATAACAAATGTCAAGGTTAGAGGTTCCACTAATGGTATATCAAACAAGTATAGTATAAACTCTTATTATTGAATTGGAAACCACACACAAAGGAGGTTCCAATCAGATTATATATTGTTAACATGATTACATTAGTCATCTTATTCAATTAATGCTAATACTTGTAAATCTGGTCAAGCATTCATGATTATAACTTATGTTAATAACAAATCAAGTTCCTTTCATAGCTCAGGTGTCGGTTATACCATACATTATGGGCTATGAAAGTGCCAAGCATTTGTTGTACCAAGTGTTATACAACATAAATCAAGATTAGTCATTTAACAAGCAAAGTATTAAAGAGTGAACAAGATAACAAATATAAAACATGTTAGTATCAAACATTAAAGTTCATATTAAGTTTACATTATACTTATTCTTACATCATTAGTGTAACCTTTTCACCTTGACATAACTAACTTAGCTAGACATAATGAAAGAAAGCAAAATAGATAAACAAAATAAGAACATAAATAAGATAAAAGTTAACTAAGTAAAGGAAAGGAAATGAAAGGCATGAACTTGATATTAATGAAAGTAAAGCATAAACATTACAAAAAATATAAAGAGAGAAAAGAAGAGCATGATCTTGATCTGTAAACCAAGATGCCTAAATGCATGGCAAATGCCTCCTTTTATAGGCCAAAATTGGGAACTATTGATTTGATGACTAATTGATAAGTGGGTGGCCAACTTTTGACTTGGTGACAATCCTTATCTTCTCTTGTCTGCCCAAAACGTCATTGATAACGTCAAAATTAGAGCCAGTTGCAAACATGAAAGTTGTAGGCAATTGTCTCAGATTTCTTGTGTAAAACATTCAGCTCATTTGGACTTCTAGAACTCCAGATATGGCCAAAATACCGAACAGTGCTCGGGCTGGAAGACAGATTCGGGCTTCTTTGTTGTTGCTACAATTTGGACTTGATAATGGCCTTTTTAGATCTTGGGCTCCATATGAAAGTTGTAGGCCTATGTCTTACCTTTCCATCCATATAAATTGGACCTAAATCTGAGATATATAGCTCTAGATATGACCCAATTACCGAACAGTATTCCGGTTTGGATTGCACCGACATCTCTTTTCTAAGTTTGGCCATCTCTTTATCCTTGCAATTTAAGTTCTTCAAGTCATCAATCAATCCTTTCATTTATGTGATAGGCCTGCATTAAAAATAGACATTTACCACAAATTATAGGTATCATCAATCACTCCTTTCATTTATGTGATAGGCCTGCATTAAAAATAGATATTTACCATAAATTATAGGTATCTTATATTATTAGATACATTATTATAAAACATATTTTAGTTAAGGAGTTATTGATATTTCAAGTGCAAAATGATAATATAAAACCATGATAAAAATGCACTTTTAAGTACTAATCACTTGTGTTAGGTTAAAGATAATGATATGGAGTAACAAAGGGAGAACATTTCCCGTACTAGATATCTGATCAACAATAAGGTATGTAGTATAACCATAAATAGTGTTAGTTGTACTGATGTTGCTGGTATTATCATGTTTAAGAAGTTGAATCTAAATATTATTAAGCATGAAAAACCTTATCAGCTTCAATTGTTGAATGATAATGGTATAGTTAAAGGTAAATAAACAAGTGTTAATTCCTTTTTTCAGTGGGTTGGTATAAAGATGAAGTGTTATGTAATGTTATTTTTATGCATGTTAATAACCTGTTGATAGGAAGGCCTTGGCAATTTGATAATAAAGCCACGCAGATGAATTTAAAAATAAGTATTTTTTTAAAAAGGATGGAAGAACCTATAAACTTGCACCATTGACACCTAAGCAAGTAATTGCAAGTAATTGAAGATGAGTTGAAGTTAAACCAAGAAGCAACTTTTGAAAGCACTGAAATAGAAATCCATGGTAAGATTATGAAGAAGAGTGGAAATAAAACAAGCCATGAGTTATAAAATAAAGGGGTATAGTTTCTGTCACTAGGAAAAAGGAAGAGAGTTTTGGCTAGAATGAGAAAAAAAGAAAAAGGTAGATGCCATCGATAAAAAATGATTGGAGAGAAGAAAAAATGGTAAGAAAATAAGAGTGTGTAAAAACATTTAGGAAAAAAATGGGTAGATGCCATGGATAAAAAACCAATGAGTTTTCTCTAGATTTCTTTACATTTAGGTTTGTAACCTTGGGGCTTGAGAACTCTAATTTTATCTTTATTATATGTTATGTTAATATCTTGATAGATGGTGAACCATGAAGAGAACCATGGGGAAGTTGATGGAAACCATCTTCGTGATGGTGATTAGGGGATGTAGATTGTTTAGGATAAGCTAGATCTCCGTTTAGTAGTGATAACAACTATAAAGAAGCGAGTGTAAACTAAGTTTAGTGACATCAACACCGGATTTAATGACCTTACATCTAGGCTTGGGGCATTAGGGCTGCACACAAACATGAACTAGGGAAAAAGAAAGGCATGTGTCGAGGATGAAGCTCTCGACCAACTTGCCACTAAACTAGTTCGTGCAAATAATCATGGTTAGTATGGTTACTAGTGTTCATCTAATGAAGAAAATTTATTTTAGTTGATGGGAGGCACAACATGAATCACAAAAATAAGATGAACGTGTCCGGAGACTTACCTCATATTCGACCTTTCCTTAGATATATTCTGAAAATTCCACCTTGACAACCACTTCTTTATATGAAGGTTGTTGGTGAAGATGAACTTAATGGAGTTTATAGGACCTTCTCAAATCAAGACAAACAACCATAATCTAAGAGACAAAAATCTATAAACATGATTGAAGGTCAGTATAAGTAAGAATCTTTCAATGACAAGGATTTTCAATGTGAACCTGATGGAGATAATGAAAAAGATTTATATGATGAAGATCTTCCAAACAAAGACATGGAGAACACAGTCATTTCTTACAAGTCTTCTAGATATATTATGGAAGATTATTTTGGTGTTCCTTTAAATATAATTGTTGAAGTATTTGATGATATAGATGATAATGAGCTATAGTTTGAAGTAGAAAGATGCGGGAATGAACTACAAGGGGATTTTATAAGAACAGAAAATATAATATCATACGTAGATTTTTCCTTATTATAAATGAAAGTACACATGTCTAAAACATGTTACTTCATGAATAAGTTACGTATAATATATTTGAAGTATTTGTTTCTTTGGAGTGTAAGAAGTTAATTTCTGACATATAAGTCGAGGATGAGTTTTTCTCAAGTGAGAGAGACTGATGTAGAACAATTATCCCATGAGCTTATAAACTAGATTTATAAGGTCAAACATGAAAACAAATGTTCGAGAAGCCATTACCATTGAGCTTGAAGTTATTTTTTTTTATTTTAATTATTTTCTTAATTAATTTTGAATTTTAATTACTTATTTCCTCCTTAGTATATGAATTTTAATTTAATTAGTATTTTATTATTTAGAAATTCTTTTTCTATAAAGGATTAAAACTATTATAAATAAGGGATGTCTAATTTATTTTTAGAAGATTTAGACTATTATTTAGATTTAATAAAAAATTTCAAAAAAAATTATAGATTTCTCTATAATTAGATATATAGCTTAAAAATCCTAATTTTATCTTTATTATACGATACTTCACTTACTTGGTCATAAGATACTTCTGAATCTCATTAATGCGAGCAAGCAAGCATCTCTTCCTCTTAAAGTAAACATAAATATTGCTAGAAATCTTCTCAATGAGATCTTGCATCTAGAATCAATAGCGTCAACAATTGAACTATCATTGGCACGCCAAGCATCATGCAGCATGGATATCAAAGGGCCATCCATGCAGCTAGGATATCAAAGGGCCAGATTTCTCTAGCAGGGATACTTCTAGACAGAGATGACAGAATACGACTATGATCCGAGTTGTGTCCTGGCAAATGATGAACTGAGGCTTCAGGATAAGGAAGACCATAGCTTGATCAAGTCTAATGACCACTGCATTTTTTAGCACGTGTAAAACTACTGATTAGTACTTAAAAGTGCATTCTCATTAAGGATTTATGTCATCATATTGCACCTAAAGTATCATTAAATTCCCTAACAAAAGCATGTTTTATATTAGCAAGTCTAAAAATATAATATAACTTTAATTCATGGTAAATGTTCATCCTAAATGCAAGTCTATCACATAAATAAAAGGATTGATTAATGAGTTTAAATATTGAAATTGAAAGGACAAAGAGAAGGTCAAACTTAGCAAAGTGTTGCTAGTGCATTCCAAACTCGAACATTGTTTGGTAATTGGATCATATATGGATCCGTAGATATCGGATTTAGGTCCATTTTATATGGATGGAAAGGTAAGATATAGACCTACAACTTTCATGAGACTCAAAGAGTCAATTCAGCCGTTTTCAAGTTCAAATCTTAGCAACAACAAAGACGTCAGAAGTTGTCCTGCAGCT
>NW_011500041.1:448160-451443 GCF_000495115.2 Populus euphratica | reverse complement strand
GTGTTGAATTGGGAAAAATGTCATTTTATGGTAACAAACGGCATTGTACTTGGTCACATTTTATGCTTAGCATAATATTAAAAAGAAAATAAAAACAAAGTAGATAAGTTTGGTTTCGTAGCCTCCTTGACTTAAGCAAATAAGCCCGAAGGGGTGTTTGAACACCTAGTACCCTAAAGTCAACTGACTTGGGAGTTATTGGCCCAGTGCTTGTTACATGGGTTGAGGAGAAAGCTTAAGGGAATCAAACACTGCACTATCTACATATCAGTATTTGCAACCCGAGTTACTAAGCTCGTAGGGGTGTCTCAACACCTGATGCCCTAAGACCAACTGGTCTGGGAGTCATTAGCCGAAAGCTCGTTACATGGGTTCAGGATACATTGTGCTATAAATTCTTGCTTTCAAAAAAAAAGAAAAAGAAAAAGATAACAATCCCAACCCAAGGAAGTTAACTTTAAACATTAGAACAAAAATTTTGTTTTCTTCCATGAAAAGCTCCATAGCTATGTTTTGATTTATTGAGCACCGAAAGAAGGTTTACTAATATCTTGTTTAAGAGGTATTAAGCAGATATATAAATTTAATGAGAGTTTGTTTATCTGGATAGATTAATAGAAGTTAAATGATGAATGCCTTGCTTTGTGGTATTTGCAAATTATTTTTCTATTTTAATGCTTTGATTACTAGGGACTAGTAATAAGCTGGTTGGGGGGTGTGATTAGTACTTAAAAGTGCATTCTCATTAAGGATTTATGTCATCATATTGCACCTAAAGTATCATTAAATTCCCTAACAAAAGCATGTTTTATATTAGCAAGTCTAAAAATATAATATACCTTTAATTCATGGTAAATGTTCATCCTAAATGCAGGTCTATCACATAAATAAAAGGATTGATTGATGAGTTTAAGGATTGAAATTGAAAGGATAAAAAGAAGGCCAAACTTAGCAAAGTGTTGCTGGTGCATTCCAAACTCGAACACCGTTCAGTAATTTGATCATATCTGGAGCTGTAGATATCAGATTTAGGTCCATTTTATATCGATGGAAAGGTAAGACATAGACCTACAACTTTCATATGAAGTCAAAGACTCAGTTCTGCCGTTTTCAAGCCCAAATCTTAGCAACAACGAAGACGTCGGAAGCTGTCCTGCAGCTCAAGCACTATTCGGTTTTTGGCTCATATCTTGAGTTCTAGAAGTCCAAATGAGCTCTGGTTTTTTTTTATGGAAAGCTGAGACAATTGCCCACAGATTCCACAATTCAGTTGGCTATAATTCTGATGTGAGCAATGACGTTTTGGCCAGCCAACAATATCAAAAATCAGCCCACAATATCAAAAAACCAGCAGCCATTAATGTCAAAAACCAGCCACCAAATCAATGGATGCCCACCAATTCTTCAATCAATCAATAGTTCTGAAACTTAGCCTATAAAAGGAGGCATTGTCCATGTATTTAGTCATATTAATTTTCAGATCAAAGTTATCTTCTTGCTTTCTCTCTACATCTTTGTAATGTTCAAGTTTTCTTTTATGCTATAGTAATCTCTTGTTTATGCTCTTTCATTTCCTTTCCTATACTTAGTTAGCTTATATTATGTTTATGTTCTTATATTGTTTATTTGTGTTTTTCTCCTTCTTAATGTTTAGCTAAGTTAATTATGTCAAGGTGAAAAGGTTTCTCTAATGGTGTTAGAATAGGTATAATATAAACTCAACATGAGCTTTAAATGTTTATATCCAAGAAAGATTGTTATTAACATGTTTTATCTTTTTATCTTACTAATTCTTAATACCTTGCTTATTAAATGTTTAATTTAGATTTGTGTTGTATAATATTTGGTACATCAAATGCTTGATCCTTCATAGTTTTCGGCCGACATCGTTATTATGATAGGAACTTGATTTGTTATTAACATAAACTAGCAACATAAATCCCTGATGATATTTATAAGTATGGTGTTACTTAGATAAGATGATTAATATGATCATGTTAATAATTTATAATGAGCTAATAACGAGAAATCATCCAATTGGAACCTTCTTTGTGTATGGTTTCCATTTGAGTAATAAAAAGAGTTTATATTATATTTATTTGAAATACCATTAGTGAATCCTATAACCTTGACATATGTTTTATTATTATTTAATCCTTACATCAATATCACATCCTAAAATTTTCTTCAACTCCTTTTCTGTTATTATTCTCTTTAAATCTTTTTCTTCATTTGTAATTTATATAACTCACCTCCCTATGGTTCGACCCCGGTCTTGCCAGGTTAGTTTACTTTGACACTCCTGCACTTGGGATAAGACATCAACTCTTTGATCGTGTCAACTACCATCCTTAAACATAAAGTCAATGAGACTACACAATTATCCGCTCGTCCCCTGAATTTCTCAACCCTGCTATAAGAGAGAAACTGCCATCCCGCTTCTCAAGAATACTCAAGTAATAACCATTAAAATCTCTGATTAGCTTTGAGGGGGCAATATTGATGTAGCCAAGTTGAGGCTGTTCCACAAATTATCCCTAGCCACTAAAGAAGGACTAGCATATACAGCCGACAACCCCACGCTTGCCATCAAAGAAAGCCCTGAACATAGAGAGAA
This sequence comes from Populus euphratica, assembly GCF_000495115.2. Taxonomy (NCBI): domain Eukaryota; kingdom Viridiplantae; phylum Streptophyta; class Magnoliopsida; order Malpighiales; family Salicaceae; genus Populus; species Populus euphratica. Next base: position 448,826 of record NW_011500041.1, on the reverse strand, counting down.
AGACACCATTGACGCTAATGCAGCACATAAATAGTAACATACTGAGATTTCCATAATGCCCAGTGCCACAAGAAAGAGCAGTAGCATCAACCCTTACGAAGCCTAAAGAAGATGACACCTCAACAGCCCTTTTCTAGGCAATATGAGTTTCTAAGTCAATCAACCAACAACTATCACATGCAACCACCTATTATCAAACCCCAACACCAGCTGTCATTGACACGACGAAAATATTAATATCTTCTCTCAAGTGCAGGAGTGTCGAAGTAATAAATAACCCGGCAAAACCGGGGTCGAACCACAGGGTGGTTAATTATACAAATTATAAATAGCAATAATACAACAACAATAGCAATAACAATAACAATAATAATAATAGTAATAACAGCAATAAGAATAATAATAATAGTAGTAGTAGTAGTAGTAATAAAGAAAAAGAAGAAGAAAAGGATGAGAACTTTGAGATGGAATATTAACGTAAAGATTTAACAACGATAACAATAAATGTCAAGGTTAGAGGATCCACTAATGGTATGTCAAACAAGTATAGTATAAACTCTTATTACTCAAATGGAAACCACACACAAAGGAGGTTCCAATCAGATTATAGATTGTTAACATGATTACATTAGTCATCTTATTCAATTAATGCTAATACTTATAAAT
>NW_011500041.1:441729-444514 GCF_000495115.2 Populus euphratica | reverse complement strand
TAGTAGTAGTAGTAGTAGTAGTAGTAGTAGTAGTAGTAGTAGTAGTAGTAGTAGTAGTAGTAGTAGTAGTAGTAGTAGTAGTAGTAGTAGTAGTAGTAGTAGTAGTAGTAGTAGTAGTAGTAGTAGTAGTAGTAGTAGTAGTAGTAGTAGTAGTAGTAGTAGTAGTAGTAGTAGTAGTACTAATAATAATAATAATAAAGAAATAGAAGAAGAAGAAGAAGATGAGAACTTTGAGATGGAATATTAATGTAACGATTAAACAATGATAATAACAAATGTCAAGGTTAGAGGTTCCACTAATGGTATATCAAACAAGTATAGTATAAACTCTTATTATTGAATTGGAAACCACACACAAAGGAGGTTCCAATCAGATTATATATTGTTAACATGATTACATTAGTCATCTTATTCAATTAATGCTAATACTTGTAAATCTCGTCAAGCATTCATGATTATAACTTATGTTAACAATAAATCAAGTTCCTTTCATAGCTCAGGTGTCGGTTATACCATACATTATGGGCTATGAAAGTGCCAAGCATTTGTTGTACCAAGTGTTATATAACATAAATCAAGATTAGTCATTTAACAAGCAAAGTATTAAAGAGTGAACAAGATAACAAATATAAAACATGTTAGTATCAAACATTAAAGTTCATATTAAGTTTACATTATACTTATTCTTACACCATTAGTGTAACCTTTTCACCTTGACATAATTAACTTAGCTAGACATAATGAAAGAAAGCAAAATAGATAAACAAAATAAGAACATAAAAGTTAACTAAGTAAAGGAAAGGAAATGAAAGGCATAAACTTAATATTAATGAAAACAAAGCATAAAAAATACAAAGAGAGAAAGGAAGAGCATGATCTTGATCTGGAAACCAAGATGCCTAAATGCATGGAAAATGCCTCCTTTTATAGGCCAAAATTGGGAACTATTGATTTGATGACTAATTGATAAGTGGGTGGCCAACTTTTGACTTGGTGACAATCTTTATCTTCTCTTGTCTGCCCAAAACGTCATTGATAACGTCAAAATTGGAGCCAGTTGCAAACATGAAAGTTGTAGGCAATTGTCTCAGCTTTCTTGTGTAAAACATTCAGCTCATTTGGACTTCTAGAACTCCAGATATGGCCAAAATACCGAACAGTGCTCGGGCTGGAAGACAGATTCGGGCTTCTTTGTTGTTGCTACTATTTGGACTTGATAATGGCCTTTTTAGATCTTGGGCTCCATATGAAAGTTGTAGGCCTATGTCTTACCTTTCCATCCATATAAATGGGACCTAAATCTGAGATATATAGCTCTAGATATGACCCAATTACCGAACAGTGTTCCGGTTTGGATTGCACCGACATCTCTTTTCTAAGTTTGGCCATCTCTTTATCCTTTCAATTTCAGTTCTTAAATTCATCAATCAATCCTTTTATTTATGTGATAGGCCTCAATTTAAAATGAACATTTACCTTAAATTAAAGGTATCTTATATTATTAGATATGTTATTATAAAACATGCTTTAGTTAAGGAGTTATTGATACTTCAAGTGCAAAATGATGATATAAAACCTTGATAAAAAAGCACTTTAAGTACTAATCAGTCATCTAATATTAAACATCACCACCACCTACAGCCACCTACCATCAACCACCACCACCGGCTGCCTTTTAATTTATGTATAAATAGGGTGTTAAGCTTATGTTATTAAGTGTGGGAAAGAGCAGAGAGAAACACAAGAGAGAGAGAGAGGGTGTGTTTTAAGATTGTGAGTTTTGTAATTTGTAAGCTTGTTTTTGTAATAAAACTGTGTGTTTTATCCCCTCTGAGTGTTCTAAAGCCACCACTAGTGGTTTCTCCCACCAACAATTGGTATTAGAGCCCCATTCGTCAGAAAATAGAGGTGTTCTTAGGATATATTTGATTTTTCAAATTTATCAAAAACTATTTTTGATCATTCTATCGTGTAGTATTCATCCATATGAACTCACCAGTGCAAAAATCAGCTTCATCGGAGATCGCGGTAACCCCCACACGCCGCCTAAAATTTTATCACTGTAGCCCAAGCGCAGCCCATGCACTCAGAGGAAGACAACGACTGAGCCACACGCGCGCCATATTTGAGCTGAGCCAAGCCGTACAAGCCATCATTAAGCCGAGTTGTACAAGCCACGAATCCGAGTCGGAAGCCAAGCCATCAATCGAGCTGTACAAGTCGCGTCATACAAGCCTCCAAGCCGAGTCTCAGCCTAGCCGCATAAAATATTCCCTAGAATATTCTTGGCTCAACCCTAGCAAACCGCCCAATGTCAAGAATCGATTTCCTGACCGATTCAACCTATTTCTGACCCATTTTCAACCAAGTCAGACCGATTCCCTACTGTTTTGACATTCCAGATCTATCTACAATGTTTGTTTCTCTAAATTCAACACCCAGAAGGTGAGATAGTCATTCAAAGAGTAAAATAACTATAAAAAAAGCACAAACACTCATCTCGAAGCTTACCAAAGACAATTATGATAATTGGTGTATTAGATTGAAGGCATTTGTTAGTTCACAAGAGTGTATAGAGATTGTTGAATATGGCTAGGATGAACCATAATCCAAAGAAGTAAAAGATTTATTACAAGAGGCACAGAAACAACTCCTGAGAGCCAATAGAAAAAAAGACAACAAAGCAAAAACCATTATTTATCAAGGTCTTGATGAAGCCACTTTTGAGATCATTGCTTCCGCAAAAACTTCAAAAGAAATATGGAAGGCTCTCCAACAAAAATAT
>NW_011500041.1:437422-440199 GCF_000495115.2 Populus euphratica | reverse complement strand
CGTTTACAATAACCGTGACAAGAGAAATATTCAGTGTTATAGTTGCAATCAGTTTGGGCACTATAGCACTGAATGTTGAAGGAAAGCTCCAATAGAGGCACGTGAACAAGCCAACTATACAAAGGAGGATGCTATCATCAGAGGACCAGCTGCATTATTAGTCCAACAAATACTGGTTAAGAAACAGGAGAATATATGGTATTTGGATTTTGGAGCTAGCAATCACATGAGTGGTCAATAAGATCTATATGAAGATCTAGATGAAACTATGAAAGGCCAAGTCACTTTTGGAGAAACCTCTAAAGTTTTATTGAAAGGAAGAGGCAGCATCTCAATCCGTTTAAATAATGGCGATCATAGCTACATTGCATATGTTTATTATGTTCTAGCTATTAAGCATAACTTGCTGAGTATAGGCCAACTTCTGGAGAAAGGTTACAATCTTCTTATGAAGAATTGTAATCTAATAATTAAATATTATAGTGGAAGATTAATTACCTATATAAAGATGTCCAAAAATAGGATGTTTCCTATAAACATCCAATATGCTGCTGCAAAGTGTTTGAGTGTCATCACCAACAATAAAGAGTGGCTCTGGCACCTAAGGCTTGGACATCTGAATTTCACAAGTCTGAAGATGCTTACAAGCAAGAAAATGGTCAAAGGTATGCCTCACATTGATCATCCAGATGAAGTCTGTGAAGTTGTGTCCTCACTGTGAAAGTTGTGTCCTCAACAAACATCACAGATCCAGTTTTGTCAAAGAAGTCAACTAGAAAGCAAATAAGTCACTAGAATTGGTGCACACAGATGTGTATGGTCCTATAAAGCCTATGTCAACTGGACAAAATAGGTATTTCCTTACTTTCATTGATGATTTTAGTAGAAAGACATGGGTATACTTTCTGAAGAGGAAGTCAGAAGTATGTAATTGTTTTAAAGATTTTAAAGCAATTGTTGAAAAGCAAAGTGGCTATAAGATCAGAACCGTGAGATCTGATCAAGGTGGAGAATATATAGCAATGACTTTGAAGCCTTTTGTACACAACAAGGTATCAGACAGCAGACAACACTAGCTTATACATCACAGTTGAACGGTGTAGCTGAGAGAAAGAATCAAACAATTCTTGACATGGCAAAAAGTCTACTCAAAGAGAAAAAGTTGCCCAAACAATACAAGGCTGAAGCTCTATCATATGCAGTGTATCTACTGAATTGCTGCCCAACCAGAAGTTTGCAAGTTGTCACTCCTGAAGAAGCATAGAGTGGTCACAAACCACGTGTTACTCATCTTCAAGTCTTTGGTTGTGTGGCATATGCAAAGATTCCAGATGCAAGAAGGACCAAACTAGACGATAAAAGCGAGAAATAAATCTTTATCAAATATGGTAATAAAAGGATGGGATACAAGCTATATAATCTCATCACAAAGAAGGTGATCATGAGTAGAAATGTTATATTTAAAAAAGATAAATTTTGGCAGTGGAATGATGATTAAGAAGAAGTAAAATGGATCGGTATTGATTTGATCCTCGAAGACGAAGTGAAAGTACCAACAGTACTTGCAAAAGATCCAGCAGATGAGCCACAAAGTCCGGCACACAGATTCTCTGTATTCAATAGGAGAAACACATCAGAATGATCATCAACACCACCATCAACATCCTCATCAGAAGGACCAAGAAGGATAAGAAATCTAGAAGAGTTGTATGATACCACTCAAGTCATGGAAGATACAACTTTATTTTGTTTATTCACAGATAAGGAACCACTTAGCTTTAATGAAACTATTACAGAAGAGAAGTGGATAAAAGCAATGGATGAAGAAATACATGCCATTGAAAAGAATGGCACCTGGAAGTTGACTAATCTACCAGAAGATAAAAGGCAATTGGTGTCAAATGCGTATATAAGACGAAGAAGAATGCAAAAGGTGAAATACAAAGATACAAAGCAAGATTAGTGGTAAAAGGCTACAAACAGAGAAAAGGCATTGACTATGAAGAAGTATTCGCTCTAATAACCCAGCTAGAGACAATCAGACTGATGATCTCACTAGCTGCACAACATAGATAGAAGATCTATCAACTCGATGTGAAGTCAGCATTTTTGAATGGCTTCCTAGAAGAAGAGATCTATGTTGAACAACCACTTGGATACACTGAAGCTGGAAATAAAGGCAGAGTATACAAGTTAAAGAAAGCCCTCTATGGTTTGAAGCAACTTCTGCGTGCTTCGAATACCAGAATTGACAAGTATTTTCAAGATAATAGATTTGAAAAATGTCCATATGAACACGCAATATATGTGAAAAAAGAAGCAGATGGCAGTATATTATTTGCGTGCCTATATATTGATGACTTCATATTCACCAGCAACAATCCTATCATGTTTAAAGACTTCAAGAAAAGCATGGTACAGGAGTTTGAGATGACAGACATTGATCTAATGGCATATTTTCTTAGCTTAGAAGTAACGTAGAAAGAAGAAGGGATTTTTGTATCCCAAAGCGGTTATGCCAAAAATATTCTTGAAAGGTTCAAGATAAAAAGCAGCAATCCGGTATCAACTCCAAATGAGAATGGAATAGAATTGAGGAAGAGTGAAGTTGGAAATGTTAATCCAACTTACTTCAAAAGCTTAGTAGGAAGCTTAAGGTACTTGACATGTACCAGACCAGATATACTCTACGGAGTCGGATTCATCAGCAGATATATGGAGGCACCAGACCAATCTCACTTGAATGCAACCAAGAGAATTCTTCACTACATCAAAGG
>NW_011500041.1:404693-437385 GCF_000495115.2 Populus euphratica | reverse complement strand
TAATCTTATTGGCTACTCAGAAAGTGATTGGGGGAAAGATCTGGATGAAAGGAAAAGCACAACTAGATTTGTCTTTTTCATGGGAGATACATCTTTCACATAGTCATTCAAAAAGCAATCGATAATAACGTTATCAAGCTATGAAGTTGAATATGTTGTTGTCAACTCAATTGTATGCCATCTAATATGGTTAAGGAACATGCCGAAGTTTTTGGGATTTCCGCAAGAAAGTCCTACAAAGATTTATATTGATAATCGATCAGCAATTGCCTTAGCCAAGAATATAGTGTATCATGAAAGAAGTAAATACATCGATACACATCATTATTTTATCTGAGAGCATGTGAAGAAAAAAGAAGTTGAACTAATATCCTGCAAAACAAATGATCAAGTTGCATATATCTTTACAAAGTCATTGAAGGGAGAAATATTTATCAGACTGAAGTTCACGCTTGGTATGACATTCCTCGATTAAGTTTAAAAGGGAGATTTGTTGTGGTAAACTAAATCAACCAACAACCACCACTTGCAGCTACCTACTATCAACTACGACCACTAGCTGCCACCTAATTAACCACCACCACCTACAGCCACCTACCATCAACCACCACCACTTGTTGCCTCTCAATTTATATATAAATAGGGTGTTAAGCTTATATTATTAAGTGTGGGAAAGAGTATAGAGAAATATAAGAGAGAAAGAGAGGGTGTGTATTAAGATTGTAAGTTTTGTAATTTGTAAGCTTGTTTTTATAATAAAACCGTGTGTTTTATTCCCTTGGAGTGTTCTAAAACCACGACCAATGATCTCTCCCACCAACATCAAGAACAAAATTATTGATAAAGAAAATGAGTAGCCTTAGAAAAAATAAATCATCAAAGAAGTAATCTCCCGTAATGGAAACATCACCATTATCAGTATCGATACTGGGCGCTGCTGGAACAAAATCAGTATCATCCTGACTGGGGCCCAATTCAAGCAATTCACCGTCATTGATGATGATAAAGTTCAAAGGATTCTTTACACCTGATTTCGCGCTTTTACTGCTAGTATCTTTGAAATTCTCTGAACCATGCATGCTGGTTAGCATTGTTATCAATACCCAAAGAGAAAGTAACAGGTGGGTTAGCCAGAAACAGCCTCTTTAATATGAAGAGATTCAAATCTGTTCCTTATAATATTTCCCAGAATCTGTGCCTTTTAGCTCTAGAATTACGTTGCTGCTTACGCGTAGCCATCATGCACTGCCTATATTTCGATAGAAATATCATTTTGCAAACTCTTTCCACAATTGTTCGCTGGACAGTATCTGCAGCTGAGTTGCTAGAGACCGGAGCAGCAACAGCACCAACCTTCTTAGCCTTGTCAATAATATATAAAAGTCATAGTCATCACCTTCGACGCGAGAAGATATGCAGTTTCTTACAGTGGTAGTTTATTCGTCCCTCTGTTCTATTTATCTGAAAAGTTTTGCTTTGAAAGAAGCAACATCTACATATCCTCTATTCCCAACATTTGGTGAAGAAGCAGCTGGTTTAAATGAATTTGAACTGTTCATCATGAAATAATTATTCAAAACATAATTTTGTGGTCGTTGGTTTTTTCTAGTTTCTAAAGTTTTCAGGATGAAGGGAATCTCGTGCATGGTTTTGTCTTGTATATGTTGTTTAGAATTCAGCTTACCAGCCGTTTAATTACAGAATATTTGAATGGGATTCAAAGAAAAGTAAAGTTTGATTTATACTAGTTAGGTCTAAGCCATGTGAAATCTCTTGATGCGCAAGAGAAGTTTCATTAAGGCACTCATCCAACGCAGACCGAAAATGATGTGCAGGTTCCTAGTAGTAAGAAAATTAAAAACAAAAAATAAAAAGTACACTTCTTTTTGTTTTTTATATTAAAAAAACATAATAGTTCGACAAGAATTAATTCTAATTCACTCAAGGTCATGGAATCATCTTGTTCAACTACTTTAGTTTTTTTTTCAAAAATATATTTTATTTAATTGTATAATAATAAAAATAGTCATTTGCAGGAAAGCAACGGGATATTTTTTAAAAAAAATATATAATAATTTGTAAAAAAAAATGTATATCAAAAAACTTTAAAAAAAATATGTATAATCTTATATAAAAAAAAACTAAAATTGTAATGGTACTTTAAAAAATAATACCTGAAATATATTAAATTAATTTAAAAAATTAATAAAGCAATATATAGAATACGTATGTAGTTATCCAATTTTACATCAAATAAATTTTAAATAAAATAAATAAAGATAAAAAAGTTAGGCAAGTGGGTTTGGGAGGGCTAGGCATATGTACTTAAAAGACCCAGCATGCTTGGGTGGGCTTGATTTGTTTTTATTATTATTTGAATGTGCAAATAATGCATCATTCATCCTCTTTTGAGGGGGGGGGGGGGGGGGGGTACAAGAAACCAGACAATACATTATTTACAGTGGTGGGTGATACTTGTTTAATTGGTGATCAAGAATCACTAGAAAATCTCACAAAAACACCATTATTTTTCAAGGTATTGTTTCATCACTTCACAAACATGCCCCTAAACATAAAAGAATCCATTTCTAAGTTTAAAACAATGTTTAATTGGTCAAAAAAATACAAAATTTATCTTGAATAAATAAAATTCTCGAAGGTCAATTTATCCTTCCCCAAACTAAGGGGCAAAAACACCCAAATGACATTCCTTTCGTGAAATGAAATTACTAACAATAAAAATGATATTTTTTATCTTTAAGGCATGGTTAACAATAACTTTTTTTTTTCATTGTAAATTAATAATTATCTCTTCTCACTCAAACTCAAAAACTTAAATATAAATAAAATCAAATCAAAAATCAAATTTTATAATTCTCGAATTAAAAGTATTAAAAATGATTTTGAACAAAATTCTAAGCTTAAAAGCACTAACACAATTTGTTTTTAAAGGGCTTTCATTTCATCAAACTTTTAATTTTGGTCCCCTTATTTTTTATTTTTCTCAAACAATAAAATTAAAGTTTTTTTTTTCTTTTTTGCAAAATTAAGAACCATTATCCAAATATTTTTAAGATTATGATAACTAGGAAAAAAATATGAACTAAATCATGAAGCTGAATCACAGATCATATGAATATGGAGGGAAAAAGTTCAATGGTCAAACTAAAAAAAAAAGAAACTAAGAACCAAAAAATAAAAACATCATCCCTTTAAAAAAAAAAAGTTACCACTTCACCTAACTTTTAATTTTTGTCCCATTAATTATAACTCATTGCAAATAATCAAATCAATTCTTTGTAAAATCAATAATCTATTTAATACTAAGATAATTTTTTAAATCATCAAAATATAAAAAAATAACACAAAATAAATAATAAATCTCAATTTTAAATTAATAAAACATGCAAGGATTAAACTAAAACAAATAACAAAAAAAATTGAAGAAAAAAATTAAAATAACTATGCGAATCCAAAGTGGTCAACAATGTTTTACTAATCCCCTTTCAAGTTTTTTTTTTGTATATTATACAAAAGAATCATTGATCTTCGAACCATTTAAGTTGAATATTTGTATTTTTAATTTATATATTTATTATATCCAAAGATGTTATTTATCATCAAGAAAATCATAAAACGTTGTATAGAATAACCAATTTAACCACCAAAAAAAAAAAAAACCTTGCTGCAGCCTCTTGAACCGACAGATCACATGCATGTTGGGATTGAGCTCTTTCGACTTCTCTTTTCTTGCCCTTTCCTTTTCTTGTTTTAAATGGTTACAGCCTACAACGTGAAAATTGTATCCTTTAAGAGAGGAAGGTGCTGCTACTTGTTACAGGCGTGCAGAAATCTTTAAGAAATTGCTTCAAACTTGTTTGAATCGAATTTTATAAGATCACTGGTAATCATTGGTAAATTGCATAATCTTCGGACTGCACACACTGATCTGAATTTAGTCATGCCTTCAATTTTACTAGGACTCTTCGTTCCTGATTCTAGGACAGGAGAAGAGCTAAGAATTCCACCACAGGATCAACAAACAAAACTCAGAATTGGGAATGATAGGTAGGTCATAGCACACAAGGGAACGAAAGAAGACACTGGTACACAGACAATGCTGATCATGCATGTTAAAACACTCCTTTATTCTAATCCTCTAACTAACCACAACGTAGATCGGCGAAAAGATGACTTCGGCCAAATTCTATCTTCAAAAAACAACTCGTCAGCATCAGAAACACAGCAAACATCAATTCATGTTTTTAAATTATTATGAAACTGTAAGCAGATTTTTCATTCATATGGATGGGGAAAAAAAAATTAAGAACGGGCTTTTGGAAGAGAATGTACTTTGTAACAATTGTCATGTAGACCAATCGTTCATTTACAATATAGACAGCAAACACTTGCGGTATTCACAAAGAACTCTATACAGTCTTCTTTTACCCTCTTCTCTGCTGTAGCTTGTTTCATCCACGAGACTAACCTTTGAAGCAAGATCAAGTCGTTTCATCGAATAACATCACCTAGAGGATCAAACCAAAAGACTTGGTTAAGTCAACATATAAAAGATTCAGGAAAAACATGATATCAAACTTCATTCTACTATTTTCATGTTAATAACAGCAGAAAACAATGATTTTCATATTTGAATGTTGAAGTAGCAAGCAAGTAGTTATGGTGAAAGTGTCAGAAGAATGCTTTCAAAATGGAACATACAAGAGCGCAAATTATATTGCTGTTTCCGACTAATCTTGAGATAAAATCAACGTAAACCAGCTTTTACCATCCAGAAACCTGTGGATTCCAAGTATGAAAAATACAAGAAGCAACCAAGATGGACATTTCATCCAAACTATCAAGACTTGCATGGCATCAGCAGATTTGATATGGGATCACTAAAAGTAAAATCAGGTGAGAAATGAATTTTCTGCAAATTGTGGTTTCTCAATGCCCCGTAGCTGGCAAACTAACTTGAGGCACAGCTACATTTCATATGCACCAGGTAAGCAATTTGTAAGCCTCTTCAGTTTACTAAGGTGTGCGTTAGAATACATCACATCCTAAATATCACTTTTATTAATTACTTTTTTGGCTGTTAAGCAACAAAATGCTGGCTAACCCGTCACCTCACAATTTCTTCCCACATGTTGCTGCCTATGACACTAGAGCAAAAGGCCAGAATAGCCGAAGTCTTTTTCAATACTTCATGAGCCAACAGGAGACAGAAAAGTAGGTTTTCAGTAAACCTCTTAAATCTCAACTACATAAAAATGTTTTTTAACACCCAGAAGGCAAGATGGTAAGGCAATATCTGCCCCTTTAAATTAAGTGCAAAATGGAGTGCAATTAAGGCCTCGTTTGTTTGGTGGAAAGTGGTTTCCTTGAAACCACTTTCCAAACTTTCTTGTATTTGCTTGTCATTAAAAAAGTTGGTAAATAAAAAACATTTTCCGGTCAAAGAAAAATTTAACTTGGTTTCCAAGAAAGTGTTTTCCTTTTATTTTGGGCAAAAAACACTTTTCAAAAATTATAAAAAATTTAAAAATATCATATTATTTGCTGATTATATTAAATTTGGCCTTCAAACTTTTGATTGATATATATATTTTGTTTTGAAATTTTTTTTTTCAATTTCATCCCTTAGAATTTGATTTTTAAATTAACTTTAGTTCTCATTTTTATGATTGTTATTTGTTTTTCTCTATTTTTTAATTGAAATTTTTTATCTATCAAATTTGGTCCTCATTATTTTGATTGTTACTTATCTTATTTGAAATAATTTATGAAATGATAATTATTATTATTTTAATTTCTTCATCTTTTAATTTTTTTAATTTGTTAGATTTGATCTCTATTATTTTGATTATTATTTATTTTATTTGAAATAATTTATGAAATTATATTTCTTTTCAGTCTCATTCTCATTCAAATTTTTAATTTGTAAGATTTGTTCCTCACTATTTTAATAAATTTAAAAAAAATAAAATATTAATAAGTTATTTTCCACCTCATTTTTCATGACATAATCAATCATTTTTCATGACATAATCAAAGACTGGAAAGTGTTTTCCAACTTAGTTTCCATTACACTACCATATATCGGAAAATAATTCAATTTCCCAGAATTCACTTTCCAAAAGAAAACTACTTTCTAGCAAACAAATGGAGCCTAAGTAATATAAAATTGGAGTCATCACAGACAAAGGAAAATCATGCAATAGAGCCAGATCCTACAGCATTTAAAAGCACCCAATTCATCATTTAATATATCTAACAAGACATGTCATTGCTATCCACAACAACAAAAGAAACTAGATTTACTCATGCAAGAAATGAGCATCCCTACGTTAAACCAAAAGAAGAATTTAATCAAATGCACAGGAGCAGGAAAAGTCTTGAAAAGAATTAAGCTTTTGGCAGCACAGAAAAGAAAAATAAAAATCTGTTGAGCATTAAACTCATTGTGCTCCTCAGGTAGCAGAGGTACTGATTAATATAATTCCAGAATGAAAATTGAAAATTGAAAATTGAATGAGCAAGTTTAAACAAAATAAAGCCAAACAAGTTACCTTGCCACAGACTGGGCAGCTATCACTTCTTTCCATCCACTCATAAATGCAACCAAGGTGGAAATGGTGAGAGCATTTTGTCATTATCTTTGGGTTCTCTTGAGTATATTCTGCATAGGTAAGAGGGTAAAAAAATGACAACTTAATTGTCAACACACCAAGTCCATAAGAGCAAATTTTAAGCATCTTTAAGACATTGACAACAAGGAGGGTCACTCCCCATCAGAAAACTGGTTTAGACTACAAGATTTCACTTTTTTGCCATTGTGATGGCTATGGATGCACTCTTCATAGAAACTGCTTCTTAATTACTGGAATTGGGCTTCTAAGGTTGGATCCAATTATTTGAGAGGGTAGGATTAGAAGGAAGTCCATGGCCTGTTGAAAAATAATCATGACATGCTCATAGCTTCCGCTTTTTTCAAGTTCATAATGTCTTCCAATATAGTTTTAACAAATTCCCAACTTCAAATTATCAGACTTTTGTTTCTAAGGTTGGAACCAATGAACATGGAAGGAAAACATGGAGTGGAAGAACAACTGCAATATGGTGAAACAAATCTGACAAACTCATAGCTTCCATCCTCTTCTGTTCATATTCATACCATCTCCCAATATAGTTTTGATAAAATCAACTGATTGTGGCAGTAGCTAGCTTAGCATTTCAACCAGAAAGACTAGATCAATGTCTTTTATAACTAAAAGTAGAAAAATCTTTCTTATTTTTTTTTTACATAAGTGTTGGGGCTTCTCAATATGTCTATAAAGTGAAAGTTTATTGAAATATCACTATTTGAATGATGGGTGCTGTTCCCACCTTACACAGAGATATCAAAAGACAAACAAGTAAAAGAGTCAAAGGTGGCTTAGCTCATGCCAGGAGATGTAAGAGATTATTAAACAACATGCTAGCAAGGAAAGTGAAAAATAAAATTGTGTAAGACATGTTGGACTAACAATATCAGCAGAAACACAGTTACTATAGAATATCTTAATGGACACAACACCTACTAAAGCTAAATCAAGAATTTTACCATCAAGACATGTTGGACAGACATCCTCTTCTTCTGAGGATGAATAAACATATCCATTTCCAACTGTTGCTTTTGCAGATGAGAGCTTTTGTGAGGATCTAGAACGCTGTTCCTTGCCTCCATCTTCACAAGCAGACACATTCCATTTGTCTCCTGTGCTGAAGGATTCAGAATCAACATCACTATCACTTCTCAAGGGTTCTGATTCCTCGTGTGAATGACTTGAACCCTTATCACGTCTTGAAACCAGACCATCACGCTGCAAGCGAATGCATCTGGGGTCAGCATCATAGGGCAAAGGCCGTGGAGGAGATCGGTACATGTCAGCAAGAGAGTTGTCAAGAGATGAAGAAGAAGTCAGAGATGCTGCCCCTTGAATGGATGAAGGGACAGAATGCAGTTGCCCTCTTTGAAATATTGAGGTGTACTACAAATATTGGAGGGCAAGAAAGAAAGAATTAAATAGTTAGAACTCCATCAGAAGGAATATGAACTAATATTGAATGACAATTCTAATTCTATTCAAATCAACTTGGAAATTCTGAACCAGTGCTTTTTCCATACAAATGAGCTGCTCATTCAAATAAAATCAAATAAATGCAATGCACTCAAAAATACACTTTAGCTAAAACTAAGAATCTGGATGATTATACACATTAAGCAGCACACCAACTAATATGCTTTAATTTTTCCCAACTTTTACCACCTGTTTGATTACCTTGGTGGAAGACACCGATAGAAATATAGAATCGTCAGCTTAAAAGTGGTAGCAACAATGTTACATATAAAAACAAACATTGGTAACTTGTTGGGTGTATTTAGCTCATCCTTTAGAGCTCTAATATATTTCCTCCTTTTAACAATCAATAAATTGTCCACTTGTAAGAACCAACATCCAAGAGTAAAACAACGCAGATGCCTTTCATCTTTAGGCATCAATCTTTCCCTGATACTTTTTCTTATTCCTGATCTTCATGAGGCAAGGAAGAAATGGAAATAATGACAATGTCTTATGTAGCATTAGCAGCAAATATTCCTGACAGGTTATAACTCACAGGTTAAATAACAAACCTAATAATATATTAGATGCCATGAAAAAATAGTAATATATTAGAAGCTGCATATAACTTCTAGTCCTATTGCTATGACAGTGAAAGACAAACTTAAATTTCAAGAGTAACAGAAAAAGGAGGTAAGGCAAGGGGGGAAGCATACCACATGAAAGAAATTCTGAACAAAGCAACCCAGGCACATGCAGTTTCTATATACAGAATCCTCAGGATTCCTATAATCCTGAAAATCATCAGCATGCAAACAGCAACAAACAGAACCCATGGTGTTACTTATCTCACTCTCTAGCAAATCTCATAAGCATCAAGAAGTATTCTCGTGCACAATAAATAGAGAATGAGAGAGGACTCTAAGCTCGCAGAAGTTAAATTGCCTCCACGAACCAGTATCCTCCCTCTCTTAGTCACCAAATGCCAAATTGCCTTTTTTTTCTTTGTTTGTTTCTTTTTTTTTTCTTGTTAAACACTTGGTGGGCCTAAATACTTCTTGACCTGTAAATCAGGAGAATCATGTTAAAAAAATCATGTCACTAATAAAGATAAAATCAGAAAGATTCGCTAAAATGATATCACTAGAGCTAAATAAGCAAGTAAATTTCTTCAAAATTTTCAGCATTCACAAGCACATAGCCCATAGACATTTAAAAAAAAAAAAGGACTTCATTTGATTGATCAATACAAGTTGTGACAGCATGATCAGTACAGAGAATCTTCAATTAACTACTAAACTAACTAAAATCGGTAACTTTCAGAAGAAAAAAACTGAGGATCGTCTTTAAAAAAATCTTTCTTTTTTTCTATGAAAATAACAATCCTTGCTTGCTCTTTATGGGATCCTATCAAAATCAGAGAAAGGGTTCTTTCTTTTAACACAAAGAAACATTTTTTAACAATCAAAAACTGAAATTGAGAAAAAGAGGGAGATTTCCACAATCATCCCATAAGCAAAAAAAAAAAAATCCTTTATGAACCCCCCCCCAAAAAAAAAAAAAAAAAAAAAAAAAAAGCAAACTTTATCAAGCATGTCCAAAACCCATCAAAAAACTCAGTGAAAACAAAAGGATCAACACAAAAACATACATGGATCATTAAAATGAAAGATACACAGTTGAGATTTTCACGTGTTCATGCCAAATTTGAGATTTTGAAGAAAAAGAATATGAGAGAGATTAAAAAAAGAAAGTACCTTGTAAGAGCTGAGACAAGTCGAGGAGAAGAAACAAGAGAGGATTTTTGGATTATCTGTTTTAGTTAATGCTTCGGCGAGAAAAGCTACGAAAGCGCGGAATTAAAGCAGTGTCTGAAGATGTTTGTGATTGATTTTCAACTTGTTAAAAAAAAGAGGCTTGTTTTAAATTAAATTGTTTTATAATTTTTAAATTGTTTTGGTAGGATAATATTAAAATTAAATTTTTTAAAAAAATAATTTTAATATATTTTGAAATAAAAGATAAACATTATTATAATTGCAAATACTTGTACTTTCTTTGATTGAAGATGGTAGAATAAATCCACTCCAAAAAAAATTAAAAATATAATATATGATTCTTATAATATATTAATTGATTATTAACATATGAAAGGCCTCGGCAAATTTCATTATAGCAATAAATTATAAAATACAGAGGTTTTTTTAATTTTTATTCTCAAAATTTTTGAGGTTTTTTTGCAATTTAAATTTTTTTAATTTTATTTTTTAATATTTAATTTAATACATATTAGACTTCATGATTTATTTTATATAATATTATTACGGTTTTATGATTCGGATTAAGGATTAAGCCAATTAATTTAGGTGTTTTTGTTCTTTTTATAATTGAATTTTTATTTTTAATTTTAATTTTATAATTTTAATATTGAATTAGTTGAAAATTAGGTTTCATGACTTGTTTTGGTTTATACTCTATAAGATTATCTCAATTTTATAATTTAGGTCACAGGTTTGGTCAGTTAACTCATATAGTTTTTTGTGTCTTATTTTAATTAATTTTTTTATTTTCTCCTTTAATATTCAATTGATTGGGAATTGAGCCTCATGATTTGTTTTTATTTGCCTTTTACAAGGTTATTTTTGTTTTATAATCAAATTTTGGTAGGTTAATTCGAGTTGATTTAACTTATTTTTTAGTTAAATTTTATCATTCAACATTAGATTGATTGAAAATTGAGTTTAATATTTTTTTTATTTTTTATAGTATTATCATGATCTTATGATTTAAATAGCGAACTTGATGAAATAACCTAAGTTGATCTTAGTTCATTTAATATATTATCATTTCAATTTTTTTTAATATCATTTTATTTTTTTAATCAAACTATATTTTTATATATTGTACATGTTATTTTTGAACATGACAAATCGACCAATTCACATCATATCAATCATCATATAATTAAATCAATGTATTGGTCTCCACTCTGTAATGGATTAATAACAATTTTTTTAAAAAATACTTTACATTTTAAAAAATATTTTTAAAAAGTTTTAGGTCTGGTGGTCAGCCGAAACCCAAAAACTTTAGGTTTGGCACTTCAAGCACACTCAAGTCTCTTTGATTTGACAACCTAACCATATTCATGAGACATGAGTCTAGCAACAATGACAAACTCAAATTTTTATTAATAATAGATTTATAAGAAAAACATGACTACTATATCATGTTTGTTATTGAATTTTAAAAATAATTTTTTTAAAAATAATTTTTTATTTTGATATGTTTGCTTTAAATTATTTTTTTATTTTTTAAAATTATTTTAATATATTTTTTAAAAAATACTTTTGAACAAAAATATATTGGTAACAACTATAAAATCAAATTTCTATCAATGGAATAACAAATTCATAAATATAAAAAATAAAATATTTTAACAGAAAAATATGATTTGAATTTTTAAATATAAAATGTTAAATTAAATTATTGTAATGGTTTGTTGTTTATAAATTATATATACTTTATTTATAAATAATTTTTTGATCTATGTTACTTGGTTCGACGAACATATCTGACTCAAGTTTATTTAAATAATAATAATTATATTAATAATACTAATAATAATCATGTTAATAATAGAATTTTTATTAAATGAATAACAAATTTACAAATATAAAATACAAACTATTTTTATTGAAAAATATGATTTTAATTTTTAGATTTAAAATATAAATAAGATTTCTATGATGATTTGATTACATAATGAAGATATATTTGCTTTGGTCTGGCAACCATGTGTGATGCCAAATCCAAGCATAAGTTTGGCAGACCAAGGCGAGTGGGTCTGTTGAGCGCTCCAGCTAGATTCATGTTATTTTTATTTGGTTAAAATAAATAAATAAATAAAGGCATGATTGTTCCGATCAATTTCAAATACAAAATTCATCCTTCCGTAGTCCTTTAAATCCAACAAAACCCAAAAGAAATAACTAGAATAAACAACCCAACACAATCACAGATTATTTGTACCAACTCAACGCCATGATAAAACACTTATATCTATCAAAAACAAAAGGAAATAGCAAAAAAATAACTATCATCCCATATAAAATCAACCAAAATCTTATTCAACATACCAGACCAGCACTCTTTCGAGAACTATCATGCAACCAGGTATATTGCAGATAAAGTCTATATCTAATCATTAGCTCCTTCATGCTAAACAAATTAGGAGAATGACACAGATTATCAAATACTCACCGATAAGAAATAACTAGGCAAATCATAGCACACTATGCACATCATGAAAAATAACAAAAAGTAAACTGTTCACAACTTATAATGAGAACTAACCAACTCTTCCCCCTATTTTAATTTACAGTGAAAATACTTAAAGTCCATAATTAAAAATTAAGCTTTTTTAACTTTTATTATAATGTTTTTATGCTAAAATACATATTAATAATATCTAAATATTTTTTTATGTTAAAAAAAAAATATTCTCACCTGTAGAACAACCAATCATCTAGTTACTTGACTATACAATTTTGTGTCATTGATTGTTATATTTTATCATTTATATTTCTATGAGTTGTTTATCATAAACTAATTTAAGGATTTCTTTCAAAGTTGAATAAAAAAATAAAAATTTAATGCTATCCAAAATTCAAAATAGAAGGAGTTTCTCCAATCTAATATAAAAATATATTTAAGAAATGCC
The DNA here is from genome assembly GCF_000495115.2 of Populus euphratica. Taxonomy (NCBI): domain Eukaryota; kingdom Viridiplantae; phylum Streptophyta; class Magnoliopsida; order Malpighiales; family Salicaceae; genus Populus; species Populus euphratica. The sequence continues at coordinate 424,554 of NW_011500041.1, read as the reverse complement.
AAGTAAATAATTAAAATTATTAAATATCAAATCTCTTTTATCTTTTAGTTTTTCATTTTTCATTATAAAGTTTCCATTATTAAATTTTTAATTCCATCTATAGATGGCAGTGTTGTTCCTTGCCGGATGTTGGGTTAGAACTCATGCTATCTTGGGCAGCAATTTTTTTTTTCCCCGGATAAATTATGATCTATTTTTTTTTCAAGTGTCAGCAGTTCTTTTTGGTTGCGTTCATTGGTCAATTGAAATTAAAATTCTATTTAAATTATCTAAAAGATATATCCTCACAAATATAGGTATTAATCCTAAAATTTGAATTCACGAGATTAAAGAAGGGAACGAGACCAATTCTAGTTTTATGTACAAAAAGTTAAGGACTGGATATTTTTCAATTTAATTTTAAATAAATCATTCACCCATTAATTAGAAAAAAATTATAGACAAACCTTAAAGCGCCATCCAACAATGTCCAACTGTTAATATACTCTCAATGTTACCATCAGATAATTATTTTATATTAGTTTTATCTTCAAATTTTAAAAATCATCAATTAAGGATTTACATTCATTTTTAAATTTTCATATTCATAATTTTATTTAAATTGTGTGTGTATGTGGTAATTCTAACAAATATTCTTATTTGACAAATGAAAATATTCTAATAATAAAATTGATATAAAAATAATATTTTAGTGATATATTTAATCTTTATTTAAAACTTGTTTTTTTTATCCCCTTCTATTTCAAATCCTCGACAATAATTTAATAGTTTCAGGAAACTATATATTGATGAATTTAGAAGGTGTTTGATATTGTTTTTGTTTATGTTTATAGATGATATTTTTTAAAAAATTGTTTTAAAAAATATTCAATTGATATTTTTTAATGATTTTTAATATGTTAATATTAGAAATAAAAAATATTTTCATTTATTTTAAAATAAAAAATATTTTTAAAAATACTCTTGCTTTCCATAATGACTGTTTGATTATGTTTTTTTTATAGGATTGCACCTTGTGGGAGACATGTCCATGCTAAGCATAGACTGTCATATATAAGACATGTACAAGAATCTAAGATTCCATGTATATCTTAACTATTATTTTGAGATTCTGAAATTAATAATCAAATAAATCTTCAATGACCTTAAAATTTATAATACTCAAATTAATAATTTTTGTAAAATAAATTTAGAATCTGATCAATTAAACTACACTCTTAGCTGAGTTACAACTAAGAGCCTATCTTTAAAAATGTTACAGGAGTGTTCATATGAGAGCATCTACACCTTGAATGAAATGTATTTATTTTGTATTAAAAATCTATTTATTTTTATATTTCAAAAATGTTTTAAGAAAATTAAATTTTTTATTTTTTTACTTCAAATTAATTTTTTCTAGTGTTTTTAAATCGTTTTGATGTTATTGATATCAAAACTAAATTAAAAAAATATTATTTTAATATACTTTCAAGTAAAAATCACGTTGAAAAACAAACTCTATTACAATATCAAATGGGCTCTAAGTTACGGTATTAAAGGCTTATTTAAAAATGTATTAAAGATTATTTTTAAAAATATTTTTTTATTTAAAAATATATTAAAATAATATTTTTTAACATTATTAGTACATTAAAAAAAATTAAAAACACCTAAATAAATCTAATTTAAAGCTTTTTTTTTTTTTGAAAAAGTACAGTTACACCGCTAGGCCAAATAAAAAGGAAGTCGCATGTATTTTCTTTCAAGCAACTAGTTTGAACTTTTCCCGGGGATTTAAATTTCATATCGGGGGAGGGTGGACCAGAATTTTCAAATTCAAAATCCATAGAAGGGGTAAAGAGGGTTATTTTCCAGTGCAGTTTACGATGGCTTAAAGTGCTTGGTAGACATGGTTATGGTCGGTGGTCTATCAAACTCTTTTGGTTGAATGGATCGCTTCAAACTTTCCTCTCGCTGGCCACGAGCCATGTTAGTCCAAGTGGCGACTTCCCTTTAGAGGCTGTGGATTAATCTACAGAAGAAAAAACTCGGAGATTTTTGGGGCTTGAATTCAAATCAAGAGAGATGGAGGTTCACATCCATGCTGATTTTTTTTTTTTTTAGTTTATAATCCTCGTGCTTGAACAGGGATCGCCCATTTCAATGTGAAAGCTCCCATGAACACAAAAATAATAATAATAAAAAAAAATTACCTGTTAGGTTATCATGAATTTGGACATTTTCTTTAATTTTATATGTGATTTTAAAAATATTTTTTTAATAATTATTTTTAAATGAAAAATATTATTATTATTATATTCTTAAATATCTTTTTAATAAGTTAATGGATGTAAATAAGAACATTGTGATACTAGATGGAAGACATGACACCTAATTTGATTTGATCATGACTAATGAATCAATCAGATTAAGATTAATTTTGAGTGTTGAGAACAGATTCCAAATTCGAACTTATTTATTAATTTCCAGTTGCTTGAGCTAGGATGTTCATGATATTACGAGTATAGTTTCTTTTTTATTTTATTTTGTTAAAACTCCATCAAGATGGAATTACAGATGCCCAAGGAATGATTTGACGCTGCACTGATGATGTTTTTGGTCAAATCATGGAACAGTATGTCTTTGTCCTTGTCTTGTGCATACATGTACTCGCACCTTTCTTCCCTCTAGTGGTCGCGCCACTAGGTTCTCACCAACTCTTATCTATATTCTTTATATGTATAATCTATATCTATATTTTATATTTATTATTTTAATTGTTATTTTTTTTATCTTTTTACAATTTCATTTTTTATTATTTTATTTCTTTTAATTTTTGAACCAGATTTATTAAAGTTTATTTTATTTTTTAATTTTAAATGTTTAATAAATTTACTTTTTAATTTTTTTCAAGTTTATCTTTTACAAGTAATATAATGTTATGACTGAGTTTTAAAAATTAATTTAGATTACTTTAGATTATTTATTTAAATTAATTAATTAATTATTTATATTTTATTTTTAATATTAAATTATCACGCTATAATTTTATTATTTTTGTTATTTTTTTATATAAAATTATTTTAATTTATATCTTTTATCATAGTTTAATTGAGTTAACATGAATTATATATTTAGAAAATTTTTATAATTAATTAAAATTAAATAAAAATACTATTTTTATGACCTTATAATTTATCAATTAAATTCTAATAAAAATAGTTTATTGCAACGAACGGCATATTATTTATTGAAAAAAAAAAGGAATGTAGCAAAACTCTTTGAAAAAAAGGACACACGACCTCGCATGAGTTTTTTTTATTTTTAACCAAGTTCGCAAGCTAGACCTCTCTTTCGTTTTACTTTTCATTATTATTTTTTTTTAAATTTTTTAATCAATACTCTCTCTTATTTTCAAAATTCTTAGTTTATTTTTTTAAAATATTAATTAATATTTTAATTATTTGTTTTAATTTCATAACACTTTTCTCTTATATTTCATATGCTTATAAAATATTAAGCTATAAGATAAAATAAATAAAAATAAATAAAATAAAAAGGATAGCTGAAATAAAATATGTATATGCATGTATACTTTTTTATAGGAAAAATTAGATTCTCTTTAATATTTTGTTAGCATTGATAAGTCTTGTTTAATTTATCAACTAATATATTTTTTCTATTTATTTTAATAAATATAAACATCATTTTTCTATTAATTAATTAAAATAGTATTATATTCAAATATTTTTTTTTATTATGTTAAAAATTAATATAAAATTATAAGCATGATGTGACTAGTCAATTAAGTGACCCCCAGAGCACTCGTAAAACCAAAAGGATTAAAGTAGAGTGCATATTTTATTTGAGGGAAGACTGGAAGGAAAGAAAAATGATAATTTAATTACATCAATAATACAATTAACTCCAAACAGTTACTTCCTTAGAACAAAACAAATCTCCCTGTCCGAATCTCTGCGTTTTTTCCCTGTGTTTAGAAATGTGATAAAAATTATTATTATTTTTTTTAAATATATTCAAATAATTTTTTATTTTTATTATTATTATATCAAAATACTAAAATTAATTGTTTTTTGAAAAAAAATCAAATTTGAATGAAAAACAGTTTAACTGTGCCAAACGGGCACTTGCCGGCTGAAGACAACCGGCGTTTTGTCTGATCTACTTGTCTTTCTCTGCAAATCTAGCGTTTCTTTAGAGAACCCATTTATTCGAAGAATTTAGGGTTTTGTAGACTTTTAGATTAAGAATGCTGCAATCTTATTAGTGTTTCAAAAAATTCGTTGTTGAAGAAGCAATCGAAATCTAGTGTTCAATGCACGGGTCATCGAGTGCAGTGGCGCAACCAGAGGCCATACTAGAATGGTTGCAAAAGGAGATGGGGTATAGGCCATTAGGACCGTACAGTGCCACCACAAGCAAATCTCCATTGCCTTCAATTGATGCGATGAGGAAAATTTGTCGTGGAAATATGATACCCATTTGGGGATTTTTGGTAAAGAGAGTGAAATCGGAGAAAACGGTGGAGAATATAAGGAAGAACATATTGGTACATGGTAGTGGTGGTGGTTTGGTAAATGCTGGGAAAGATGAGGGGAGAAGTAAAGGAGGGAGGAGGAAGGAGAAGGTGGGCGGGGAGAGTGGGGGTGGTTCGAGCATGCCGGAGAGTAGGGAGGTGGCATTGCAAGAAAGGGAAATGGCGGCGAAGGAGGTTGAGAGGTTGAGGAGTATTGTTAGAAGGCAGAGGAAGGATTTGAGGGCTAGAATGATTGAGGTTTCGAGGGAGGAGGCCGAAAGGAAGCGTATGCTTGATGAGCGTGCTAAGAATAGGTTCGCTTGTTTAACATGTTTCTGATGCATATGTCTTTTTTTTTTGTTTATTGATTAGTTAAAGTGATTCATGTTGTGCTTAATTGATAAGGAATCTGATCTTTGATTTGATGGTTTTTGATAAGAAAGGACAATTAGTTTCTCTCAGGATATTTGTTCGTGCATGCTGGGATAGATCTTAAATTGGTTCTCTAGGTTTATTGATTAATTTAAATTATTAATGTATGCTTTATTGTTAAAAACCAAGGAAATTAGAGGAATGTGGGGTTTGGCCGGGATGGGTTTTTTTCTTGGTTTGGAAAGGAACGCAAGAATTTTGTTCGTTAATATTGGTGGGAATTAAGTTCAAAATTCACATTTCTGGATGCATAGGAAATGTAAAATTTGTTTTGCAAAAATCTATGTTCAGTTCTAGAAGTAAAAAATTCACGAGGGCATGTTCAAGAATAGATGGAGTGACAATATCAACTAGGATTAGTTGGATTCTGTTGCTATAGATCATTCCTAAACTTGTGTGCCTGGATTGCTGGTTGGCATCCACTCATTGTTGTTCCTATTGTTCTTTACACATATTTCATTGAAGTTTCGTGTCGCACTGCATTGGACCATGTTGTTCCTTTGAAAGTAAAATATTTCTATCACTTAATTCTATAAATTCTTATGGACAAATTTGCTTTGCTTGGATACATATTACATGGCCATATGAATTATATAGCAGTTCTTGGTAGAAAGTACAAGTCAACATTGTCGCTTTGCATAAAGGCCTTTCCTTTCTGATTATAATAGTCTCATGTGCATTTGTGAAACTTGATATTGAACTTCAATTATCTGGGAAGCTATTGAGAGATGCAGACTCTGACATGATTATATACATTGGAAATCCATTGGTGTCTGAATCGTAAACCCCCGATCCTCTTAGCAGGCACTTTATTTTGTTTTGTTGAGTAACAATTTTAAAGAGGAATCCTTTTGATGAGGATTTAATCCATCCCAACCCTTGTGATGTGTCCTATGGGCTGCAGGCACAAACAGGTCATGCTGGAGGCTTACGACCAGCAATGTGACGAGGCAGCAAAAATATTTGTGGAGTATCATAAACGTCTTCAACAACATGTTGATCAAGCGAGGGATGCTCAAAGGTCAAGCATTGACAGTTCTATTGAAGAAGTTAGCAGTTTCAGTGCAAACAGTGAGAAGGAAGCTGTTTATTCAACCGTTAAGGGCACTAAATCTGCTGATGATGTCATTCTAATTGAAACAACTTGTGAAAGAAATATCCAGAAGGCATGTGAATCTCTTGCAGTTTATATGGTCGAGAGAATACGCAACTCTTTCCCTGCTTATGAAGGAAGTGGCATTCATTTGAATCCTCAATCAGAAGCAGCCAAGTTGGCCATTAATTTTGATGGGGAAATACCTGATGATGTTAGAACTGTTATTGTGAATTGCCTGAAGAATCCTCCTCTCTTACTCCGGGCAATTACTGCATACACTTCACGACTGAAAACTTTGGTTTCTAGAGAAATTGAAAAAACTGATGTTAGAGCTGATGCAGAACTCTTAAGGTACGTTCTTATTTTCATGCCATTTCATGTTGGCTCATGCAAGTAGAATTTTTGTCAGATTGTTGGAGTGGCCATTTACCCTGCTCACACCAAAATTTCTTGTTACTTGTAGAATGTAATAATTTCTTTGTTGCCTTAATTCATTTGATCATTCCTGTATTTGATAAATGTGGATAGCTGCATAATTTCTCATCAACTGAATTGGGGCTTGGGCTTCTAATGCATATGATGGAGACAAGTCACAATGAATTGCAAGATAAGTTTTTTGTTATGGCCATCACACTATGTGCAATAGTACCTAAAAGCAATTGTTTTGTTGTGATAAATCATGTGCTTGATCCGGTCCCCCATAACAAATTTCATACTTTCTTAGTCATGTAGGTATGTGTTACTCGTATATTGTGAATTGACTAAGGCAGTCATGTAAGTAGTCTGTTTAGAAGTTGTTCTGGCAAGGCATTGATGAAATGATATTCTTGTTATTTTCTTCATATTGACGAGGACCATCATGCATCATGCATTCATGTTGTATTTACATGCAAGAAGACTGTTAACTTTTGTTACACTTACTGTAACTGATATAGTCAATTTTTGTTATTGTTGCTTCCAAAGTACACGGTAAGTACATTAAAGAATATGCAAATTGTCTCGCGATTCTTCCACACTAACATGGATTCTGTTGTTGTTTATTACTGTACATGTCAATAACATAAATTTACAGTTGCTTTGTTGACTTGAATGTTCCTTTTACTTGATCAATAATTCTAAATCGCTTGATCAGATACAAATACGAGAACAACAGAGTAATGGATGTTTCTTCTACTGACACAAACTCATCATTACACCACCAGCTTTGTGGCTATGGGACGATTGCAACAGACATGACTTATAGAGGATCACAAAATCAGCTTCTTGAAAGACAGGTTTTCTTCTTTATAGATGGTAGCTTTTGTATTTGAAATTTACCTTTTAGTTTTCATATAAAGCAATACATATATAAATTCATTCTTTTAATTTAATGCCTCCTAATTCCTGTACTTTTAAGTTATTTTGCCAATGTGGTTAAGGGCTTTGGGTGCCAAACTGATACCCTCCTATTATGAAAGGATATATAGTGGGTGCTTTTGCATTTGATTTTGTTTTTGTTGTTTTATGCTATTGCTTTTTACATCTGCACTCTTGTGTCTGGAGCTGTTCATTTGACTTTGTTTTGCATGGCTGTTTTCAGAAAGCCCATGTTCAGCAATTTTTGGCCACTGAAGATGCACTCAATAAAGCTGCAGTAGCCAGGGACTTGTGTCAGAAGCTTTTAAAACGATTGCATGGAACTGGTGATGAAGTTTCTTCCAACTCAATTGTTAGTGGAGGCACAACACAGAACGTGAGCAGTCTGAGGCAATTCGAGGTAATTGCTCCCATTGATTTGTGGTTAATAGTTGTGAAGGTCTTGAACAATGCTACGATGAAATGGTGGCTATACCCCTTGCTTTTGATACTAGCCTGTTTTTCTGTGTTTGGTTATGGAAATTTGAGTATTTCATAGAAGTTCCTACTGATTGAGATTGTTAGATATACTTGGCATGCAAAAGTGTTGGTTTTCTGCTGTAACATATCTAGAACCATTTGTTCTTCTGTGCTCTGAAATTTTTCATGTCAACCATCTTGCTCCTAGCTAGTGATGATGTGTCATTCGTGCACATGAACTTATTTTCTTGAAGGGCGCAACATAATAATACTCATGCTCGACACAGATAATCTATACTGCGTGCACTTACTCAAGGCAGCATCACTTTGAAGTTCATTTATATAGTTCTTCAGCGTGATATCAAGGCACTGACCTCACAGAAGCTTCAAAAACAATGGTTAATGCTATTGTACCTTAAATTAAGTGTACAATAAATTTACATCCGAGACATCATAATGCAAGTATGCCATACATTTTAACTCATCTAATACTCATTTAATCCGTTCATTATGCTAAAGATACATTTTGAAATTCCTTTTTAACTAATGTCCAATATTTTCTGTGCAGTTGGAGGTTTGGGCCATGGAGAGGGAAGCTGCTGGACTGAGGACAAGCTTGAATACATTGATGTCTGAAACACAACGCTTAAATAAATTGTGTGCAGAGAGGAAAGAGGCTGAAGATTCTTTGAGAAAGAAGTGGAAGAAGATTGAAGAGTTTGATGCATGCAGATCTGAACTTGAAGCTATATATACCGCTCTACTGAAGTTTAACATGGAGGTATTTGATTTTGAAGATTTTTGAAGAACTCAAAACATTAGTTTATCTGACATTTAATTAATTTAATCATATGACTGGATATTGTTAATTCACGTGTTAGAATTAATTATGAAGACTTGAAGGTCAAATGTTTCCTGATGGAGATCACTACCTTGAGTTTTGTGTGCATTTGTCTGCATGCTTTTGTAGCATTGCTCAATTTGTCCTTTTCTATGCTATAATTCAACCTGGTGATTTTAATGTCCCAGGCAATAAGTTTTCTATATTTCACAAGAAATGGGTGTGTGCAATGGGGAAGTATCACATTTTGTTGAAATTTTTTGGTTCTGTTCAAATCAAGAGTAGCATAGCTTAACTTGTCTTTTGTATGCTAAAATTAAACTTTGCTGATGATTTAACTGTTTCAGCCTAAAGAAATAAATGACTCAAAAGAAACGGATGCGAGCAATGGGGATATATTACATTTTGTTGTTAATTTTTGGATTTCTTCCTTTCCATTTGTTTTAACCATTGCATTCGCAGCCTTGTTAAACTCTTAAGAAATATGTGTGAAATTATAACACTTGTAAAAATTTCATTTGCCTCCTAGGATGCGGCAGCATTCTGGAAACGACAACCATTGATTGCAAGGGAGCATGCATCAATTACTATCATCCCAGCATGTACAATTGTTGTGGACATTGCAAACAGTGCCAAAGATCTTATTGATAAAGAAGTTAATGCCTTCTCACGATGTCCTGATAATAGTCTTTACATGCTTCCTTCAACTTCACAGGTTTGTGAAATTGAAACAGCATGTTGGCTTTCTGGTATCAAATATTGCAGTATTTTTAGTTGTATATTCATTCTAAAAGAAATTTATTTTTTAATTAAATTCTATCAGGCACTGTTGGAGTCCATGGGTTCTAATGGATCTACGGGACCTGAAGTTGCTGCTGCTGCAGAGAAGAATGCTGCTTTATTGACAGCAAGAGCTGGCGCTAGGGATCCATCAGCAATTCCATCAATATGCCGTGTGTCTGCTGCCCTTCAGTATCCTGCTGGTAAGTTCTTACTTTTCTATAGAAGGTTAGAAGCTTGTCCTGGGCTATCTTTTTGGATTTTGGATAGCTGTTTGGGCTGGGCGTCACGTGTGGTATCTGAGGTTGGGACTTTGGCCATATTCATTTGTCAGGCTTCCACTTAAAGGATTCCTGTTGTGCAAAAGGTTTGTAGATCTAGTTGCATCTGGCAAGCTGGAAGATTTGCATAGGCTGATCTCTTACTGAAGTGGAAGACCAATAATCTCCAAGAAGCTTTGAAAAAAAAAAAAAAAAGAAGAACATTGGGGTTAAGAGCTGAACATGTTCATAAAATGATATAATTGTGCCTTTTCTTTTATAGCCTTATATCGATTTTCAAGGAAAAAAATAAAATAAAATTCAGAGTATATTTCTTGCTGAGGATTCATTATCTTCATCAAAGCTTGGTTGACTACATTCAAGTTAAGATTTTTGTCATACTAATGAAGCATGATAATTGTTGAAGGAAAAGATTAGTATTACCAGTTGGCATGCATAACAGTTAACTGCCGCCCAAGCATAAGCTGTTTAATTAAGAAGTATTGTTCCTTGATCACTGCTTAGTGATGAATTGAATGTTTATGGGATTCCTGATATTTAGTTTGAGCAGCAGCATTTTATTTAGTGGAATTGAATATTTGAGATGATGACTCCTTCCCATCGGTTGCAATGTGGTCTGTTCTATGTGCATTTCTGAATACTGAGCCTGCTAAAGGTTGCTTTACATGTTATTCTTATGCCTATAATTTTGTTGACTATAACACAGTTTTAACTATGTAAAATAGAAGTAAATTGGAAATGCATTCACTGACTTGACATCCAAAGTATGTGCTTCCTTTTATTTTCTTATGTTCTAAGTGAGTTGCAAATGACAAATAGGTTTGGAGGGTTCGGATGCTGGTTTAGCTTCAGTGTTAGAGTCCCTGGAGTTCTGTTTAAAACTTCGTGGTTCTGAGGCTAGTGTGTTGGAGGACTTGGCAAAGGCAATCAATCTGGTCCATATTCGGCATGATCTAGTTGAAAGTGGTCATGCATTGTTGAACCATGCATACCGTTCTCAACAAGAATATGAAAGGTACAACTGGACATGTGCATGCTTGTTTTACAGTGGTATTGTAATTATCCAAATGGTCTGCATTTTGAGTAAATATTTTTTATATCAATTCTGCCACTTTTCTTTTTTGACGACAAACATTTGTAAATTGTGCAGTTGTTGACATGGAACTCCTCTTTTAAACTTAGCCTTTAAAGACCTTTCCCTTAGTTTCTAGTTTCTAGTTTCTAGTTTCTACCATTTTGTCAGTGATTTGCTTGTCCTGACTTATGTCCTTCAATAGAATTACTTTCTGACATTGTTGTAAATGACCAGACTATTTGAGTCATGAATATGTTTTGTGTTTCATGTGATCTCTTTCTCTGACACACAAACATGCAAACAATCTCTTAGATCTCATGTGCATGGATTTGGTTTCTTTTTCAATTTCCTTGGGAAATCTAACAGGTGTCTTTAAGGCACTTCATAAGAGGTTAATTATGCTATTTAATGGTAAATGTTTTAACGATCAGACAATTTTAAATTTTGAGAATTTTATCTACTCACCATTACGCAGCCCATGAATTATCTGAAATAAGATCTCTTTTTTTGTATTAGTAATGTGACTGGATTGAAATATTCACAATTAAAAATTGTCTAATTATTATAATTAAATTACCAATAACTAATCTCTTAGAGTGCCTTAAGGACCTGACCCCATTTCTTTTCCTATCCTAACCTTTTCTTTGTGTGACACTGAGAAGCTTCACATTTGTTTTTATGTCATCCAGGACAACAAATTTTTGCTTGGACTTGGCCAATGAGCAAGAGAAAATTGTCGTAGAGAAATGGTTACCTGAGCTTAAGACTACAGCTTTGAATGCCCAAAAGTGCTTGGAAGATTGCAAGTACGTGAGAGGTTTGGTGAGTACATACTGTAACTGAAAATGTATTATTTTTTTGTTGCATTTCCTGCATGTTGTTTCATGAAGAGAGAGAAAGATCATTGAGATTTTGAGTTAGGTTGGAATGAAGATACTTATGTCTTGACTATCCATTTAATCTCTTGATTCTTGATTTTAAATTGGAGGGACATTGACTAGATTACTGATGTTGTTTAAGCAAAATTTGAAGATGTCTGCAAAAGCAGATTTGCTTTGTATTGTGTTGATGTCTGTTGCAGTAGCTGGTGAGGTTGCTAGGCTCTTTTATTTGGTAGTGGGTTAGTGGGACTTCTGGGTATTTAGTTAGAAAGATATATGATTCTCAAAACAAGGTCATTTCTGGAATTTGTAGATCAAACTTGACCATTGACCTTGTTGGGACCAGTTAGAAAACATGCTTAGATTGTCTTTTTGTAATAGGTTTGGGATGGGATGGAGCGTGGTTAATTCTTTGGATGATATCTCCTGTCTTTTTTTCATGGTTGTTCTATATCTAGCTATAAATCCTTGACATTGTTTCTGCAGCTTGATGATTGGTGGGAGCAACCAGCATCTACTGTTGTTGACTGGGTTACAGTTGATGGACAAAATGTTGCTGCTTGGCATAATCACGTCAAGCAACTTCTTGCATTTTATGATAAAGAGCTCATGTGAACAAGATCTTTGTGCACTTTTCCTTGTTTGACTGATTTTTTTTACCACTTCATGTCAATACGGAAAATTACATTTGGGTCGCATGGGATACACTTGAGAATGTGATGAAGAGATCTTCGATGATATCTTTCTATTTAGTTTGCAGGATGAGGGAGGAGGCGGTTGGATGGATTTGGTATGTGTACATGAGGGTAGACAGAGGCAATCAAGCACCATCGATTGGAATACTAGTCAAAGCATCCTCCATTGGCTTAGAACGTGAAAGGGAGGTGGTGGTGGATTTCTGTACTCTGCTTTTTGGTTGAGGTATCTTGGCCTATTGTCTCCCTTTCCCACTAATTTTGTACAGACTGGTTGGTTAGTGTACTATAGGTCATCTGTTATCATTAAAAGTTATGAGGCGGTTCATGATTTGCTTGTTGTTTATTCAGTCTATATATGGCTTATAAAAAAGTCATTTCTCCTGTATTGATGAGTGGAGCTGTGCCTAATCTCTTTTATAATGGAAGTTAGGAGGAAGTGTGTTCCATGGCGTGGAAGAACAATCAAAATATTACTGACTGAAGGCTCAGAGCCAGAAGGGATGGCTCACCTGCTGTCCTAAATTTGTAAGGCTTTCTTTTTTTTATTTATCGTAGTTGTCAGAATGGATTTTAACATATCCTCATCTTTTTATGAAGCGTTTTACAGCGGTCATTGGGATTAAGAAACCGTAAAAGATAATACTAGAGATACTTAACTTTTATACTAAATGAAGAGAAATTTTATATTGCTTAAACTCTAACTAGTGACATTTTATAGCAACCTGATAAATAAGAAAAAAAAAAAATCCCCCCCTCATCATACCTGCAACTAGAATTACAGCCGACCACACTGCCTACAAAATAACAGCACCACCCTCCTCTCGTCTCTCTGCCGGCCAAAAAAATTACAAAGTGGTCCTGTTCGTTGTTTTTGTTTTCGTTGCAATTGCTAGCCTCCATCCCTACCTCCCCCTTCTTTCTGTCGATCAAAAAAATTAAGTAATCATGTTCCTTGTTCTCGTTGCGAAGGCTGCATAAATCCTTTTATGAAATTCATTGTCCAGGGGAGGTGATTCATCTGTAATTTGTGGTCAGTTTATATGCAATTTTTTTTTTTGGAATTCTCTTGGCTGTTTTCATTGTTAGGCTGTCTAAATGCTGTAAACTATTTGATTTGTTACTGATAATGGATTTGAAACAGTATCAACTGGTTATCTAAGAGGAGAAAAAGGCATGTATAATAAGCGTCATACTTGGTCTTATCACTGTAAGAAGTTCCCGGGCAGTGTTGGATGCTTCCATTCAGTATCTTATATACTTCATTCAAGATTATATATTGCTTATTATTTATGTTCAAACATTTCATAGACTTGGCCTACTAATCCCTTTGTATTAGTGTGCATAGAGTATATTTTTAGAGTTATTCTAAGATACCAGACCAAATTCACTTGGTCATAATTGGTAGTAACTGAACTTAGAGAGAGAGATTGAGTGATCAAAACTAGTAGTATTTTGATAATCCATGGAAGACCTTAATGCAGGAATACTGACAACTATTTCAAATTCATGGAAGTCAATTAAACCATAACCTGATATGTAAACTCCTAGATAAAATTCACAAAATTAATAATGGAGAATATTATGTTAAGTAAGTTAGTATTGGAATTAAAAGGGTGACTTTGGATTTTGGGAACTTGAAAGAAGATGTTCATGTGTTAACTTAAAAATAAAAGTATGAAAATGGTGGAAATTAACAATACAAATGAAAATAAAAAACAAAGAAATGCATATAAAAACCAAATGGAAGAGATAAAAAGAGAAAGCAATGTTCTGGAATATAATTTAATGAAATTCGATATAGTTTGTTTAAACTCAATATTAAAAATATATTTAAATCCGAAAAATATGATCCAGCAAACATAGATAGTACAATGTGGACTTGTGGCTCAAAAATTTATAAATTAGGGGTGAAAATATTTAGAAAATTATTTCAAAATTTTCAAATGAATTAATGTATGGTTCTACATGCGAATGAGTTTGATCTCAAGTGTAAGACTGTGTACAATTACATAGTTTTTAACCAGCACATGAACAAAATTTGAGGAAATTTTTTACTATAAATAGGGATGAAAGTTCCCAATGAATTAATGAAAAATATAAATGAATTAAGTACATAAAGTAGTATAAAAATTTAGATATTTAGCTTAAAATAACATGCCAACTAGTTTTACACTATAAACATAACTTTTAATTTGATCCTCGGATGAGATTGAAATTCTATGAGGAGTCTTATAACATATTTAGGCTGCATTTGGAAATGTGTTTTCATTTTTTTTGTAAAAAATTAATTTTTTTTGCAAAAAAATAATTTTTTTTGTATATTATGAATTGTTTTGATGCATTGATTTTAAAAATAATTTTTTTAAAAAATAATAAAAATAATTTTGATGTATTTCAATATAAAAAACACTTTGTAAAATAACTATAACCATAATCCCAAATATGTTTTTATTCAGGGTAGGGTAAAATCTCAGCATGATTGAAATTCAAGAATGCTGCATGAAAATATTGACAGCCAAACAAAATTTAAAAGGGTTCATGAAAGGTTCTTTAAGGGTAAAATGATCAATTGAACTTAAAAGCAGAAAAAATCATCCTCTCATTCTTCCTTAATTTGCCGGCTGAAATGGAAATAAAGAATAGAAAGAGAGAGAAGAACCGTGAAAGCTAAATATTAAAAATCATTGAGACAAAAGTAGACATTAGCTAAGATTTTTGAGTTAGGAAGTGTGAAACACCAACCAATCTATCAAGCAAAGATTTAAGAGGAAACTAACCGAGGGAGAGTAGAAAGTCATATATGTAACTTATGACAACGAGGAGAAAATTTAAAAGAGTAAAAATTTTGACCGGTTAGCTTTCAAAGTCTATCTAATTGCGAGGTAAGAAATTTTAAACTTGTTTAAATAATTTTAAATAAAAAGAAATGGATATAATGCATATTTCTTAGATCTTTTAATTAGGATTCTTAAAAAAAATTTAAAGAATTTAAGAAATTGTGTGGATATGATGTAATTAAGGTGTAGTAGAGTATCAATGACCTAGTTTTATGAATGTATAAAGAAGAAATTCCAGTGCTTGTACGTTTTAGCCAAGGGAAGGAAATAATGAGGAGAGGTATAAATATGTTAGATTATCGTTTATTTCTTGTAATTCAATAAAATATTTGAAGTAAATATTATGTCAAATGCATTAAATTGAATATTTGAATTAAAAAGATGAATTTGGATTTTGGGAAATTAAACTAAAATTTCCAAGTGTTAATTTTAAAAATGAAAATATGAAAAATGGTTAGAAAAAATATATTAAATAGAAGTGATGTAGGAGGAATCAAAGGTATTAGAATATAATTCAAAATAGTCCAACTTAAATTTGATATAAACAAGTGATGGAATCTGGAAATATTACTTAGCAAATATAAAAGGTAAAATGTAAATCCCTAGTTGGGAAATTGATAAACTAGCGCTAAATATATAGAATGTTTATACATTTAGGGTGAAAATAGTTAGAAAAATATTTAATAATTTTTAAATAAATTAATATATGGTTTTATATATAAATGACCTTAGCAGCTAGTATAAGCCATGTGTACAATCGTATAGTTTTTAACCTGGAAGAGGAGATAGTTGAGGAGAATTTGTAGTATAAAAGGGGATGAAAGTTTTTATGAATTATTTTGAAAATATTGATGATTTAATTAGATAAAACAGTACAAAAACTTGGATTTTTGGCGTAAAAATAACATACTGATCAATTTTACGATATCAAACATAATTCTCAATCTGACTGTTGAATTGAAAGGAAATATTATGTGGAGTATTTTGACACATAGTTCCACCTAAGGTTAAAATTTCAAGGAAATTGGAGGTTAGATAGGCCACACGAGAATAACAATAAATTAGACAAATTCATGAGCTCATTCAGGGCAAAATAGTCTTTTAGCCACAAAACCTAGCTCTCCTTTCCTTTAAGCTGATGAGAAGTTGCTGGGGAAAAAAATGAAGAAAGAAAGGAAGAGAGAAATGAAGAAAGAAAGGAAGAGAGAAAGACTTAGTGAACACCAAAATCGAAGGTGAGATTATAGAAATGGAGAGATTAAAGTAAGAGTAAGCAAATCCAATGAGAGGAGCATTATTTGAAAGGCTTGAAAGCATAATTTTAAAATCTAATCCGGTAGGTCAATCTAGAACCCGACTGATTCGAGGCTGGAATTGGGTCAGATTTATAAAAAAATAATGGAAGTCAAAAACTCGGTTGACTTGGTGACCATGTTGATCTGGTAAGACTTGATCGAAAACTCGGTTGTAACCCATTAACTATTTAATTTTTTTTTTAACTAAAACAACATTGTTTTAGTTAAAAAAAAAAAATTAGGGATAACCCGGATGACCCAATAACCTAGTCAAAACCCTTGACTTGGGTTAGGTTTAAAAACATTGCTTGAGAGAGGAAGACATGAGAAAGAAAGTGACGGCCAGAGAGAGAAAGAAGAGATTTGTGAAAAAAAAGAGAAGTGAAGCAAAGTTGACACGTTAATGTTTGAAGTCCATTTGATCATTTGGTAAGGGATTTCAAATCTATTTATAAAAGTTTCAATGAAAAGAAATAATGTTAATGCATGGTTTTTTGATTTTTAGTTCGGTTTAATAAAATTAAAATTTGAAAAAAATGAGATTTTATTGTTAATTGATGAAATTAGGATGCATTAGGTTACGAGTAATATATAATAATGGTTAAATTGGATCAATTATTGAAAGAATTGAAAAAGATTTAGAGTCATTACTTAGTATTTTGATCACTAAGAACTTTATTTGGTATTCATAATCTGGATAAGAGACTAGTTATGTATAGGGAGGACAATATCACTTATAATATACTCTATTTAAAGTAAACTATAATGTTTATTTATCTGATACTAAGGCAGTGTTATGTTTTTCAAACAAATGGTTTGTCATCCACACCAGTAGAGTTAATAATGATATTATGGGTCAAGTTTAACCTTTTTAAAATCTAAACATATTTTTGTATTTGTTTCTTTTAATACAAGAAATATGTTTTACGTGTAAGTTTATAATTCTTAGTATTAAAATAAAAATATTAATTTTTTTTGGTATTTTTGAAATATAGGTCAAATTATAATGGATTTAATAAACTTGTTATTAAATTTAAAAATAAATACAAAGATGAAAAAAAAGCTATTTTTCTTAAATTTTAATATTAAAAAATATACTAAATCATGCGGTGCTGTATTTTTTTATTTTATTTTTTAATCTAAGCAAAATTTGGGTTTAAGAAAAAAATCTCCCCCTTAAGAAGATCAAGACAGGTATTGCAAAAATAAAATAAAATCTAGAACTGTTCAAGTGTTTCAAAAATTGAAAACAACCTAGGGGCGTGTTTGTTTACAGGAAAGTGAATTCCTGGAATTCATTTTCTTTGTTTTCCCATGTTTAGTAGCAATATGGAAAAGTAGTCAAACGAAACTAAATTCCAGTCAAACTAAAAAAAGCAATGTTACCAAAGGAAAGTGTTTTCCTTCTGTAAAAAAAAGGAAAACACTTTTTTTTTTTTTTAGCTCCATTCATTTTCTCAAATATAGTCTCTTTTTCTTCAAAATCAATTGGAAGCTAAGCAGGAACAAGATCATTTTTCTGAAACAAAGCATTTTTCTGGACCAATTAATTTCAGGTATTTTTTTCCTCTTTTATTTCCTTTATGTTTTTATCTTCTTCTTCATAGATTTGTAAAAATTATGGCATAAATCCTTCGATATTCTTGATAAATCTGCTACTGTTATATTTTTTCCATAACATTTCCATAACTCTTCATCTTATCTCGTCACATTCCACAGTTAAAACTAACCAAATTCATCAAGCAACCTACAAAAAACACATTTTTTCCATAATTGTTTTCTTCTTCATGAATCATAATCGGCAGCTCAAATCATCTAACCAAACAAGGGGGGAATTTCTAACCAAATACAAAGACAAAATTAGGGGGGGAAGATAACTGTGAACAGAGAGAGAGAGGCAAAATGGGGGGGGTGATCAGTTTCTGTGAACAGAGAGAAGCCAAAACAGGGGGTTTCTATTAATAAAGAGAGGCAAAACAAGGGGGGGTGCGATTTCTGTGAACAGTAAGAAGCAAAATAGGGGGGCCTTTTTTTGTTAACATAGAGAGGCAAAATAGTTGGGAGGGGGCGATCAATTTCTGTGAACAGAGAGAGGCCAAAACGGCGGGGGGGGGGGGGGGTTTTTTTTTTTGTGAACTTTACTGTGAAGCAGCCCCTCCCTATCCTCGGATCCGGCCACTATATACTTTCTGTCAACCCTTGCTCTTTTTTTTTCATGTCATAGCGTTACCAGAGCAAATAGCCTAGGGAGAGAGGAGGAGAAACCGAGAGTGAGAGGGAACAGGGAAATGGGGGAATGAGAGAAACCGAGAGGGAGAGGGAACAGGGGAATTGGGAAAAATGGAACCGGGAGAGAGGAATGGGAACAGGGGAATTAGGGGAACTAAAACCGAAAGGAGAGGGGAATAGGAGGGGAATGGGAACAGTGCAATTGGAGAATGTTAATGGGGAATTATAGAAACCGGTTATAATAGGGGAAATGGGGAATGAATATAATAAGGAAAATAAAGAATTATAGAAACCGATTATAACAGGGGAAATGGGGAATGAATATAACAGAGGAAATGGGGAATTATAGAAACCGATAGGGTGAGGGGAATGGGATGGGAACAACAAAATTATAATAGAACCCTAATAAACATAAATTTGTGTTGTATTTTGCTTTGATTAATTTATGATTAGTGTTTGATTATATTTGTTATATATGGATAAATTTGTGTGACTATGCCAGTAATTATATGGATTTCATTGTGCAATGTCTATTGATCGTTGTGAACTTATGAAATGCATAATTTTTAAAACGGTTTTATCATCAAGAAATTGAATGTTATGGTCTTAAATAATATATTTTAAGACCTTGTTTGTTTAGGGAAGCAGGTATCATTGCCATAACTATTATACATTGTCCGCTTCTTTCAGCATAATTTATTGTATTAATTGTGTAAGTATTTTATATGCTTTTTTAATATTTATTTCCCTAAATTTTTAGGTTTTGTTATCAGAAAACTTCACTTTCATGTTATGGATAGTAAGATAATTCATGCAGCATGTATGAGAGCAGCTGTAACTGTGATAGCTCCAAGGGTAGCTATTATTGAACAAGAAAGAAATACGATTTATATACCAAGAAACCACGCATAAATGCAATTGCTTAACGAGAATTCTATATTGACAGCATTTTGAATCGAGGTGATAGACATTGCGTTGAATAACTTCATATGAAACCAGTCATCTTATATAGATTGTGTGATGTTCTCACAAGTCGTGACCTATTACGCTCAACTCAAAATGTGTCCATTAGGGAGCAAGTAATT